>NC_081382.1:31574175-31944696 GCF_030684315.1 Stegostoma tigrinum
AAGACCACGGGGTCTGACAACATTCTGGCAATAGTACTGAAGACTTGTGTTCTATAACTAGTTGCACCCCCAGTCAGTTGTACAATTACAGCACTGGAATCTAACCAGCAATGTGGAAAATTGCTTGTTTATGTCCTGTCCATAAATGCAGGACAAATCCAGATGCCGCCACTTACCGTACTCAGTCTACTCAATCATCAGTAAGTGGTTGAAAGTGTAACTGACAGTATATCTTCACTGATGCTCAGTTTAGGCTCCACCAGGTCTCTCTTATCTTATTCTAGCCTTGGTCCAAATACGGAAAAAAAGCTAAATTCAAGAGGGTTAATATATTGCCCTTGACATGAAGGCTGCATTTGATTGTTGGGGCATAAAAGGAGACCAAGCAAAACTGGAAACCATGGGAGCTGGCAGAAATTTGTTTACTGGTTACAATCATTCCTAGGGAAAATGGTAGTGGTTGTTGGAAGTCAATCAACTCAGCCACAGGACATCTCTGTAGGAGTTCCTCAGAGTAATGTCCTGGTCCAACCATCTTCCGCTGTCTTATAATATTCTCTCCAATATAAGGTCAGAAATTGGAATGTTTACTGATGATTGCACAATGTTCAGCAACATTCACGACTCCTCAGATACTGAAGCAGTGTGTATCCAAACGCACGAAGACTTGGATTACATCCAAGCTTGGATTGTTTAGCAGCAAGTAACGTTTACACTACAGAAATGCTACAAGCAATGACCACCTCCAACAAGAGATAAACTAACCAATGATCCTTGACATTCAAATGATATTACCATTGTTGAGTCATCCACTATCAACATCCTGGGGTTTATTATTGACTGAAAACTTAACTGAACCATTCACATAGACACTGTAGTTACTAAAGCAGGTCAGAGGCTAGAAATTCTGCGGTGGGTAACTCAACTGGTGACCCCTCAAAGCCTATTTACCATCGACAAAGCACAAGTTAGAAACATAAGTTGCTACCCATTTCCCTGGATAAGTGCAGATCCAACAATACAAGCAGCACAATAACACCTGAGAGAAAGTGACTAATTTGATTGGCACCCTAACACCTTCAACATGCACTCACTCTATCACAGATGCATAGTGGCAGAAATTTGTACTATCTACAAGGTGCACTGCAACAAATCAACAAGGTTCCTTAGATAGCACCTTTTAAATCTGGGCACTGTACAAGTTCGAGGGCAGCAGATAACATGGTAACACCATCACTTACCTCCAAATAGGTTCCCTCCAACTTACAATCCATCCTCATTTGGAACTACACTGCCATCCTTCATGGAGGCTGGGTCAAAATCTAACTCCCTCCTTATCACCACTATGCATGTACCAACACTTGAAGGACTCCAGTGGTCAAGAAGGCAGCAACTAACCACCATCTCCAGGGCAAGTGGAGACAGGCATTAAATGCTAGCCTAGCCAGTGGCCCTATTACCTGTGAAGGAATTTTAATTCATATTTATATAAGTTACTGTCCAACAGGCTCATATCAGCTCATGACCTAAAAGTTTGGGCTACGTCCAAGTGAGAGTTGTTTCAGGAGACAATTGTCACTTAAATTCAATTCCAAACTAAGCATGGTGTCCTAAACATCTTTTTCAATCTTGCATCTACAAACAAAAGGGTTAAATATACCAGCTTTGGACCTGATGAATAATTTCAAGGAAACCAGAGGGTGATGTATGTCCTGAATGTGGGCCAAACACAGAACACCTGCTATTAAGTGAGGATCTAGTTGGGTAGCCATCAGGTTCTGGTCCCGGAGGTCTGACTTGTAGCTTTTTTGCTCATAGTTATTTGTTCATCTCTAACAGTGTGCTCCAGCCCTCCCCAACACCACCAGTTAGAAAATTTAAGTACTCCTGGGTCACAGAAAGAACAGGGAAATTTGTTTCCCTGACCTAGCACTTCAGCCAGGACAGACACACAATATCTGACTTCTCATACATTGAGAAATTAAAGAAACAATGACAAGGAAACTCCAGATTACAGGGTCGTCAGTTTAATCAGAAGATATGAAAACAAATTGATCATTCCTATTTCATTGGAAAAAATACAGTGTAATGAGTTATTATAGGCCTTTGGACAGAACAAACTTTTGTCAATTTTGGCTGCATTATTCTCAAGATGAACTTGTAAGAACAATCTTCCTGAAGCCAATGACTTTATATAAAGAAGGCTGAACAATGCATGTTTTAGCACCAACTCCTAGAAATAGTTTATGAAAACATTAATGTTTCACATTTGGTCACTGCTAATAAAAATTTTTATCAATGTAAAATTTCTTCTTCAAATTGTGGCCTGAAAGATACAATAAATTGCAACTAGCTTCATCCCACTGACTGGTCAGAGATTCTCTTACAGGAGAAAACCAAATACGTTGCATTATTAAAAGAACATTTTCCGTAAATGGTTACAATGTTAGCATGATACCAGTAATGTATCACTATTACGTAAAAATAACAATGTGATTTTAGATTCAAACATGCATCATTTTATTTTCATATCAGTTAACATCCATAGCCATTAACATCCATTTATTAAAAGACCAATTGAAAACTCTTCCATTTGCTGGAGAAAGATTCCACATGCTTCGCCAGAACATTCATTCTTGGAAGGCCACATTTCTATCCAGTTGGATGCGTCCAGAGGATATTCATACCTAATAAGAAAATACAAAAACTCTGCAATGTTTGAAAAGCTTGTAATGCAGAACATTACTTATGGCACCAACTACAACGATAACACATTTTCCAAGCTAGAGTTTGGGAATAATAAAACTGATACGAGAGAAGATCAGTGGTGGACGTGGGGGAGGTGGTGGTGTTCACATATATCTGATCCCCTTGTCCTTGGAGATGGAAGTGGTCGTGGGTTTGGAAGGTGCTGTCTGAGGACCTTTGATTTTCTGCAGTGCACCTTGTAGATTGTACACAGTTGCTACTGAGCGTCTAGAGGGAGTGAATACTTGTGGATGTAGTGCCAATCTAGTGGCTGCTTTGTCCTGGATAGTGTCAAGCTTCTTGAGTGTTGTTTGGTCTGCACTTATCCAGGCAAGTAGGGAGTATTCCATCACACTCCTGACTTGTGCCTTGTAGATGGCAGTCAGGCTTTGAGTAGTCAGAGGGTGAGTTACTTGCCACAGTATTCCTAGCTTCTGGCCTATTCTTGTAGTCACTGTGCTAATGTGGTGAGTCCAGGTGAGTTTTTGGTCAATGGTAACCCCAGGATGTTGATAGTGGAGGATTCAGTGATGGTAACATTATTGAATGTTGAGGGGTAGTGATTAGATTGTCTCTTATTGGTGATGGCCATAGCCTGGTATCTGTGGTGTGAATGTCACTTGCCACTTGTCAGCCCAAGCCTGGATATTGTCCAGATCTTGTTTCATGTGAACATGGACTGCTTCAGTATCTTGTTACAAGGCCACTGGAGATGGGCGCTGCCTGAGTCAGTCGGACAGGACCCTGAGAGGAGTAGATTTATTTGTGATGACGGCAATGGGAAATGTTTGTGGGGATGGTCCCCTATTAGGTGCAAAGCAACCAGTCAGGGTATGGTCAGAGGCATTCAACATCCTGCTCTCCTTTTTGATTTCCTCTCCAGCCTCCCATGACATGTTTACTTATTAAGGCTCTGTAAAATCACTGGCACTGGGATGAACTAAACACCATGAGACTGGATATTCTTAAAGTTGATAAGTCACAAGAAACAGATTAGATATACCCAAGGATGCTGAGGAAGCATGGACCTTACAGAGACACTAGCCATAATCATCAAATCTTCCTTAGATACAGAGATTGTCCCAGAGGACTGGAGAACTGCTGGTGTGACACCTTGTTCAAAAAAGCTGCATAGACCACAAACATTACAACATGTACGTGTGAATGAAAAACTGAGTATAAGCCATTTGTGGTTCATCATAATTTAACATGCTGCTGTAATGGATCTACTTACAATGTTTCTGCCTATTCTTTATTGCTTCATGGCATAATGGCACTTTAGATAATGTTCAATAATAAAAAACAAATTAATTTTTTTGACATATGCTTCATAAGTGAATGGAATATGTTAATATGTAACAGATTTTATTATGGAAATCTTTCACATTTACACCAACATCTTCAGGATGGGCACTCAGTTTTCTAGACTAATTGAAATTTTAAAATTTAGCTAGCATGGAGCCATGATAAACAATTTGAAAAAGGGATATATTTTAAATATTGATAAACCCAAAGGGAGAAAAATTAGCCATACTACCACAAAGAAAAAATGCATACATAGTGAAGCGAGCTACTAATATTATGAAAAAAGATGAAGAAACTGATCATGCCTGCTTATAATACTGGAGAAGTCATAACCCAGATTGAAATCTAGCCTGCTAGACTATATACATTTTTTTCTATTTGTTAGTAAAGTAACATGGTGGTTAGTCACCAAAAGATATTCACACAAGGCTGAAGATGTTCTTTAACAGCAGAATTGAAGTTATTTCACAAAAGATGACATTTTAAAAAATATAGAAAGCATTAGAAACGTTCTCGCATCGTTGCATACAAAGTCCAACCTGTTCCCCAATACTAAACATTACATGGACTTGAATCCAGAGAAATTAATCTCTTTTGGGTTCTACTTAACTGGCTTTTTCCAGGCTCTGTCCAGGGGTCTGTCAAAGCAGCTCAATGAGTTCTATCTAAATAAACTAACATGTATTGTTTCACAAGCCTAAGGACCTAAACTTTTTCAGTTCTAATAGCGTGCAGATTTCTAACCAATTTCACCAGGTTTGGAAATCTCACAAACTGAACTCTTGAGGTAACAAAGTGTGGAGCTGGATGAACACAGCAGGACAAGCAGCATCTCAGGAGCACAAAAGCTGACGTTTCGGGCCTAGACCCTTCTTCAGAGAGGGGGATGGGGAGAGGGAACTGGAATAAATAGGGAGAGGGGGGGAGGTGGACCAGAGATGGAGAGAAAACAAAATAGGTAGAGAGGAGAGTATAGGTGAGGAGGTAAGGAGGGGATAGGTCAGTCTAGGGAAGCTGGACAGGTCAAGGAGGCAGGATGAGGTGGTAGGTAGGAAATGGAGGTGCAGCTTGAGGTGGGAGGAAGGGATGGGAGAGAGGAAGAACAGGTTAGGGAAGCAGAGACAGGCTGGGCTGGTTTTAGGATGCACTGGGGGAAGGGAAGGGGAGATATTGAAGCGTGTGAAGTCCACGTTGATACCATTGGGCTGCAGGGTTCCCAAGCGGAATATGACTTGCTGTTCCTGCAACCTTCGGGTGGCATCATTGTGGCACTGCAGGAGGCCCATGATGGACACGTTGTCTGAGGAATGGGAGGGGGAGTTGAAATGGTTCGCAACTGGGAGGTGCAGTTTATTGCGAACCGAGCGGAAGTGTTCTGCAAAGTGGCCCCCAAGCCTCCACTTGGTTTCCCCAATGTAGAGAAAGCCACACTGGGTGCAATGGATGCAATATACCACGTTGGCAGATGTGCAGGTGAATATCTGTTTGATATGGAAGGTCATCCTGGGGACTGGGATAGGGGTGAGGGAGGTGGTGTGGGGGCAAGTGTAGCACTTTCTGTAGTTGCAGGGGAAGGTGCCGGGGTTGGAGGGGAGTGTGGAGCGGCCAAGGAGTCGTGGAGAGAGTAGTCTCTCCGGAAGGCAGACAGGGGTGGGGATGGAAAAATGGCTTGGGTGGTGGGGTCGGATTGTAGATGGCGGAAGTGTCGGAGGATGATGTGTTGTATCCGAAGGTTGGTGGGGTGGTATGGGAGGACGAGGGGGATCCTCTGGGGGTGGTTGTGGCGGGGGCAGGGTGGGAGGGATGTGTTGCGGGAAATGCGGGAGACATGGTCAAGGGCGTTCTCGACCACTGTGGGGGGAAAGTTGTGATCCTTGAAGAATGTGGACATCTGGGATGTGCGGGAGTGGAATGCCTCATCCTGGGAGCAGATGTGGCGGAGGCAGAGGAATTGGGAATAGGGGATGGAATTTTTGCAGGAGGGTGTGTGGGAGCAGGTGTATTCTAGGTAGCTGTGGGAGTCAGTGGGCTTGAAGTGGACATCAGTTTCTAGCTGGTTACCTGAGATGGAGACTGAAGTCCAGGAAGGTGAGGGATGTGTTGGAGATGGCCCAGGTGAACCTGAGGTTGGGGTGGAAGGTGTTGGTAAAGTGGATGAACTGTTCGAGCTCCTCTGGGGAGCAAGAGGTGGTGCCAATACAGTCAATGTAACGGAGGAAGAGGTGGGGTTTGGGGCCTGTGTAGGTGCGGAAGAGGGACTGTTCCACGTAACCTACAAAGAGGCAGGCATAGCTTGGGCCCATGTGGGTACCCATGGCCACCCACTTTGTCTGTAGGAAGTGGAAGGAATCGAAAGAGAAGTTGTTGAGGGTGAGGACGAGTTCAGCTAGGCGGAGGAGGGTGTCGATGGAGGGGGATTAGTCAGGCCTGCGGGACAGGAAGAAGCGGAGGGCCTCGAGGCCATCTGCATGAGGAATACAGGTGTATAGGTACTGGATGTACATGGCGAAAATGAGGTGTTGGGGGCCGGGTGATTGGAAGTCCTGGAGGAGGTGGAGGGCGTGGGTGGTGTCATGGACGTAGGTGGGGAGTTCCTGGACGAAAGGGGAGAAAATGGAGTCCAAAGAGGTGGTGGAGATGAGTTCGGTGATCCCCCTTGTCTTCACATACCACCCCACCAACCTCCAGATACAACGTATCATCCTCCGACACTTCCGCCATCTACAATACGACCCCACCACCCAAGCCATTTTTCCATCCCCACCCGACTGCCTTCCGGAGAGACCACTCTCTCTGTGACTCCCTTGTCCAATCCACACTCCCCTCCAACCCCACCACACCCGGCACCTTCCCCTGCAACCGCAGAAAGTGCTACACTTGCCCCCACACCTCCTCCCTCACCCCTATCCCAGGCCCCAGGATGACCTTCCATATCAAACAGATGTTCACCTGCACATCTGCCAACGTGGTATATTGCATGCATTGCACCCAGTGTGGCTTCCTCTACATTGGGGAAACCAAGAGGAGGCTTGGGGGCCGCTTTGCAGAACACCTCCGCTCGGTTCGCAATAAACAACTGCACCTCCCAGTCGCGAACCATTACAACTCCCCCTCCCATTCCTCATCTTCCCTGGACTGACCTATCCCCTCCCCACCTATACTCTCCTCTCTACCTATCTTGTTCTCTCTCCATCTTTGGTCCACCTCCCCCTCTCTCCCTATTTATTCCAGTTTCTTCTCCGATGAAGGTTTTAGACCCAAAACATCAGCTTTTGTGCTCCTGAGATGCTGCTTGGCCTGCTGTGTTCATCCAGCTCCACACTTTGTTATCTTGGATTCTCCAGCATCTGCAGTTCCCATTATTCACTGATACAATATCTTCTGCTGAGGTAACTTGTTATCTGAAATGTCCTGAATTTTATTTTAAAGGAGTGTAACTAAAAGCTTCTTTCTAAACTTAACAAGTGTCTTCTGAACTAAATTTTTTAAACAAATAACCTGCTCATCCTGGATTGTTCTCAATTCAAAGTTTAGTTGATGGCCTTAAATTGTTTATTTTCCCTGTTGTAAACCTAACAACCAAAACATTTTATCCATTAACACCACAGGGCCATAATGTTACATTTAAATCATTGTTGCAGAGGACTTTCTGACCTTAGATTTTCTTTTAAGAAATAATAATTCACAGATGTAACCAATGCCTACCTGTATATATCTAGAAAAACAAATTCCAAATGTGATGCAAAGTTATGCCCTTCATCACAGAATACATTCGGAAATAATGATCAAGTGATCCAAACTGTGGCTTACTTACATAAATTTGCTTGATGGCCTTAATCTCAGGCTATTTTTTCCCATTATTAAGTATGTCTGTTCATTATTCAAGGTAACATCAGAACAAGTGTCTTTCTTGATCAAAGTTATAACTGAATATTCTTCAACAGCATCAACTATAACAAGAGTCACTGTTTTAGTTAGATATCACAGGACTTGGAACCAAAGCCTTAGTATTTAGACAAATTCAAGAAAATTTAAGTCAGCTTTAAGTGCTTATAAAATATTCCTTTATTCTTTATCCATAACTATAATCTTAATCTCTAGGATGTATACATATGTTTCTTGATTGGACTTATTTTTAAAAAATCTACTTCGATTTTAGAATACTGAAGAAAAAACAAAAAGAATCACATAACATGATTGTGTCCCATTGAAATTCACAATTGCCTGGTAGATGCTTGTCACATATGCTTTCTTGCCTGATAGTCATCACTTAGAGCTGAAATGAATACAACTGAACTTAGCTGTAATGACTTTGTGGATAGAACAGTCATGGTTGTGCACTCAAACATTCAACAAACTGATAAGTGGGGAATGAAATATATGATTCCACATGGATAGCTGTCAATTTCTATAGGAGAAGAGTCAGATATGATGATCCTTTGATTTCACAAGTACACCAGCTGGTTTGGAAGTAGTAATATTCAATTTGAAATGTTAACTCAAGTTCGCTCACCACAGATACTGTTGGACCTGAATTCTTTTCCAGTACTCTGTTGTCATTTCAGATTTTCAACGTACTGGAGTATTAAGATGTCGGAGGAAGGTTGAAAAGGTTAGGCCTATAGCCATTGGAGTTTAGAAGAAAGATGATCTTATTGAAACATTTAAGATCTGAGGAGAAAACAGTTAACGTTGAGTCCAGTGACCCTTCATCAAAACTTCAGGTTAACTACCAGCAGGATGTTTCCTCATACAGAGGAAATTAAAACTAGAGGACTGAATTTGAAAATAAGACTATCAAAGAGAAACTTTTTTCCTTCAAGAGTCATTAGACTGTAGAATTCTCTTCCCCAAACCAATAGGGGATGCTGGGTCTTTCAATTTATTCATATTCAGTTGGACAGATATTTGATTTAGGAGCCAAAAGTAAAAAATGCAGACGGGAAAATGGATCTACATCACAATGGTGTGGAATATTGACCGAAGAGCAGCGTACATCCACTTCATTTGATTTTTCCCTCACCCGAAGACACTAAGCACAACTGTACCATCCAAACCTTTGCCCTATTGAAATCAAAATACATTAGTTTCCTTTATGGGCCAGGCAAACCACTTAGACAGTTTTGGTTGTTGATTGAAGGCCATGTAAACATGCAGATCAAATGTTTTTCAGAAAAATAACTAACCTGTCATAAATATTTCCACAATTGTGGCGTTGTACTTGATGAAATTAAACTGTTGCTCTGAAGACAAAATTTGCACTTTGTAGGCTAGATAAAATAAAATTAGTTTAATATTTTTAAATAATCATATTCTTGAGAAAATAAAGTAAGTTGGAACCAAATTCTTGCACTTGTAGACCTTAAGTTTAATCTATATAAATCGAGTGGGTTGAAGTTGTCTCACTCAGGACCATTGATGAATGGACGTTGTTGTTATGTTGAGAGCTGAAAGAACAAGTTCTTTTGATCAGTTGCTCCAAAACTAAAACCAAACACTAGCTGTAAAAGCATATTTACAGTGGTCATTACATCAAGTTGCCTCTGTAATAAGTCATTGCAGAGTTGGATGTTTCTTGCACTTTTAAAACCTTAATTAAGCTGGAGAAGAAATTTCTAGCAGAGATATGCAACTTTATAATAATGTTTGATAATGACATTGCATTGTACGTTCACCCGAATACAACCTGGATGAATTGAAGACTAATTAACAAATTAGGACAGGATAAATCCATTCACAAGAGGATTCAGCTGCAAAGAACTATGCTGCTATATTATGTTCTTGTGTTGAGGAAGTAGGGGCTATTTTGCATTAGCAACTTTTCTGGCAGTAGTAGTATGAAGAGAGTAATGCATTCCATCTTGTCACTGCCATGTTCAATGTGTGTTTAAAAGTTGTGACCTTACTACAAAATAATAATACAAAAAAAACTACAAATTCCTGCCATAATGAATAGAGCAAGCAATGAAGTATGACAAAAAAAGTGAACCTCAATAACTCATGTTTTTGCCAAATGACTTGGAGAATTTAATAATGTTCTGACTGTTGAATTGTAGCTTTGTAACATATGAGCTTAAATTATTAATTTTCTTTAATCTATAAGACTAGAAAATCAAAGTTTCAAAATACTTACCATAAACTGGCCCTCTTCTGCAGGCAGCTTCATGTTTATTCTGGGCATCAAGAGTTATGTCTAACAGAGGCTGTATTTTACTGCACTCAGCTGAGTAACAAATAAAGAATGAAAAAAACAAACCTCATTGAAAACAGACTAAAGAAATTTGGTATAAAACATTAGATCCATTTAATTTACAATACTTAGTAAAAATGTAGCTTTTACCCAGAATATACTTCAAGCAATAATTCTAAGTAAATATCTGTTTTCTTATTTTACATAAAAATTGTTAAATGATTAATTTAAACTCTTAATTTACACTGCAGCCTTTTCACAGGTCACAAACAAAATTAGTTTGTAGACAGGAAAATAAATAACCAGAAATGTAACTTGTGAATAGGAAGTGAAATTGGAATAAATACTGAATTTCCCTCATATTAGGGTGCTATGATTTGTTCTACAGTGTTCTTTGTTTACATATTGTTTCCTAGATGATACTTGTACATACAATTTGGCAACCAAATAAGATTTTTTTTTACCTTTCATACATTTGCATTCATCTCCACTGCAGAGCTTTAAAAGCTTATTTTCTCCAGTTGGGTTGTAAAAGATAGTGCATCTTCTGTCTACCAGAATAAAAAAGGCAATTCACACCGAGTACTGTTTTAGTGTTATTCAAATTAATCCTACCTTTACTGAACATGGGAATCTACGTATTTATACCATGATTAATGATTGGACGTTTTATGCCACAGTTAATTTCAGCATAGTAGCTGATTTTGTTTTAAATTCCTGTTGAAATTATGAAATCGCATGGCAACATTTTGGCTACAAAACCTTTATCTAGCCATCATAAAAGGTGCTACAAAATTCACTCAAAAACTAAAGCATCTAGGATTGTTTGAAAAGTACATTATACATCCTGATTAATCATGCATATCCACGTGTGATAAATTCAACCAAGAAACACCCCCAAATAGAAGAGGCATTAAAATGCTCTATGCCAAAATCATTCTTGTGGCATTTGTCTGAAACTTACATTTGCACTCTAAAAAAATTCACCCAACAAAGCTAAAGTTCAGTTAGTGTAGCTGAAGGCATATTTGCAAAGAATATGCAAACAGGATTGCAAACACAGTGGACAGATTTTTTTTGTTTCGAAAAGGCCCTTCTGTGTGATCATGCGAAATGGTCACATACATGCCAGCAGGTTCTTTAGGGCCTTAAAATAAAAAGCAAAGAATTGCAAATGCTGGAGAAACTCTGCAGATTTGGCAACATGTATAGAGAGAAAGCAGAGTTAACAACCCAAGAAAGGTCCAGAGGAAGGGCCCATAATATTGGCTTTGTTTACTCTATGTAGGTGCTGCTAGACATACTGAGTTTCTCCACAAAAAATCTGTTTTATCCTTTAGGCTCTTAATGTGTTTTTTGATCCCTTGGAAATAATTGTAACTGTCTCAACAGGAACATTCCTAATGATGTTATAATCCTTGAAAATAAAACACATTTTTTTGCAAGATGCTTCCAGATCTGTCCAGATACCTGATAAGGTGATTCACTACTGCAGTAGTGTATTTTGTGATGAATATCTTTGCAGTATGAAATTCATATCAATTTTCAACTCATTAATCATGCTATGAACAGGGCTGCAACAGGGCACCACTTTTAGCTGTACAGTAAATACTGATAGATGATCAATTGCCTTAAAATGACTTACAGAATGCAATGCTGGCTGTCACAAGCAAACTAATTTACCTTGAGAAAAGTAGAGCCAAAGAGGGGCATTCTATAATCTCATGGACTTGTGCAAACCCTGCTGCTCTGTAAAATCTCCAATTCCTTGTCAAGCAGTGGTAAAGCTGCTTGATCAAATGGTTAAATTATCAATAATTTGTTTACTGCTTAATGACAGCTGATTGATTTAAATCAATGTTCCCATTAGGAGCCTTAAATGAACCTAAAAAAGTTTATTGGCAACTCTTATCTGGATAGTCACTGATAGAGCTATTCCTGCGAAAAACCAGATCTAAAGGTTCTTGTGGTGCTGTGCTAGTGTCCCTACCTCTGAACCAGGAGGTCCAGTTTCAAATCTCATCTGTTCCAGAAATGTATAACAACATTTCTGAACAAGTTGATTAGGATAATATGTCAAAGTCTATGTCTGCTGGCTATTTAGGAACATATAGTACAGCTTCCCATGTATATCACAAGCTTTGTGGAATGTGCATCCTTGTAAACAGATCCAAACTGTCTGTCTGGCAAGCCTTTGGTGACCGAGCTTTCTCCAATAAAATTCAGTACAGGAGAATCCCATGGTTAAACCTACCATATTTTGATCAGATATAAAAGATCCATTTTTGTTTACTATATTGCAGGTATTAAAATGGGTAGATATGTGAAACAACCCAAGTTAGCAACAATAGGAACTTGCAAACTAGGTGTTTTTAACACCTGCATTAAATAATCACCACTCTTGTACATGCATAATAGGAAAATACAGATCACTAATGTTTTCTTAACAGTTTCTCCCACTTTGTACCTATTTATGGGTATCACTATTTTAAAATGGTTGTCAGATCTTTTATTTGTTAAGAATAACAGAATAGCCAAGGCTTACCTGGTGAATGGTAGTTGTAGACTCTGAAAGGAACTGCAGTTACCATTCCAACTTTCATCATTTCATAAACACGGAATCCAACACAGAATAAATTGTCTGATGGAATCTGAAATAAAAAGCAAACAATGCAAACTTTCACATTTTTCAGAAGTCAGTGACAATGAAATAAATATTGGACGGTAGCATAAAACATTAAGAATCAGATACCTACTTTCCACAAAATTTGACTTATACTCATTGATAGAAAATAGGAAGCAAGGGGGTCAAAGGACAGAAACAATCTCTTACATCATTATTTGATGAAGCTGAATTAAACCTAAGTTAAAATAAAAGTTCTGTTTTTGAGCTTCAGGTTAACACTTTATTCAGATAAGGTAGAGGGAGTTCCCATTGCATTGGATCTGAATGTCACATGCCATAGTAACAAAGAACTAGAAAAGAGCAACATTTGGTTGGGATGACATTTGATGGGTTGGTCACTTAGAAATGAGCTAATGAGAATTATTTTAACTTAGGAAGTTGAAAATTTTTGGGGTCCCGAGAAACCTTTGAAAGCTAGTGAATGACTATCTTCAAAACTGAGATTGTTGGATTTTTGGTCACTAATAAAATGAAGTGAAATGGTGATAAAGAAAACTAGAGTTGTTGTAGAAATTCAGGTCATAATGTTATTGAGTATTGAGTAGACATAAGGTGCCTATTTATGCTTCTACTTCTTTTGCTCTTATCTGGAAATAAACCTTTTTAAAATTGATGACTCCTGCATTAAACCTAATTAGTCAAAGGAGAGGATTGCAAAAGACCATAAGACATAGAGCAGCATTGGGCCATTGGCCATTCAATCATGGCTGATGTGCTTCTCAAACTCATTCTCATGCCTTCTCCCTGCAACCCGTGATCCCCCTACCAATCAAGAACCTATCCATCTGTCTAAATACATAGTGTCTGAGCCTCCACAACCCTCTGTGGCAATGAGTTCCACAGATTCACCAACCTCTGGCTGAACAGATTCCTGCTCTGTTAAAGGGTTGTCCCTTCACACTGAGGCTGTATGCTCAGGTTCTAGTCTCTCCTACTAGTGGAAACATCTTGTCCATATCCATTTTATCAAGGCTTCTCAGTATCCTGTATGTGCATTTTCAGGTTGCCGCATTTACACTTTGCTTTCTTAACATATTTTCCTGAACAAATTACATTTTCAGAAGTTACTGGAAAGCGAACATTCAATTTCTCCCAGTGATAGTCTCTTACTTAATCTATTGTATCTGCGTTAAGATGTCTAACTTTTAGCATTGAGGAGTGCTTTAAGCACCACCCACTGACAAAATTTTCAGACTTGACAGGGAACAGTTTACGACCTTGAAGGAATAAGACATACCATCAGATTTTTTCCTCATTGTCTCTGAAATGATAGCTAACATATTAATGTGCCAACTTGTATATTGTTGCTATCATGCAATAAACTACATACTGTTTGCGATAACAGCCTCTACTTGGTAGGACTATCAAATGTTTCTTTATCCACTGCCACATTAAGACTCAGCAGGCTTTGTAGATCCTGACTAAGGAGGAGAATCGTGACTGCTAAACTGTCCAGATGTATCATACAGTGTGAAGAATAGTGGTGGGGAGTCACCTTCCAACAAATTCAGCATTAATTTCTAACAAAAAAAGAGTAAGGAAACAAGAAAGGAATTTTCAAATTTCTTACTGAATCCACTTGAAGAATTACACTTTTATCTGATATTCTGTAGTCAGAAATCAAACCATCAACTCCATATAATAGCTGAAAAAGAAGTTGGAAACAAAGTTTATTAGAATCATAGAATCTCTACAATGCAGAAAGGGGTGTTTTGGCCCATCCAGTCTACACCAACCCTCTGAACAGCATCTTTCCCAGATCCAGGCCCCTAACCTCTCTATAATTTCACCTTTACATGGCTAATCCACGTAGCCTGCACATCCCTGAATCCTACAGGGAAATTTTGCATTCCCAATCCACCTAACCTACAGCTTTGGACTGCGAGGGGGAACTGGAGCACCCAGCAGAAACCCACACAGACATAGGAAGAACATGTAAACTCCATACAGTCACCCAAGGCTGGAATGGAACTCAGGTCCTTGCTGCTGTGAGGCAGCACTGCTAACCACTGTGCTACCGCTCTACCCTTTTAGAATTAAAATAAGAATCATTACGTTTGTAATTTTTAAATATGAAACAACATATTTACAAGTGCTTAACTATTTTTAAATCATTCTCTTCTGGTATTAATCCAGTGTTCAAGGTTATTTCCATGACAGAATGTTCTGATTCATATACATATTCTTCAGGCCTTGGTATATATCTAAAAGCAAGAATTAAACAAAATTTAGTAGGCCAGTTTGGCAGTCCAATATTAATCCCTACAGTTTATTTGCATAAGTGTTAGTATTTTCATACCATTGTGCTAGATTTTCAAGGTACTTTATAAAATATACAATGAAAGTCTATCATTTTCTCTTCTTTGTGGAATGTGGGCATCACTGGCAAAGCCAGCAATTGCCCTTGACTGACTGACCTAGAATATTTCAGAGAACAGTCAAAAATCACTTATGTTGCAGGGGGTCTGGAGTCACATATAAGCCAGAAACAGGTAATGGATGGCACATTTCCTTCCTTCATCATTATCCTTCAATGATATTAGCGAGCCAAATGGATTTTTCATGGTTACCATCACTGAAACTAGCTCAATTCCAGATTTGTTAATTGAGTTTAAATTCCACAAGCTGCCTAGAAGTTAGAACAGCATTAACTTCAGTTTCTGGGACAAGTTCAATGATGTTACCATCTTCCTCTAAAACTGACCAATAGTTTCTACACAATTCTACAACTGTCTCTTCCTTTCAGAGGTCTTTACTGAAAATAATTTTGCTATGTGATCCCACTGAAAGAATGGGAATAGGTACAAGTTTACAAATTCATCAGTGTCAGATCAGATAAAGGGCTAGTTTTTTTCATCCGATATAGGATCAAGAACTGAATTGGGCAAGCAGATAATTTTTCATCTTCAGGCAGGACTTGTTTACTACCACCATCCACCTCTGAGCCATTATCTCAGGATTGTTCTGCCCACACAGAGCAGTTAGCCAATTAAAATAAAAACACTTTGAAAACCAGAAATCCAGAATAAAAATAAAAATTGCTGAAAAAAACTCAGCAGATATGGTATCTGGGCAGAAGTAGAGGTGACAATACAGGTTGACAACTTTTCGTTAGAACCCAATTTAGCATAGAGACTTAAATAAAGTAAAGGCTAATTAAGACAGTTATTAGAGGGTGACTGAAATTTTACCCATGATATTGGAAGACCAGTTGCATAGATGTTACTTTCAGCAGCAGTCCACAAGATCCTATGCTTCAGGACTTTGAGGCCCTCCCTATCTACCTTTTCTCTAGCCATAGCTTTAGATATCCCTGTGACAAGCTTTCCCCTTGGCAGTGGTGACCCAGTAGTTGTGGTCATTCTCTAATTCAAATGTCTCACAGGTTGATAAGACAACGTCTTAGCTGGTCAAGTTGGAATGTAAACTTTTTGTCCAACATTACTAGGATGAATTCAGACAAAACAGGCAACATAGACTATGCAGGTTTTGAAAAACTACAGGTTCACAACTAAAATGCAAAAAGCTGCCAATGCTGGAAAACTGAAACATAATGAGGTAATATTGAAATCAGTACTCAGTAAGTTATGTCAGGATAATAGACAGTTAAACATTTCAAGTGCACGTGTTATTACAACAGTGGCTAATCTGTTCTCACTGCAAACACTGATTGACCTATTGAGTCATCCCAATGTTTTCTACTTAAAAGGCAAGATCACAATTGTTTAGACATTAATGCTTCTTATTCAGATTTCTGTCACCGTGAACAGCCCACTACAAAACTTACTGTGCACAAGCTTCAAGACGATAAACTATTTCAACTCCTGCAGGACGTGTATCTGCATTAAAGGAGCATGATTATTAAATCAGAAGTAAAAACTGAGTTAACGAAATAACATTTTTAGCATGTAAATAACTTTTTTAAACACAAGTATTGACAATATAGTAGAAGAAAGCACATTTTTTGCTTACAATAAAACTGAGCATTGAATAGTTATAGCAGAATTAGTATACTTGAATTGACAATACAAGCAAGCATTTAACAAAATCCAGCTTCATCTTCAAGAAAAGGTAAATGCCTCTCACTTCATTCCTTATCCTCTTAATTGCTTATACCTCCTCCCATTTAACTTTCCCACATGATCCCTAATGCCATCTTTCAAGATGTCTCTCACTGTGGAATTCCAATGTGTGGAAAAATCTAGGTGTCAAATGTACAAGTCACAAAAGGTTGGAATGCAGTTACAACATTTAATCGGGAAGGCAAGTGGTATGCTAGCTATTATTATGACAGGAATTAAACATTAAAGAAGGACGTTATGCTTCAATTAGATGTAGCATTGGTGGGACCACATTTTGAATACAGTGTGCAGTTTCGATACGAAGAGTATAAATGTGCTGGAGGAGAATTACTAGATTGATACCTGACTAGTTGGACAGCTTGGGCACTAAAATAAAACAAAGAACTGTGGATACTGGAGTTCTGAAACAAAAACAGAAGTTACTGATGAAATTCAGCAGGTCTGGCAGAATCTGAGGGGAGAAAGCAGAGTTAACGTTTCAAATCCAGTTGTTATGAAGACTTACAGGACTCAAAACATTGGCTCTGTTGTTTTGTCCCCATAGAATGTTGGCAGACCTGCTGAATTTTGCCAACTTCTGTTTTTGTTTTAGATAGGTTGAGCTTGTTTCCGAGATGGTATAGAGACGACATGTATTCTGGTGGATGGAAGAACTAGGGATGCTGATTTAATATTAGGGGTTATCCTTTTAGTACAGCGATGAGGAGAATTTTTTTCTGAGGGTTGTGGGGCTTTGGAACTCTGCCTCTGAAAATGTGAAGGCAGGATCACCAAAATCTTTTTTAAAACAGCAAAAGGTAGATAGATTCCTGTTAAGCAAGGGAATCAAAAAATGTTGGGATAGATGGGAATGTGTAATACAGAACACATTGGTCAACATGATTTTGTTGAATGGTGGAGAAGGTTTGATGGGTCAAATGGCCTATTTCTGCACCTAATTTGTACCTATGCATACGCAGCACTGTTGAAGCCCAACAGCCCTGAATTCTAATAGTCTTAACCAATGACTTGCCTAGAAATGTCCAACTCACCAAACTAATGTAACTGAGATCCAAGGGCTGATACCAGGTGGATCACAGGCTTACTCATACTGTGGCAGGGATAATTCTACATCCAGTGCATACAACCATGTTGCATTTTGCATTGGCAGTATTATTACTAAAGAATACTAAGCCATTCTCCCATACTGAAACATTCTTTTATTTAAATATTGCATATGAAAAGAGCTTTAAAAAAAACAAGATGAATCCTTACAAATATTTTAATACCTAAAGTGTCTATATCATAATATTACTACTGACCTGAAATGATTTTTGTGGCTTCTATTCTTAGCGAGAAATCACAAGTTTCACTGGACGTGCTAATGACATAATACACACTCCTCATCTACATGTCAAACAGAATGCAATCAAACAATGCACTTTTAAAATATGCAGCCTTATAAATATTGAAATAAATTTGAACCATTTACTTTAGTTAGAAAACCTGCAGTGTTGAATAATAACTACCAAAATTTGTTTAAAAGTTGTTCATAGTACAGTTTTCCTTATTATACCCATTAGCAATTTTATTCCCTTAATCTTATTAAGGATGGCAGAAATCAGATATTAGGTATCAGCTTTGTAATTGATTAGATAACAAGAAAGTGACTGTTTCAGTGTCTGACTACATTCACTAAATCAATCTGAACAGAAGTGGCACAAGTGTCACACTTTATGTCTATGACACAAACAGCTGGTCAGATCAAAATTATCGAGAATCTCCACCTCTAGGAATTTCCATATTTGAATTTAGGATGAGGACAAAGGCAGCCTCAACTGCAATTCCAACCATTGCTGAATTATTGGCAAACTTTGACTAACAGTTCACATGTTAAATCACTGCTGTTTTTTAATGTGCAGATAGAATAATGGTCATGAAAAAGATGGGCAGAATGTTATAGGGGTCTGAGTGACACGGGCTGTGGTGAGATTTGTGGCTAAATGAGCTGGGAGAACTGGGGATGCCTATCTCAATATTGGAAGCATCTCACTACATCTTTTATACTTTTGCAAGCGATAAGGTGAGGATCTTGCTAGGCAGTGGTGAGTTGCCAACTGAGTGGGATTAAAGATTGTTAAATGCTTTATTAATGTTACAACTCATATTGGTAATGTTCAACTTCTCCTACCAAATTCGCCAAACAAGCTGGTCATTGAGAAATCTTGACATGGATATCAGAGGAGTATCTGACACCTTCAGTTCACTGTGACCAGCCTTGTGTTACTCAGCACTACACAGCATGACGGAGCACAAAGCAGGGACACCTGCAGCATGCACCCCTCATCCATTGGCATCCAACAATTGCCAACCTCTCATGACCGTCAAGGTACCTCTCCGATCCTTTGGCAGGATGCTCAGGAAGAACAGACTTGCACTTTAAACAACAGCAATTAATACTGAAAAGCTCTAGCAAGGACAATGTTGGGCTATGGATTGGGCCAGGCTGCATTGTAGGGTTGCTTGCTTTCTTTGTGTTTGTTCACTTAACACCTATCTGCATGCTTGCATCGCCAAATTGCTTAGTGAAGTTACATAACCCACTGGTGCGCCTTGCTGGGTACCAGTCCTCGATGAAAGGAGCAGACCCAACATGCCAGGCCAATCTCTCACTTACACCTTACATTAGAAGCTTATATGGCAAACACACTGCATGTGCAGTAGGTCTGCAGCCATGCCTCACTGGAGTCCACAAATGCAACCTTCATTCATACGGTCCCAGCATAGTAAATCGAAGGCCTCCCAAATCAGTCTAGGAAATTGGCCACACTCAGGCATTGCTTGAAGTGATCTTGGAAGGGGTCATTAACTCTGATTGGTAGGTAAATCATGGTCAATCCTGTGGCACCACACAGGACAGTCTGGTGGGGGGGGGGGGGGGCGGGCGGGGGGGAAGGGCTGAGAGATATACAGCTGGTGTCTGGGCACTTCAAATCCAAGGCTGTTCAGTTAGGTCAGTCAGGAGGATGAGCCACAATCAGTCCTTTGGGTCCATAAGGGGAAAGAGGAATGGGGAAACAAGGGTAACTGCTGCCAAATGAGGGAGAGTCAAGAATCCACTCCTCAGGATTGGAATTTGCAGGCTGGGGAAAGACAATTAGAGCTGTGAAGTAGGGAGGGGAAACAGTATTGGTGAGGAGGGGGTGTAGAAAAATGTGGATGGGAATGGGGTCATGCGGTAAGGGCAGTTTGTTCACAGTAAGGAACATGCTGGCTTTGAGTATGACACACCTGGCAGGGTCACTTCTTATGCCAGGGTAGGGGGGTTGGGGAAATATGGGCAGGTGCAAGATCATATACGTGGGGACTCGGAGTTATGAAACCCTTGGGGTCTACAAGATGGGCTACCAACTGGGGATCTGGATTTTCAGGGTCTTACCAGCCTGTAGAAGCACAGGCTAATAGCTACTGGCTGGAGGGTTCAGAGTTAACTTCCATTGTGCTGGAAATTGAAAATGTGCAATGAGAAAGAGAATGGCTACAACCACTCTTGGAGTGGGCGGGGTAAGTGACTCGACTTGTGTGGTAGCGGGGTGCAGGACACAATGATATAAGGATCTATAAAGTGAAACAATATTACACACTGACGACACACTTTACAGGACACAGACCAGCAGGGTTCCTAATCCCTGGCTGTCCTAAAGCGTTAGCTCCCTGTTTGCTGTACACCTTCATGCTCCAGACATCACTGACCATCTCAATGACATACTTTTGGACAAAGGACAGGGAAAGAATGGAGCTATTTTAGGACAAGGGGAAAAGCTGCAGGCATTGTGTATCTTGCTTCCACAAGCTGCATCGCGTTGTCACCAATGCTCTTAAATTGCTGGGGCAGGGAAGGTCATTGAACTTTTAAAGCATTACTGGCCATTCTTCCTTACTACAGAAACCATAAGATATTGGAGCCTCCCTCCCTTCTTAACAAGAGTGTCACATTTGCCATTTTCCAGTTGTCTTGGACCTGCCCAACTCCTACAATTCCTGAAGCATCACCAATGCCTCCTTCAAAACTCTAATGTATCCCATCTTATCTAAGTGATTTATCTGCCTTCAGATCTTTCAGCTTCCCCCAGAACTTCTCCTTACTGATGGCTACTACATTCGCCTCTTCCTCTGATGCTCTTGAAGTCCCATTGTATCACTGGTGTCTTCCACTGTGAAAATTGATGCAAAGTGTCTATTCAGTTGCAGTGCCATTTCTTTCTCCCTCCCAATATTACTTCTCCAGTGTCAATTTCCAGTGGTCAAATGCTCACTCCTGCCTTTATTTCTTTAGTTATTTTAAAAAATCCTTGCTCTCATATTTCATCTTCTCTCCTCCCTTATTTTTTTCTAGTTATCCTGTGGTGGTTTCTAAATGCTTTCAGAACCTCTGGCTTCCCACAAACCCTCACCAGCTTGTACACTTCTTTTAATGCTGTCCCTGACTTTCCTTGTCAGCCATGGTTGCCTCATCCTCCACTTAGCAGATTTCTTCTTCCTTGAGATGGATTTCTGCTGTGTCTCATGAACCACCCCAAGAAACACTTGCCAATGCTGCTCCATCATCTTCCCTGCTTGGGTCCCCTTCCAATCAACAGCTCCACCCTCATCTTTGCAGTTACCTTTATTCAACTGTAATATCATTGCATTGGATTCCAGCTTTGCCCTCTCCAACTGCAGGATGAATTCTCAGATTATGGTCACTGGTTCCTACATGGTTCTTTCACCTTCAGCTCCCTAATCAGGTCTGCCTCATTATACCTTACTAAATCCAGAATTGCCTGTTTCCTAGTGGCCTCTACCACAAGCTGCTCCAAAAAAATTCCATGGACATTCCACAAATTCCTCTTCTTGCAATCCGCTAACCTGATTTTCTAGTTCACCTCCATACTGAATCCCCCAATATTAATGTAATTGTGCTTTTCTTACACACGTTTTCTATTGCCTGATTTATTTTCATCCAGACTACTTTTATGGGGATAGTATATGGCTCCCATCAAGGTCTTTTTTCCTTTGCAGTTCATCAACTCTACCCACACAGATGCTACACCTTCCAACTCTACATCACTTCTTGCGACTGATTTAATTTTATTTCTTATGAACAAAGCAACCCCATCCTCACCTGTATCCTTGGATATTCAGTTCCCAGCCCAGATCCCCTTGCAGCCACGTCTCTGTGATCCCCACAATTTCACGCCCATGAATTTCAAATCTGTAGTATAAACCTATTTACCTCGTTTCAAGATGGCGCTGATCCAGGTGGTGACCTCGGGACAGGATGCCAGCGTGGTGGCATGGCCTTCTCAGCCTCTTTTGTACCAATATCTCAACCAGGACCATTAGGCCCCTCTTGGAGAATATATGGAACATATCTGGTAAGTTGAGTTGTTCTAGGAATGCCACTTGGTAATATTGGGATAGAATTAGATGTGAGGGATGCCATAGTGGCCGCTAGATAGCTAATAAGCCATGTTTGGTAAGATACAGCGAGAAATTTTGTTTAGTCTCGTGACGAGAATCCCTCCATAAAATTCAAAGCAACTTGTACATTGTCAAAAGAACATAAAATTCAGCCCAATGTTACCCCAGTAGTGCAAATACTGTTTACTTTACCCTCACTCTATCCAAGAGAAAAACTTAAAAAAGGACAAAATTTGTAAAAAGGAGAAAACAACTGTAAAATTGATAAAGTGTGAAGCTGGATGAACACAGTAGGCCAAGCTGCCTGATGAAGGGTCTAGGCCCGAAACGTCAGCTTTTGTGCTCCTGAGATGCTGCTTGGCCTGCTGTGTTCATCCAGCTTCACATTTTGTTATCTTGGATTCTCCAGCATCTGCAGTTCCCACTATCTCTGTAAAATTGATACGTGGACCATGAATCTTAAAATCTAGGTCACATTGGATATGATGGCATATCTTTACGACACTCAAGGGGCTGGGAAGGGAGGTCTGATCCAGACCAGATATAAGTGGTCGTAAAGCTAGAATGGAATGAAACAGGAGTGAAATGGCAAATTTTTCTCAACTATTTTCAGAACTCCATCAATTCTAGTATGACAAAAACTAGAAAACACTGGAAATGTCATCTGGGAAATGTGGAAGAAAAAATAAGCCAGTAAAATATGAACATGGAAGGGAGCATGCCAATCAAGGGACTTAGAAGATGAAAGAGAAGCTAAGATAAGTAGATGGGAGAGAATCTTTCCTGGCCTAGTTGGCCAGAATCAGAGATACCTGAAAAACAGAGCTTAAGGTGGTGGGGGTGGAGATTGAAAAGGGACCCAAGGGGCAACTTTTTCCACGCAGAGCTTGGCATGAGTGTGGAATAAGCTGCTCGAGGTGGTGGTATAGGCATGGCAATTACAACATTTACAAAGGGTCTGGATGGGGTTATGAATACAAAGGGTTGAGGAATATGGGCCATGTGCTGGCAAATGAGACTAAATCTGTTTAGAATATTTGGTTGGCCAAAAGGCTCTGTTTCCATGCTGTATAACTCTATGACTCTAAGTGGCCATCACTTAACTTATGCTTGTGTTCTGGTAGCAAATTGAACATTGTAGCGTATTTCCTTGAATGTTGTTTTATTTTTGGAAACTTGATAATTAAGAATATTGATGAATTATTCTAATTCTGTTTGTTCTTGAGCTCATACATCACACAGAAGATATTGTCATTAATCATTACCCAGAATTAAGTAAATGAAAAAGTAACCTTTGAAATAAAAAAAATCATGGACGCAAATGGCAACGATGTATTGACAAACAGTGATGTGAAGAGAATCAATTCACTCACATATGCGCAAATGTCAGAAGGATCCTTCTGAGAATTTCAGATTACAATAGATTAGGATCAATTATAAACACGGTTATGATCTTGATTCCATTATTGATAGAAACCTCTAGTGGCTCCAGATGTTTAGAGACATCTGGTGATTACCAGTCTCTCCAGTAACTGTCAAGCATATTAGAACTCCGAATATGGGATTTCACCATTGCAGACTAGATATGATGAAAGATTTCAAATTGCTCCTTGAGTAACTAGACACCAGAAAAGGCAACAGCAGAAACAGCTCAGTCGACCTTGCAAAGTCCTCCTCACAAACATTTGGGGCGAGTGCTAAAACTCGGAGAGCTGTCTCATAGACTTGTCAAACAGTCTGATATAGTCATACTGACAGAACCATACCTTACAGACAATGTCCCAGACATCACCAACACCATCCCTGGATATGTTCTACTCACTGCAGGATAGAACGATCAGAGGTGGCGGTACAGTGGTACACGGTTAGGAGGGAGTTGCTCTGCGAGTCCTCAACATTGACTCCAGACCCTATGAAGTCTCATGGCTTCAGCGTAAACCTGGGCAAGGAAGCTTTCTGCTGATACATGTAGCATCCTCCCTCAGCTGATGAATCAGTACTCCTCAATGTTGAGCAACACTTCGAGGAAGGACTGAGGATGGCAAGGGCACAAAATGTACTGTGGGTGTTGAATTTCAATGTCCACCACGAAAAGAGTGGCTTGGTAGCAGTGCTACAGACTGAGCTGGTCGGGTCCTAAAGGACAAAAGCTGTTAAACTGGGTCTGCAGCAGGTGGTGAGGAAACCAACAAGAGGGAAAAAATACTTGCTCTTATCCTTACCAGTCTGCCAGCTGCAGACACATTTGTCCATGACAACATTGGTAAGAGAGTGACCACTGCAAAATCTGTGTGGAGACGAAGTCCCAAATAACCTCCGTTATGTTGTGTGGCACTATCACCATGCTAAATGCGACAGACATCAAACAGATCTAGCAACTCAAGATTGGCCACCCATGAGGCACTGAGGGCCATCAACAGCAGCAGAATTATACTCCAGCACAATCAATCAGTAACCTCGTGGCCTGATATATACCCGACTCAAGCATTACCATCAAGCCAAAGGATCAACCCTGATTCAATGGAGAGTGCAGGAGGGCACCCCAGGGCCAGCACCAGGCATGCTTGAAGATGAGGTGTCAACCTGGTGAAGCCACCAAACAGGACTACTTGTAGCATAACAGCATAAGCAGCAAATGATAGACAGAGCTAAGAAATCCCACAACCAAGGGACAGATCTAAGCTCTGCAATCCTGCCACATCCAGTCGTGAATGGTGGTGGGCAATTGAACAACTCACTGGAGGAGGAGGCTCCACAAATATCCCCATCCTCAATACTGGAAGAGACCAGCACAAAATACAAGGCTGAAGCTTTCTCAGCAATCTTCAGCAGGATGTACTGAATGAATGATCCATATCGGCCTCCTTCAGTGGACCCAGCATTACAGATACTAGTCTTCAACCAATTCGATTCACTCCAAGTGATATCCAGAAACAGTTGGGCACAATAGATACTGCAAAGGCTACAGGCTCCGACAACATTCCAGCAGTAGTACTGAAGACTTGTGCTCTGGAGCTTGCCACTCCCCTAGCCAAGCTGTTCCAGCACAGTTACAACACGAGTATCTACCCGACAATGTGGAAAATTTCTCAAGTATGTCCTGTACACAAAAAGCAGGATAAATCCAACCTAGCCAATTACCACCCCTTCAGTCTACTCTTGATCATCAGTAAAGTGATGGAAAATGCATTAACTGTGCTATCAAGCAGCACCTGCTCAGAAATAACCTGCTCCGTGATGCCCAGTTTGAGTTCCACATTGGCCATTCAGCTCCAGGCCTCATTACAGCCTTGGTCCAAGCATGGACAAAAGAACTGAATTCCACAGGTGAGGTGAGAGTGACAGCCCTTGATATCAAGGCTACATTTAACTGAGTGTGGCACCAAGGAGCCCTGGCAAAATTGGAATCAATGCCTATCAGGGGGCAAATTCTCCACTGGTTGGAGTCTTACCTGACACATTAGAAGATGGTCGTGGTTATTGGAGGTCAGTCATCTCAGCTCCAGGACATCTCTGCAGGAGTTCCTCAGGGTAGTGTCCTAGACTCAACCATCTTCAACTGCTTCATCATAAGGTCAGAAGTGGGGATGTTTGCTGATGATTGAACAATGTTCACCACCATTCATGACTTGTCAGATACTGAAGCAATCCATGTCCAAATAAACAAGATCTGGACAATATCCAGAGTTGGGTTGGCAAGTGACAAGTAACATTCACACCACACCAATGCCAGGCTATGATCATCATCTATAAGAGACTGTCCCTTGGCAGTCAACAATGTTACCATCACTGAATCCCCTACTATCAACATCATGAGGGTTATCATTGATCAGAAACTCAACTGGACTCATATGTACAGTGGTTATAAGAGCAGGCCAGAAGCTGGAAATACTGTGGAAATTAACTCACCTCCTGACTCCTCAAAGCCTGTCCACCATCTACAAGGCACAAGTCAGGAGTGGTGAAGGAATACTTTGAATTGCCTGGATTAGGGCAGCCCTAACAACACTCAAGAAGATTGACACCATCCAGAACAAAACAGCTCACTTGATTGGCACTACATCCTCAAGCATCGACTCTCTCCACCACTGATGCTCTGTAGCAGCAGTGTACTACCTACAAGATGCACTGCAGAAATTCAAAGATTCTCAGATAGCACCTTCCAAATCCACAACCACTTCCATCTAGAAGGACAAGGGCAGATACATGGGCACTTCACCACTTTCAAGTTCCTTTCCAAGCCACTCACCATCCTGACTTAGAAATATATTTCTATTCCTCCACTATCACTGGGTCAAAATCCTGGAATTCCCTCCCTAAGGGCACTGTTAGTCAACCCACAGCAGGGGGACTACAGCAGTTCAAGAAGGCATCTCACCACCACCTTCTTAAGGGCCACTAGGGACAGACAAGAAATGCTGGCCAGCCAACAACACGTGCATCCCACAAATTAATAATAAAAATCTAAATACTCAATGACATTGTAAGAGTAGGCCAAGTAATGTACAATCAGGCTACATTTAATTATTTGCATTCTTATTCTTTACCACTTAATTTTTTTGAACACGGCAGAGTGCAATGACAATTTGTTACTTACATTAACAATGGCTGTGCCAGTTCTACCAGAGCTTCTTACAATTACATTGTCATTTTTCTCAATCTGCCAATAGTAAGACAAGAATGAACAAAATATTAACAGTCCTTACAATGAAAATGGACAAAATAATGAAGCATCCTGTACTTCAAAGTTATAATTTCAATAAATGCAAACCAAAACATCTCAATCATAAAAAAAAGCTTACTTCCAGTGGTCTTGTGAATGCTTTTTCTTCATTTAGTTCAAACTTCTGAATGTGGCCAAGTCTCTTGTAGTCCACAGCTATTGACATACTAAGTTTAGCTCGCTTCATATTAATAACATATTCTGAGAGACTTTCAAGGGCTGTTACAGTGTCCTGCCATTAAAAAAAAACTTGCCATTTAGAATTTAGTATAGATACTCCACAAAAACTAAACAACCCTCTGACTCAGCTGAAGAGAAGACAAAAATGTCATAAGGCGTAAAAAGTAATTTTAAAAAAGCTACACTTTATAGATTCATTCAGTAATTTGCAACACAGAAGGCTATTCAGCACATGGAGACTGAAATAACTCGAGAGGCCGGTATCCCCATTTCTAAGTCACCCTTCATTTACACACGGAAAGTCCTTGACATTTAACCAGTTCTCTCTAATCTAACAATGATCTTACTTTTTGTGCACCCTCTTTACAGCTGTAACTTTGTATTCCTTTTTCTGTTCAATTACCCTATAATCCTTGTATGTTATGATCTGCCTTTACTGCATGCAAAACAACCTTTCACAGTACTTCGGTACATGACAATTATAAATCAGATCAAATCAAAGCAAATCAAATTAGAGCCAGCTGTCAGAGTGAACAACACCTCTGACAATTCTGTTTATATTTATCAGCCAGGGTTCTCTGATTGGACCAGATTAATAGCCCTAAATGGGAACTCATTCTATGAGGTCCACCTGGCTGAACTCATTACAATCACTACATCCCTCCCCTCTGGGTCTGAGAATATAGGCTTGTTCCTTTTCTTGTTGCCCCTCCTAGGGCGTTTTAGCACTGGGTCAAGTTCCAGCAACTCTGCCCCTCGTATGGGCAGTATGTAATGCACAGTAGCTTGCCTCTTGAACCTGGAGTATCTTGGAAGAAATCCATTCTCCTCTTTAGGTGACAAAGGTGTCGAGGCAGCAACATCTGCTGTGCCCATCTCAAATTCTGAGGTACCATGTACAATTGATACAGAGGGAATGCTTGGGTTCCCGAAAAGTTGAAAAGATAGTTAAGAAGCCAGGCACATTTTGCACCCACCACATTTGCAAGATTGTACCTTTCATATTGCTCCAAACCGTCATACCTACTCAAGCTTTACATATTGATAGACTTGCGTCAACCTCTCTTATTCTTGCAAGCATATTCCCATGGTTCCTACACCATTCCCTAACACAAACTATCTCTCTTGCTTAGCACAGTCCTATGTCCATCCTTGTCATTCTTGATGCCATTTCATGCACATACATTCCCCAACTCCTGGTTCAGGAAGATTAGATTTAACCTGGTGTGGAGCCTTCTCCCTATTAGCAGTCCACTGGAGCTATGCATGAAGGGTGGTCCTATAATCAAATAGCAAACAGGACAGTTTGGAATTTATTGAAGCTGTCGACTGTTTCTTTAAACGTGCCCTCAAATTTTGACAGCTCTTTCTGTCAGACCATTGGATGATGGATGATAAGGAGCTGTCCTTACATGATGAATATCATTCAAGTTTAAGAAATACTCAATTTCCCTGCTGGTAAATAATGGCCCATTTTCTGTGACCAACACTTATGGGATTTCATGTATTGCAAAAGATGCATAGAGTTCATTCGTTAAACATGAAGACAACAATAGAAAAACTGCATGCATGTCCAGCCACTTTGAGCGGGCATCCGCAAAGACGAGAACATTGAGCATATGAAGGACCCGCAGTCGATGTGTAACGAGTTTAAGGTTTATCTGTCTATGCCCACAAATGTGGGGGAGCTGCCGGTGGTAATTTGTGGTTATGCTGGGCACTGCTTCAGCAAAGTGTCTATTTCTGCATCCAATCCAGGCCACCAGATATAACTAGTTGCCTTTACAATCCATCAATATTGCAAATTTATGCCCATAAAGTATTGGTAGAACTTCCTGTCTCCAAATATGGCCATCAAGCCATCCTTCTCTATCTAGATGCATTTATGCACTGCGTTAGCCATGGATGGATATGCTATTAGGCATTCCTCTCCATTGGCCCACTTATGAGCTAATACTACCTTGATGTCGTACAGGAAGGCATTGAGCGTCAATACGAGATCTTGTTTGCGATCATAGTGTGCCAACACCTTAGAGGATGATGGCTGTTTCTTCACTTTCCTGTAGTCTATGGTTTGGCTATGTAACCATTTCCAAAGCTGACTCTTTAAGAGCTGATGCAAAGATGCCAGGATGGAGGCCAGGTTACATATGAACTTTTTATGCCTATGGAAAGACCTGAGCTCAGGGACTGACATGGGAGCTGGGGCACCTTTGATTGTCCTCACTTTATCATCTAACAGGTATAACCTGGTCTTGTCAACTTTGTGGTACAGGTAGGTCACTTACAGTGTCTAGAATATATATTCTGTCCTCCTAAAGCATATGCCTGCCTAGGAGAAACATCTAAGGATTATGTCCAAGTTATCTAAGTGCTCCTTATTGGTTTTCATCTTGATAAGCGATTACCTTGCAAAATTTTCTCCATCGTTCTGAATCATTGCATAGGCTGACAATGCAGTTTTGAATATAGTCCAAACCATCATGGGTATTAATTGTAGCAGACTTTTGGAAATCCTCATCTAACTGCAAATACAAGTATGGCTCATGTCCAGCTTTGTACAAAAATCCGCTATGCAAGGGATTGGGTATTTATCCAGCTGCAAGGTGATTTACAATTTATTTAAAATCCTCACAAAAGTGAACTAATCTGTCAGGCTTCACAATTGTTATGACCAGTGCTGCCCATTCTAGAAATTGGACTGGTTTGATGATTCCTTTGCTTTCCAACCTTTTGATTTCTGCTTCTATTTTTGTCTGTAAGGCAATTGGCACTGGGTAGGCCTTGCAGAATTGCTTCTTGGTCAACATGCAAGGTGGCCTTGCTTCCTGATAGTCGCTACACTTCACTTTAAAAATTCTGGGTACTTAATTAGCACTTCACTCAGGCAGCCATTTTCTAATCAAAAAGTGTGAAGACAATTGAGGCAAACTTTTCAACGATTTCACCCAATCAAGCTTGGGCCTGAGTCTTTTAATACAAAAAGTGTTAACCAAACCAGCTGTTTCTCATAAGAGACCCAAACCAAAGTTATACCCTGAATCTGTAAAGGTCCCTGGTACAGGTTCTTGACTAGCCAAGGTCTTGTGCAAACTTAAGGATTAGACTCCAGTGAATTTTGTTAAAGTCTGGTTTTGCAATCACTAAAACAGCCACACCAGTATCGATCTCCATCACAACTGGGTGACTATTTAACAAGATGTTCATTTTGTTTGGCTCTGATTTGCATGATGCTAAGCACTTCAATTGTTCAAACCAAATCTCAGTGGACTTACAGCATGCACGCTCCTGGATACCAGCTTATGAGTTTTCTTACTCTAGGTCTAGCGGGACTTTTTTGCTCCTCGTGACTGAATATTGGCAGCAACAATGTTGGCTTGCTTCCTGGATCCTGAAGAAAAATGTTAACCCTTTGGCCAAGGCTTGACTTTATTTTGGGGTTTTGCTAGAGTCCCTCTGTTCAGAATTTGTCCTGAGTGAAGCTATGCAACTGCCTTCACTCAAGTGGTGTTACCCAAGCTCAGTTGGAGTTGTGAGGGTGTCCACTTCCATTGGAGTAGCCTGCAACTTAGACATTCCACTTCCTGCATTTTCCAAAGGCAAAGCCAGCTGTCATGCTTCTTTGAAGTGCAGTTAGTCTTCAGCTAGTAGGTGTTTTTGCACGATTATATCATTAATCCCTTATACAAAAGGGTCTCTTAGCATCTCATTAAGGGTTAAACCAAAGTTAAATACCTGCACTGGTCATATTAACCTAGTCAAAAATCCTAATGTGGATGCCTCTGGTTCTTGAATTGCCAATTAAGACTGATGGCATCTCAAAGTCAGGGGAAACTTGGTGTCATAATATTCTTTAACTAAATCTGTAAACTCTTGAAAGTATCTGGTGCTTCAGGGAAAGTTAGCCTCCTAATAACCAAAATAGCTACAAGCACATAAGCTGTCAGGAGAATTACATGTTACTTATCTTTCCCAATGCTATTTTCCCACAAATTAAAAAATGCAATTTTTCCCCACATACTGGGCCCAGTCTTCAGCAGAATCAAATGAGTCAAATAGCTGCATGACACCAGAAATGCTTACCCCTATTCAAAGATGACTGTTGCAAGCAAAGTTTTTCAGGAGTGTGCTTTGAACCAACTACACAGGGGCTGGTGTCCTGTCACCAAGTCACCCTTTATTTATATGCATAAAGTCCTTAACACTGATGCAACTTCCTCAGAATGAGCCAAACCTCCGGCACTCCTGTTTATATCTATCCACCAGGCCTCGCTGATTGGACCAGATTAACAGGCTCAATCAGGGAACTCATACTCCATGAGGTCCTCCTGACTGGTCTTGTTAGTAAACCAATTAGTCCAATTCTGAAGAAGGGTCTGGGCCCGAAACATCAGCCTTCCTGCTCCTCTGACGCTGCTTGGCCTGTTATGTTCATCCAGCTCTACACCTTGTTATCTCTTTGGTCCAATTCCCATTCTATTTTCTAGGCTTGTAAGTTTATTTCCCTTAAATGCATTCACTTAATTTGCTTCTGAAATCATTGATCATCTCTATTTACACCACCCTGGTTAGCAGATCCTGTTTATTCAATTGGCGGGCCATTGAACAGACACCAATGTTCTACTTAAGCTGGCAAAATTCCTGCAAAACAACTTCAATGGAATGGGCAGTGGGTCCAGTCCATGTCAAGTCCTGGGTTTTCTAACTCTCAGACAGTTAACATTTTAGGGAGAATGAAGAGAAAAACTTCAAAGACATTATGAAGCTCTCATTAAAGCATCACAATATTGACATTAATGACTTGGAGGAACTTGATACTAATTGTTCAGTATGGCGACAACTAGTCCCTCAACCTTATTCACACTTTAACTTCCAAAGATGACGCACAGTGGTGGTAGATAAGGGGAAGAAAATAAGCAACTTCTGCACTCTAGATTCCACTACTGCTTGGAATGTCCTTCTTCATTTGTCAAAGATCTATGCATTTGACTTGTTCAGACACAAGAAAAACTATGGCAGAAATTTGCGAAACTAAGTAGACTTCAACCTTAAAATCAAAGGATAAAGGCAGAAAACTATATTCTTTGACTCACTGAGTTATATAATTTGTGAATCATTTAAAATCAACAGACATTTTATGTTAATAAAAACAAAAGATGTTCATTCAAGCACAATTCTAACCACTGATCTTCCAAAAAAAAACGAGTTCTAATATTATTGTTCCTCCTTTAGTCATACACACATCATGTAACTTTAAGATTAGGTCATATTTTTGTGAAAGATATTGCAAGAATAAGATAAATACAGTTACCTGAGTTGAAAGAAATCCTCCACCATAGCGCTGTTGTTCAGTGAGCCATTTAACAATGGGATTTCCATATGTTTTATCAGTGGAATGCACCACAGCCAGAAGAGCATATGATGTTGTTTCTACTATTCGTGCTGTTACTCCAACCTCAGAAGCTGATTTTTCAGAAATGTCTTTCCAGAATCGATGTGACGGGGGATTTCCTGATGAATAGCAAACATTAAGCCTAATTTGCAGTACTTCAAAATTATCTAAGGAAGTTACTCTCTTAAATTAAAACTTGCCCAGTTTTACATTCTCTTAAAACAAAAGTAATGGATGATTTGTTTCTCAAGGTTTGCCATCTTTGAAAGATTTATTTTCTATCTTTAACTTTTTTCTACTTGTTCACAACTTTGTATTTTTAAGTACATTTTCCTTTACTGAATGCAGTAGGTTTGTTTTATATTTATGAAGATGTGAAATGCCAGGGAAACTGGAACATCTTTTAAATTCAATTGTCTAGCACTAAGGACTCCCAGGTAAAGTGCAATGAAGTTAGCTATATCAACCTCAAAACAGGTCCATTAGTGTACCAGTATGAATTTTTCTACTTCGATCATTATGGTCTACAATGAATGAAACTGTCAATTTTTGAGAAGTGTGAAATGGGGGAGAAAAAACACAAGTACCTCTTTTCATTAGAGCCAAGGCAAGGCAATTACAAGGCAAGTTCAATCATTTCAAACTGTTAGTTCTGTCAATCATTTTACTTCCTCTGTTTCCTCTTTTTGATTTCTCTTTTATTTTGTCCTTCTGCAAGCAGTATTTCCTTGTTTGTTTTTTTGCTCAATTACCATTCTTGCTGGTCCCATATGATTCACTGCTTTGTCACTCAATCTTCCCTGCATTCTATACTATCATAGACCTTACTTTTGTCCAGGTTTGATTCACCCTTGCCCAAAACCGATTCTATCTCTAACTCTTCCCAATTCTGATTAAAGTCTTTGACCTGAAATATTAACTTGATGCTGACAGGCACTGGCTGATCTGCTGAGTATTTCCAGTATATACTGTTTTTATTTCAACAAGGTGTCTTCTTTGAGTTCATTTGAAGATCTGCACGTAGATCCTTAAATTCATAATAAGAAAATAATTACAGTTATAGGGCAGAATTTAAAGCCCTCTAGCAAAGAGTTTAGTGATAGGATGGGTATTTAGTTGTGCTATAAGGATGCAGGGTTGGGACCCTTCCTCCTTATCACCTTCACTCAACTAGGTCTAGGACATAAAGGTTCAAAGATGACCCACCAATCTCGACATTAACTGAGGAGAATAAGTGAGCTTACGGGCCTCATCCAGCTGCTGCCAGGACCCAGCTAATTTTAGGTGAGAGCAACGCCACATGAGCTGTCCCAAAGTAAAACTCAGTTTGGTTTGTTTGGAGCATTCCTAGACAGGTCTTTCTTACAATCACACTTTCTTACAATCCCCTTCCTACCCAGTCAGTCATGACCTGTTAACGTCTGGTTAATCATATTTTAAGTTTGTTAATATCTTTATTTAAGAGTAAAAGAGACAGGTGGTGGCTAATCATTTTTAAGTATGTAGAAATAGGAAACATCTATGATATTGGGTGTGGAAGGGGTAGTATGATTGACCAATTCATAAACATTACTCACAAAGAAAGGTATCTTTGTCTTCTATCTCAACAACTGGCTTGGATCCAGATTGACACAAGTAGCAGAGGACGGTTTCTTAACAGTAATGAATGGAAACTCAGTGTAGTTTACAGACAGGTGATTGTAACTGGAGTAATGTTGGAGAAGAATGACTGAAATCAAGTTCAAAGCATCAGGAAATGATTTCCCAATGTTGTTTTGTGAAGCTAAACTGTATGATCAATGGAAAAGTGAAGTACATAATTGAGTCCTTTCCAAAGAAGAACATGCTATAGCATTCACATTATTGTTTCCAACTAGAAGCAGAATCAAGTTTAAAGTATTTGCAGAGCTGCAAGTTCAAAATAGACCATGAGGAAGATGTGAATAATCCATTAAAAACTATGGTCAAATGTTATGAGAACAATGGCCTATTAACAGTATATGAGGCTTGGTCAGATTTTGCTAAGTTTAGAAAGCAGGACAGATATTCACTAGAGGAACACGGAATGGAATTTAACAGACTAAATACAAGACTGCAAAAAATTATATTTGGAGATTCTTAATCCCGCACTTGCCATTAAATTGTTGCACTATGCTATGATTTTGAATACAAATAGGTTCTTGGTATTAACTGAAGTTAGATTTTTCAGAAAAAAACACATATTCAGCAAATTTAAAAAACCCCTGGGAAAACATTCATAAAGCCTTCATGTGTCAAATGTGATATTCAGCAATAACACACAGAATGAAGGATCCAATAGTGAAACCAAGCAAAGACTACTCAAAAGGTCAAAAGCAGCAATATGATGGAGAACCAAAACTAAAGGGAATGAGGATAGGGATATCTCTGGCAATTATAGCAAATGACAAGAATTGGGGAATGGTAACAGAAGAATAAATCTCAAGCTTGGTTGAGGAAAAGTCAACAGGTGGTGGAAATGATTTGAAGAGCCATTATGCAATTAATTGCTGTAAACTGAGCAACAATGTATTCAAAATTATGCATGAAACAAAAGATTTGGAAGAAGAATATGGTGATACTGATCAGCCAGAAGGAATTACCAGTGACAGTATCAGTTACACGAAGATTCAACCCAGTAATGATGAATATTTTAGTTGCTAACTCAATGAATTGTGCTGTTGGACAGTGAATGCATTAGCACAATCTATAGAGTGAATAGATTAAAATGACATCTGGAATCTTTAAATAATCAGAACCACAATGAAGAAATTCGAGAGTTCTGCTTCAGGTCTGGGGTTGACGATGTGCTGAAATCACTAAAAGGATTGGCGATTCCCTATAAATACCTGGCGTAAAACACTTGATCAGCATAGATGTAGTCTCAAGTGAAATACTCATTCTGTTGAATCAGCCATCTATGCAGCACGTCCAAATGAAACTAGATATGAACACGACAAGTCAATTGTTTCTGGGAAGAGAGTCGATTTACAGTTTACACAGTCAGGTCATTATTGTATATATTCTAATCAACCTGTTCAGATGCTATCACATAACTCTGGGAGAGGTGGTACTTAAACCTGGGCCTCCTGATCCAGAGGTAGGGACAAACCTCTCTAACAGAAATATTAAGGAAGTGTTATTGGCATCAGGTGATGGAAACTTAAAGGAAATATGGCTAATTATTGTGAAACTTCATCAGCAGTTTGCCCATCTGTCTTCTCATAGGTTAAAAATCCTAATAAAGGATGTAGGAGTAAGGACTAATGTGTAAACTAAACTTTCAGGAGAGATCGGCGATAAATTTGAAGACATAATATAGGTGCAATGATACAACTTTGAGGGAAGTACAGCAGCAGAGGGACCTCGGGGTTCACGTACAAAATTCTCTGAAGATGGCGAGGTATGTTGAAACAATTGTTGAAAAGGCTTATAGGATCCTTGGGTTTATAAATAGAGACTTAGAGTATAAAAGCAAAGAAGTGATACTATACCCTATAAATCTAGGGTGGACTACGTTTGGACTATTGTGTCCCGTTCTGGGCTCTTTAATAAAGGCAGAACGTTAAAGCCCTTGGAAAGTGCAAAGGAGATTTACTAGAATGATAGCAAAAATGAGGGACTTTAGATACAAGAAAGATTAGAGAGATTGGGCTAATTCTCCTTGCAGCAGAGAAGATTAAGACGTGTTCAAAATTATGAACAATTTTGATAGGATAAAGAAGGATAGTTTACACAAGTTGCTTTGTAACTAGTAACCAGTAACTCAGGTTCACAATTTCAACATTGTCAGCAAGACAGTTTAGAGTGAGATGACGAAAAACTTGACTGAGAGTTATTAGGATTTGGAATGCACTGCCTGGGAAAATGGGAGGTGGATTCCATATGATGCTTTAAAAGAGAGCTGGGTATATATTTGAGGGGTATGTAAATAGAGATTAGAGAATGGGACCAGCTGGGTAGTTCTTTTGGAAGCTAGTACAGACATGATGGGTCAAATGGCCTCCTTCTGTACTATAAAATCCTATGATGATTGGAGCTGGGCTACTGTGTTAGAGAACTGAAGTGAGATTCTAATCAGGTCCTTGTAGCACCCAAACTCCTCACACACAACACTGTCTCACAAAATGCACTGTGAAGCCAAACTGTGTGTGTAAGGATTACAATCACAGGCAAAGTCACATATCGATGAAGTATGCATTTCATAAAGGCACAATTGTGCAGTTCAGGTTTTGTTCAGTTTAGACAAAGACCCAACCTAGAACTGTGCATATGTGCTACTGCCTTGATTTAATAAAATCCATACTGTTGCATACCCCTGGACCTTGCTTATTAAGAATAAATTTTTTTTAAAAATATTCAAAAATTCTGCTTTCACTGCCTTTTTGGGAAGAATATTCCAAAGACTCTCCTCCACCAATGAGAAACAGTTTTACCTCATCTTAGTGCTAAATGGATGATACCTTATTTTTAAATAACAAACCCTCGTTCTAGATTCTCCCGTAAGAAGAAACATCCTCTCTACATCTACCTTCTCAACACTTAAGGATCTCTCATGCTTCAATCACGTTACCTAAACTACAAGGGATATAAGGAGTAAACTCTCCTCATGACACATTACAGGTATTAGTCTGGTAAACCTTCTTTTAACCACCTTTTACCCAGTTATACCTTTGCTTAAGTAAGGTGACTAATAAGGGGTACAATAAATACTCCAGATGTGGTTTTACCAGTGCCCTGTATATCTAGTATTCAATTCCACTTGCAATATGCAAATAAAATTTGATTAGCTGTTTGAATTATTTACTATACTTGTATACTAATATTTTTCAATTCATGCACTAGGGCATCCAGATCCCTCTGTATTCAGAGTTCTAAAATCTCTCAGCATTTAGATCATATGCTTTTTGTATTTTTATATTTAAATGGACTATTTCACATTTTGTCACATTGTACTCCATTTGTCAGATCTTTGCCCATTCACCTAAATTATTTTATGCTCTTTTTTGTAGCCGCTTTATGTCATTGCACAACTTAATTTCCTAAATATTTTTATGTTATTACCTATTTTTGTACACAGTACTCCAAGAGTTGTCTCAACAAAGCTGACTTGATCTCCTTGCTTTTGATTCCTGCATCTAGAAATGAACATCCCTGCTAGTTTGCTTTCTTTTCTGAGATTATTCATCTAAGTCTTTACATTTTTATCTGCATCCTTGATTCTCTTTGCTCTTCTATTCCATTTAGACCAGTACTATACAAGCAGGAGATAAATTCTTTACTTGTTCAATTAAAATGCATTACCTCACAGTTACCTACTCTGAAAGTGATTTGCCATTACATCCCCATTCTGCAAGTTTATTGATAACATGTTATTTTGTCACAAGTTTCCTTTTTATTAATGACAACCCCACAATGTGTCATCCATAAATTTAGCAATTGAACTTCCAATTCCCAAGTCCAAATTATTAACAAAAATTGTAAATAACTGTAATCCCAGTACCAACCTTTGAAAGAAGTTCAACTTCTTGAAATTCTGTGTTCTGCCCTTAACCCCTACTCTGTTTTCAGTTTTGTAAACAATGTAGTACTTCTTTAATCATTAGGCAAACAGTTTGAGTTCTTTCTGAATTACTTGACAGAGACATTACCCTTTACAGAAGCCTTGAACTTCAGCTTTTCCAAGGCTCGATGAGCGAAGCGAGAATTTTGGTTTTTCAATGCCAGTGCATAAGCAGTTATTGCTAAAACAAGTGTACTCTTCACATTCTCCAAATGGTGCGACAAATACTCATCAGCTTTAAGTATAGATTTGCTAACTGTCTAAAATAAATCAGATGAATACATTTAAGAATATAAAAAAAAGAGAAAACTGGTTATTTAGTCAACAAATTTTGTTTTCTAGTATCTTGACTCACTTAGCCTAATGCATTTAATTTTTTGATGCATTTCACTACTGTCTCACTTGATGGCTCAGCGAAAACATTAAAAATTGTTGTAATAAAGACAGCACCTGCTGACAATACTCAAGATCAGGAAACATCTGTGGAGATGACAGATTATCAACCTGAAATGCTAGCCAGGATTTTCAGTAGTGATGATAGTGAACATTATTTCCCTACTGCTTAAGTCCAGATGTGTGCAATTAAATGTAGAAATCCAAATGTTGCTACCAGTGCTCCTGTTTCAGACAGCTCTGTTGAAATCTAGGGCAGCACAGTGGCTCAGTGGTTAGCACTGCAGCCTCACAGCGCCAGGGACCCGGGTTTGATTCCAGCCTCAGGTAACTGTCTGTGCAGAGTTTGCACATTTTCCCTGTGTCTGCATGGGTTTCCTGCGGGTGCTCTGGTTTCCTCCCACAGTCCAAAGATGTGCAGGCTAGGTGGATTGGCCATGCTAAATTGCCCGTAGTGTTCAGGGGTGTGTGGGTTATAGGGAGATGGGTTTGGGTGGGATGCTCGAAGGGGTGGCGTGAACTTGTTGGGCCAAAGGGCCTGTTTCCACACAGTAGGGAATCTAATCTAACTAAATCCTTTCAGATCACATATCTTTAGAAATCGGTGAACTTGTACATTGTAATATCACTGGTAAACACCCTTGAAAATGGTAATAGTGGTAAAATTAATAAGGCGTTATTGATTTTGTTATGGAGTGGTAAATCATGACAAGCACCGGACAATCTTTATTGTCATGGTAAACCAACTTTATAATATTAAATGCCTCATTGTTTCATTTTGAGAGAAATCTATATGCTTTAATATAATTATTTGTACATTTGATTTGATATTTCTGTGTCAGATGTGCATGCTACAATCTTCTTTCCACTGTTTCTAAAATATATTTTAAAAATGGGATGATCAAAACATTTTATTTTCTGGCTTTTGACTCTTAGAATTCTTCATTATTATTTGCTGTTTACCCTGTATGACATCACTGCAACTGGATACCTGGAATTCCTTTTTTACATGGTGCCAGATTCAAATTAATGTCAATGATATCAACACCACAGAAATCATTAGCTTTTTTGTGGGCAGTTTTCTTCTCAGTTAATTGTGAACACTATTGTTTCATTGCTAACTGCTGGTATCAATTTTCAGTGAAATACAATCAGTATTACAGAGATGTGTACGTCAATTCACTGAATAATGCACGATAATATCTTGGATTTAATTATCATGAAAATCAGGAGAACCTAATAGTATATTATACTGACGTCATTTCCTTCATTTTTCTTTGCTCACCTCAGTTCCACATGTGTAAAAAGCCTTTTTAATGGCAATACTTGTAAATGCTGTCAAATACATTGTTCTTTCTTTAGTTTCATCCTTTATAGCCTGTAATAAAATGTCAGAAGGTATTTAGCCTGTAAGAAACACTCTCAAAAAAAATTCAGGATTAAATATTGCTTGCAGGTGAGCATTTTCTGCGCAAACCTAATTACCATTAAGAATGTGGTTCTCCATTTATAAATTTCATTCTATAATTAAATGCAGTTTCAATACTTCAGTTGGTCAAAGTAATGAATAAATTTCTAATGCTCTTAGATTTAATTATTGTCTATCAGTAGATTTTTAAAATTTATTTACTTTTAGATAATTTTCTCTTCCATGTTACTCCATCTCCTGAGGCATGTGTGAATCTTGCTGCAGTTCCATGTACGTTACCATCCCTTCATAACCTCCAAAGAGGCCATTTTTATATGATTGCATATAGTATTAATACAACCATCCTCTCATCCTATTTTCATTTGAGACATATCCACAATACAGCAAGTGTAACAGAAATAGATTTCTGAAGTTACAATAGACTGTCTCTTTAAAAAAAACTAAACCACAGCTTGCAAACTACATATTTATTAAGACTGAGCACAACATCAATAGAGTCAAACCAAAATATCACCTCCTGGCATGTGAAGTCAACTTCCATGATTTTCATTAAGATGTTTGAGTTGTGATGGGGTAGGATTTTCTCGCCTCTATCCCTTATTTGGCTAATTTTTATGGAATTAAATCTGCAGCCTTCTAATTGTACAGTATATTGAATATTGCATTTCTTACAAGGCCATTCAGTAGAGCAATGCTGTTAGATACTGTCAGATATATTGCTGAAGCTTCATGTTTTGCAAGCATCAGACAAAACACAATGATATTTCTTGAGAGATAGTAGGAACTGCAGATGCTGGAGAATCTGAGATAACAAGGTATAGGACTGGTTGAATACATCAGACCAAGCAGAGGAGCAGGAAGGCTGACGTTTCAGGCCTAAATCCTTCTTGAGAAATGGGGGAGGGGAAGGGAGTTCTGAAATAAATATGGAGAAAGGGGGAGGTAGATAGAAGATGGATAGAGGAGAAGACAGATGGAGAGGAGACAGAAAGGTCAAAGAGGTGGGGATGGAGCCAGTAAAGGTGAGTGTAGGTGGGGAGTTACGGAGGAGATAGGGCAGTCCAGGGAGACAGACAGGTCAAGGGGGCGGGGAGAGGTTAGTAGGTAGGAGATAGGGGTGGGGCTTGAGGTGGGAGAAATGGATAGGTGGGTGGAAGGACAAGTTAAGGAGGCAGGAACAAGCTGGGCTGGTTTTGGGATGTTGTAGGGGGAGGAGAGATTTTGAAGCTTGTGAAGTCCCCATTGATACCATTGGGCTACAAGTGGAACATGAGGTGATGTTCCTGCAACCTTTGGGTAGCATCGTTGTGGCACTGCAGGAGTATAGGATATTTCTTTAGTTGATCATAACTGGCAAAGTACAGACTGCATTCAACCACCCTTATATAACCCAAAACAAGATGTCTCCTGTTAGATGTGATTCTGCAATTGAGCATGACTTGGTCAAGAATCCTGAATATCCTAGGAAAATCCAGGTTATTATCGACTGGTGAGATAGACGTCAGTGGTAGGGAAGCTGCTGGAGAAGATACTGAGGGATAAGATCTATTCCCATTTGGAAGAAAATGGGCTTATCAGTGATTGGCAACATGGTTTTGTGCAGGGAAGGGATAGAATTCTTTAAGGACGTGACAAAGTTGATTGATGAGGGAAAGGCTGTAGATGTCATATACATAGACTTCAGGAAGGCGTTAGAATAAGGTTCCCCATGACAGGCTGATGGAGAAAGTGGAGTCACATGGGGTCCAGGGTGTGCTAGCTAGATGGATAAAAAACTGGCTAGGCAACAGGAGAAAGAGAGTAGTAGTGGAAGGGGGTTTCTCAAATTGGAGACTGTGACCAGTGGTGCTCCACAGGGATCTGTGCTGGGACCACTGTTGTTAGTGATATATGTAAATGATTTAGAGGAAGGTGTAGGTGGTCCGATTAGCAAGTTTGCAGATGACACTAAGATTGGTGGAGTAGCAGATAGTGAAGGGGACTGTCAGACATTACAGCAGAATATAGATAGATTGGAGAATTGGGCAGATAAATGGCAGATGGAGTTCCATCCAGGCAAATGCGAGGTGATACATTTTGGAAGATCTAATTCAAGAGCAAACTATACAGTAAATGGAAAGTCCTGAGGAAAATTGATGAACAGAGAGATCTGGGTGTTCAGGTCCACTGTTCCCTGGAGGTGACAACGCAGGTCAATAGGGTGGTCAAGAAGGCATATGGCATGCTTTCCTTCATTGGACGGGGTATTGAGTACAAGAGTTGGCAGGTCATGTTACAGTTGTATAAGACTTTGGTTCGGCCACATTTAGAGGACTGTATACAGTTCTGGTTGCCACATTACCAAAAGGATGTGGATGCTTTGGAGAGGCTGCAGAGGAGGTTACTAGGATGTTGCCTGGTATGGAGGGTGCTAACTATGAAGAAAGGTTGAGTAGATTGGAATTATTTTCATTAGAAAGACGGAGATGGTGGGGGGGGATCCTAATTTAGGTCTACAAAGTTTAAGGGAGATATGCGTTCTTTATGCAGAGGATGGTGGGTACCTGGAACGCGTTGCCAGCGGAGGTGGTAGACGCAGACATGTTAGTGTCTTTTAAGATGCATCTGGGCAGGTAAATGATTGGGCAAGGAGCAAAGGGGTACAGACCTTTAGAAAATAGATGATCGGCTTAGACAGAGGATCTTGATCGGCGCAGGGTTGGAGGGCCGGAGGGCCGGTTCCTGTGCTGTAATTTTCTTTGTTCTTTGTTCCTAATAGGGGCACTAACAACCAAGTTAAGAGAACCAGTCAAGCATGTAGTGTGGCTCATTTACGCTTGCTAAAAGACAACTATACCGACATGCAGGCACCTGTTCTCTGCAACCAGACGGAATATAGAAACAGAAAGGTGGTATGGTGGATCAGTGGTTAGCACTGCCACCTCACAGTGCCAGGGACCTGGAGTTGAGTCCAACCCTAAGTGACTGTTTGTATGGAATTTGCACATTCTCCTTGCGTCTGTGTGGGTTTCTGCCATGTGCTTTGTTTTCTCCCACAGTCCAAAGGTGTGTAGGTTAGGTGAGTTAGCCATGCTAAATTGTCCCATAGTGTTCAGGGATGTGCAGGATAGTTGGGTTAGCAATGGGAAATGCAGGGTTATGGGCACAGAGAGGGGGTGATGGGGTTTGCTCTTTGGAGGATAGGTGCAGACGCAGTGGGCCAAATGAACTTTCCACACTGTACTATATGATTCCATATGTTCATGCTTTGTGCCCTTTTTAAATTAACTGAGAATCTGTGGTCCACTGTTGCTTTCTCCCTGGCATTGGCCAAACAGTGTGAACTTACAATTATCACCTCATTCTTTCAAAATATAAGTTGTTGAGATAGTTTGTTTGAAACTTGGTATTCTTTCATTTATCATAATGAGTGCCAAACAAAACATTTCCATAAATCTCTCTGTTAAGTAATATTCAACTTCTATACTGTCAAGCAGCTGTTAATATTTTTGGACTTTAACAACTGCAACACAGATTTCAAAGTTAAAATACTTCAATGATCATGTTGTTTCCTTTAGAGTATTTAAATTCACATAAAATCAGTTTTATAATGTTACTGATATTAAAAACTGCTGCGGATAATGAGTGAAATTTCAACTTCAAATAGTTCAGAAACAGTCTCGAGATACATAACTAACCTGAAATCGCAAAGGCACGTAACTGGAGAGCTCTTGAAATGATCCATCAGATTTCTGACAATTAGAGATAAGCCAAGTAATAGTACTACACATTGATTGTTCATCCATTGTTACGTAGTCATTGACTTGTGCAAACACCCTCAGTACAAAGGCTGTTAGCCTGGAAATGAGGTAACATGCGCTGTTATTTTTCTTTTGGTGAAAGCAAAATATAAATGTTTCATCCCTTCCTCATGGAGCCCAGAAAGATACAATACAATCCTATCACAACATAGTATTAATGGGATTCCTTTCCTATTAACTATTATCTACATTGTAGTCTTGAAGTGAAAATTGACCATTAAAAAAGTAGGATTCAAGTTACCACTTAAATTATTTACTAAGTTTGAAATAATCTTAGAAACAGTGCAAACAACATCACAGGAAGCGGCCCTTTAACATCCTGCCAGTACTGGCTCTTCGAAAAATGAGGGAAGGGAACAAGAATTCCAATTCTCTTCATCCCTATCCATAACTCCTAACCCATTTTATTAACCACCTTTATCAACAATTTGTGGACATAGACACCAAAGTATCAATACACATCTAAAATCATACAATTGTCATCATACAATTTATAAAATACTTTCATTTAATATTAGTCCTCCAAAAAGGCATCACTTCATACTTTTCCACATTGAACTCCAACTGCCTTGTTAATGCACAATTCACTCCATTGAAGTCTACAAAGACCTTGATCACAAATTATTACATTGCCTAGTTTGTATCTTCTGTGAACTGTATATTGCTGAATGCTACATCCAGATTCTGTCTTTTTTGGTAAGCATTGAAGAATCATGGAACCAGAACTTACTCTTGGGATGTTTCCAGGGTGAAAAACATTTATTCTGCTTCTGAGTACTGAACCAATTCCATACCCATGTTGTTATTTTCTCCTCTATGACATATTATCATATGTCTTAAAGAATAACAAGCATAGGTTCTGGTGTGATGCAATCCTTGTACGCTGATGAGTTCACTGTTTCATGAGTAAGCTCATCAATATTCTACATAGAATACAATCTGCATTCATGCAATTAGCATTGTTGCATTAAGCCATTGCCCCAGCTCATGACAGTAGAGGAAAATGCCAACAGAAAATATAAAACTAAAATACCTTTACATATAATAAAGCAAAATACTGCAGGTGCTGGAAATCTAAATAAGAACAAACAATGATTGAAATAATTAGCAGTTAAGTGCATCTGACTAAAATGCCATTGACCTAAAACACTAACTCTGCCTCCCTCTGCATGAGCTGCTAAGTATTTCAAGCAATTTCTGTTTTTACATGCTTTCATTTGTCACAGATTATCCCAACCGTCCTTTATAATGATTGTTTTTTACCCAAGTGTTTTATATTGGTTCCCATTTCAGTTTCTCCTTTTTTTCCACTACAGTTCATTAATTTCCTTTAGTTCCTTCATCTTTTAGTTTTATAGTACAGTTTTACGACCATCTTGCCAAAATGTTAATAATTAGTCAGTCCCAACAGCAGAGTGGAACACAACTGCAGACAGTGTGATATGTATGCATCAACCGAGGTTGTGAAATTAATCACTTACCTACACAGCTCTTAAAGGATCAAAATTTAAAACAGCTTTTAATATATCACAGCAACCTCTTCTGAAATTAGTATGCTATCATCTTCACTATGCTACCCAGGGTGCGTACCAGACAATAAAATCCTTAGCTTCTCCCAGATGAAACTCCAAGTCTGGATATTTCATGATCTTAATATCTTATACAGATGACATTTATGCAACAATAATTTTACATCTATGTTGTTTTATTCACAATTTTATTTTCTTATTATTGGTTTTTATGATGTAAACCACCGACTGATAACCTTAATTTTGACTAGATATTTTCCCACGACAAAACTTTAAAAACTGAATAACTTCTGTAAAATAGAATTACTGTCGTTCACAAAAATTATTCTCAGAATTGAATATTCAGATAACTAGACACACTGGAATAAATTGATGTGCACTATTTAACTGAAAGTGAAAGGAATATTCTTGGACAATAATAATATCATAAACCATGATATGTGTTTTTAGTTTTATCAGACTCATTGTGTTTTATCAAACAATAATTAAATTTCATCCTGAAAATTAGTATGATTAAAACACCAATTCTCCCTTTTGGGAAAATCAGTGTTTTCCTCAGCACAACTTACCAGGTACTGCCTTCTCGATCCTTCCACATGCTATACGAATAGACATGTTTAGTCCGGAAGGACATAATACTTGTAATGCCTGTACAAAGTCAAAAGTTAGATTTTAACAGCTATCCAACAAAAAAAGTGCTCTATTGTTCATGTGAACATTACATTCTTGGGCAGAAACTAATGAACCCATGCCCTTAAAGGCAGCAGAAGCCAGTTCTAGACACCTTATGGAAATGCTGCAGTACATGTGGTGTAGTTACACATACACTGAATTTATCCCAAGTATGAGCAGATTTTCTGTTGAGGAGAGGTTCAGTGAGTTGGCCATGTACTCACTGGACTTGAAAAGAATGAGGGAAATATATAATATTTTTTCGGGCCTTGACAGGGTAGTTGCTGAGAAGTTATTTCCTTTAGTGGGAAGGCCTAGGATCAGAAGGCATAATCTGAGTAAGGGGTTGCTCAGTTAAGACAGAGGCGAGGAGGAATTTTTTCCTAGGGTAGAGAATCTGTGGAATTCTTTATCAAAGAGACTGTCAAGGCTGGGGTGTTAAGTACATTCAAGGCCAAGATAGATTTTTAGTCAGTAAGGGAATCAAGGGTTATGAGGTAAAGGCAGGAAATTAGTACTGAGGATTATAAGATCAGTCGTGATTTCATTGAATGGCAGAGCAGATTCGATGGGCCAATGGCCTCCTTCTGTTTCTGCTTTTTATGGTCTTTCCTGTGATAAGGATGAGTGAAGACCACAAATAACTGAAAGGTCGTGCTGAAATTTGTACTGTATTAGCCTACAACATCCAAATAGAAGACATTCTTTTCTTACATCTGTCTCAATTTCGTGTGAGCTTTTAGTAGATAATCATTGACGATCCCAAGTACATATTTTCATCTGCTACAAGTGTCAACTATATCTCATAATAAACTTCTTTAGATATTTTCTCTGAGTGCTCTATACGTGCAAATTATCACTGCTGTTGAGTTGCTTGCCCACAGCCACAACACAGTACTTCATACTTAAATAACTGCCATTTATAAATTCATTCAATTAATTTTCCTTTCAGAGCATGAACTTTTTTAGTGTGAACCCTTGCACACTTTAATATCATCCATGAATTAATAACATAAATGAATTCCTCCTGAAGGTGAGGAAGGCAAATAAAGGTAAAGAACTGATTCACGAGGAATTGCATTTTGCCCAATCTGTGAATAAACACTCCATTTGCACAAATTCAAACAAATCCTCAATCTGTTCAATTGTTTCTCAATAATGTCACTGCATTTTTGCAACCATTGAAAATAAACCAAAGATTACTTATTTGTAAAAATGTCAATTATAGATTAATATATTACACACCATCTTTCATTTGTTTCTTCATGTTCAGCTGAATCTTCAACCTGTTTGGTCCCATCACATTCCAATTATTAGTTCTCTCCAAATAGTTATAAATAAAATAAATTGGTGCCACATTCATTAGCTCTGATTCAGCAGAGCCACGAGGTAGATTAGTAAGCTTGTGAACTCCTTCAGGATCCAAAGCTACGGACATTGATTCACCAATTATGTCTCCTGCCAGAGCCCAAGACAATACTTCAGTATAACTGACAAATGTGTGAAGAAAAACAATTAACAACAGGTTAATGTGCATACAAAAGAGACAGATAAATTGAATCAGAGATAATGGGAACTGCAGATGCTGGAGAATTCCAAGATAATAAAATGTGAGGCTGGATGAACACAGCAGGCCAAGCAGCATCTCAGGAGCACAAAAGCTGACGTTTCGGGCCTAGACCCTTCATCAGAGATAAATTGAATGCTTGAAGTTTAGCTCATTATAAACTGAGTTGCACACAAAACAATTTCTATTTCTTTTTCAGATTAAAGTCTCTGGTTTATAACAGATGGTGTGGGGTAGAATTATATACCCATACACAACACCTTATTGCTGGACAATAGGTCTGACCAAGGACCCAGGGGTCTGCAGTACCAGCTTGACAGAACAGATCAGGTAACAATATTGAAAGCTACTAAGCTGTTTTGATAGCCCAATGTAAATGCCTTTGATTTGGGAATAAAGACACCAATTATTGAGATTCTGCTGGCCATAATCTTGAACGCTTATGTAATTCACAAGCATACAGCAACAAAATAAATCAACAGACTTGAAACCTGTGTTTGTGGATTTCCAAAGGAATTTACAGCAGAACCTGCCAGAATATTTTCCACAAATATGCTCTGGAAAAGGATGATTACAGTGAAAAGGAAAAATATTCAATGAACATTAAGATTTATATTCACAGCTCTGTTCACAGACATTTTATGTCAGGGTAAACAAAAATTATACATCATATGACCAAAACTATCAATTATTTCATTGTCCTCCAGTAAACAGCTTTCAAACATTGGTAAGGGGGTTCATTCATGGATTGTGGCTGTTTGAAATCACTGATTTTGGTAGAGCTGGATATTGTAAACATACATTCAGAAATTAACTCCATCAGACCTTACTTCTTCACTTAGGTGGTGAAAATGAAATAAATCAAGATTGAAACACAGCATATGCCAAAGCTGACTACTTGTGCAGTTGGGAAGAAGCCATTGAAGGTAATGTTACAGTGCTGACACTACATGTATAAGCTAAACATGGCCTATAGTTATATGACAGAATGTCTGCAATAATTTGAAACTAAGATGGTTGCCCCTTTCTTTTCTTTCTTTAGCAAATAAATTATATATGCTGGCTGCATAGTGAAATGCTGTAATGGTACAGTCAAGAATAAGCCCTTATTACATGTGAAATTGTATGTGTAGTTAAACCAAATGTGCATTTTGTGCGAGAAACATAGAACTGAATGGTCAATTCCAACTGAATCATCTGTATCATTATAAGTCTGAGTGGGTGATTAACCTAGAACTTTATTACAATGTGTTTGAGTGCTTGAAGAGGGGAGATTTTATTATAGTTCTGTCAGGGCTTTGGTGGAACTCCACATAGAGCGTTGTGCAGTTTCGCTGTCTGTGCTATGCTTGGCTTGGGGAACTAGATTGGTGGAGGTTTGCTAGATTGATTTCTGGGATGAGAGGGTTGGAACACAGCTTGAATAAAATAGACATACACTTCCTGGAGTTTAGTTTAATGAGGGGTAATTTCATTGAAATGTTTAGAATTCTGAGAAGGCAGACGGGTGCTGCAAAGTCATTTCTTGTGTCTGCTGAATTTAATCCAGGGGCATGGTCTCAAGATAATAGGGCAGCAATATTGTCCTAGGAAAAGGAGAAATTTCTCGACTCAGGCTTGCGATCCTCTACAGGCTGTGAATGAGAATGTAAGAGACAGTTGCTGGAGAAAAATACTTAGTTCTCCCAGCCTGCCCTGCCATTCAACAAAATCATGGTTGATGTCCCTCAGGGGCTTCAACTATTTTTTCATGACATTTCAGCTTAACAGTCAAGTCCAACATTTCAAGAATCTCTCTCTTCCTTCTCATTAAATACTTGCAGTGATCTCACCTTTACAACTCCCTGGGGTCGAGAATTCCAGACATCTTTTACCCTCTGGGAGGACAGATTCTTTTGTATCTCAGTTTTAAATGTGTTTCCCCTTATTCTGAACTCTATCCCCTAGTCTGCAATTCCTCAAAGAGTGGAAACATCTTCTCAATATCTACCTGAAGAGCTTCCTCAGAATTTTGTTTCAAGAAGATCATCCCTCATTCTTCTGAAATCTAATGAATAAAGGCCCATCCTGTTTAACCATCATTGATAAGTCAATCCCTTCATTCCAGGAACCAGCCTAGTGAATATCTTTTGAATAGCCTCCAATAACAATATATCAATTTTAAATAAGGGACCCAAAACTGCTTACAGTACTACCAGGTGTGGCCTCACCAACACTCTTTACAGCTGTAACAAGACTTCCCTGTGTGGAGTCTCCATCATTGATTACATTTAACACTGGGATAGAAAGATTTTGGTATCACAGCAAATCAAGCAAAATGAGGAGTGGGTAAGAGGGAGTTAAAATCAAGATCAGCTATGATCATATTGAATGGTGGTGCAGGCTTGTCTGGCTATAGGGTTTACCCCTGCTCATATTTCTTGTGTTCTCCCAAAACCCATTGAATTACCAGAGGGACTCATAGACCAATATATAACAGCCGAGATCCGTAAGAAGACAAATTCATGACGAATCAAACAGTAGTAATATTACCTTGCACAGTTAACACATTCTTTGGTTTTACATTTGGGAGAATATTTAATGGTGTTTTCAATTGAAATTCGATCCTTCTCACTATTGTCCCTGAAAGTAAATTTCAAAAAAATTAAACTTTAGTTATAATAGTTTTCCAAACAAAATCTTCAATTAAATATTATCTTGGAAACTTGGTATAAACTGTACCCAAGACGTTGGCTGGATCCATTACGTAGGGGAAATTTTTTTCTTTCTTAATTCCTTCTGGCTTCAGGCCAGATCAGAAGTTAACAATAGAAAAGAAAAATGCAAGTGCAAAGATTACTATTTACAAAATCAAAAAGTACACAGAAATGTTTCATTAATAGAAACAATGCATGACAGAATGAGTAATAGCTAGTGTCTCAGTGAGAAATTCAGATAACACTATAAACCATCAATGGTGGTGAGATTTCAGTAGCTATTTCTGCCATTTTATTCGATTTGAAAAACATATTTTGATTAGTAGTAGGAATGAAGGATACTAACAACTGCGGTGCAAATTTTTCATACATGATGGGATGCCAGTTGAAGGATTAATGAGTTGAAGACAAAAGTACTGCAGATGCTGGAAGCCAGAGTCAATAGATTTGAAGCTGGAAAAGCACAGCAGGTCAGACAGCATCCAAGATGCAGGAAAGTCAATGTTTTGACCCTGTCCTGATAAAGGGTTTCAGACTGAAACATTGACTTTCCTGCTCCTTGGATGTTGTTTGACTTGCTGTGCTTTTCCAGCTTCACATCTACTGATGAAGGATTAATGCACACAGATTACAAAAATGAATAATTGATTGATTTTGAAATAAGTTAAGTGTGTGTCTTTATGGTACTATGGTAGTGCCTAGAGGATCAGAGTTCAAGAGGTGAGTCATAACATGTCTGAACAGGTTGTTTAAAAATTATTACACTTAAGATACTGAAGTCAAACTCCTGTGATCATACACAGGGATGTGAAGTTAAGAAAGTCTGCAGGCAAAGCAAGGTTGGACACAGGGAGATAACCGGACATGTGCAAGCAGATGTAAATCTGTCCTGACACTGAAGTCATAAGCTTTGCAAACTTTATTTTACTGTTATAAATCACAAGTCTAATCATTTTCTTTGAGGAAGTGACAAAGTTGATAGATGAGGGAAGGGCTGTAGATGTCATATACATGAACTTCAGTAAGGCATTTGATAAGGTTCCTCATGGTAGGCTGATGGAGAAAGTGAAGTCACATGGGGTCCAGGGTGTACTAGCTACATGGATAGAGAACTGGCTGGGCAACAGGAGACAGAGAGTTGTAGTGGAAGGGAGCTTCTCAAAATGGAGAACGATGACCAGTGGTGTTCCTCAGGGATCCGTGTTGGGACCACTGTTGTTTGGGATATACATAAACGATGCGGAGGAAAGCATAGATGGTCTGATGAACAAGTTTGCAGATGACACTAAGATTGGTGGAATGAAGGGGGCTGTTGGAGAACGCAGCAGAACATAGACAGATTGGAAAGTTGGGCAGAGAAATGGCAGATGGAGTTCAATCCAGGCAAATGCGAGGTGATGCATTTTGGAAGATCCAATTTAAGAGCGAACTATATGGTAAATGGAAGAGCCCTGGGGAAAATTGATACACATATAGAACTGGGTGTTCAGGTCCATTGTTCTCTGAAGGTGGCAATGCAGGTTGATAGAGTAGTCAAGAAGGCATGCTTTCATTCATTGGACGGGGTGCTGAGTACAAGAGTTGGCAGGTCATATTACAGTTGAATAGGACTTTGGTTCGACCACATTTGGAATACTGTGTACAGCTCCAGTCACCACATTACTAAAAGGACGCGGATGCTTTGGAGAGGGTGCAGAGGAGGTTTACCAGGATGTTGCCTGGTACAGAGGGTGCTAGCTATGAAGGGAGGTTGAGTAGATTAGAATTATTTACATTAGAAAGATGGAGGCTGGAGGGGGGACCTGATTGAGGCCCACAAAATCATGAGAGATATAGATAGGGTGGATAGCAAGAAGCTTTTTCCCAGAGTGGGGGACTCAATTACTAGGGGTCACGATTTCAAGGTTAGAGGGGAAAAGTTTAAGGGAGATATGCGTGCCTGGAATGCATTGCCAGTGGGCGTGGTAGAGGCAGCCACAATAGCGTCATTTAAGATGTATCTAGACAGGTACGTGAATGGGCAGGGAGCAGAGGGATACAGATCCTTGGAAAATAGGCAACAGGTTTAGTGAAAGGATTTGGATTGGCGCAGGCTTGGAGGGCCGAAGGGCCTGCGGCTGTGCTGTAATTTTCTTTGTTCTTTGTTAACATTTAGAAACTTATGTTATTCAATTTACAGCCAGCAGTGGTGCAGTAACGCTTTCATTGTGTGAACAATGTAATTACAGTCCGACGAATTTACTAAATAAAAACTGAAAGAGCTACAGATGGTGTAAATCAGAAACAAAAACAGAAATTGCTGGAAAGCTCAGTTCTGAGGAATGGTCACTCGACCTAAAATGTTAACTCTGATTTGTTTCCACTGATGCTGCCAGACTTGCTGAGTCTTTCCAGCAATTTCTGTTTTTGTTTCTGTTTGCATTAACATTGTCATCTGACTATTGTGAAATGTCAGGGCATCATCAGTTAGTTGTCCTGTGAGACAAATATGGAAATTCATGGAAGCAGGACACTCATTAGGAGACATAATCCTTTACCTAAGTGCACTAAAGGATTGATATCCAAAACAGGAATGTACAGAATGTGAAAATTGGGGCTTAACACTTCCCCATCTATAATCACAACAGATCATAAGCCTCTTGTTAATTTACAGATATTGACTAGATGACCTCTGGACAGTAAAATATATTCCTTTTTATAGAAGTATCAGTCATACCTTTGCAAAGTCAACTGGATAAATATAATACCTAGTGCAGAACAGAGGTGAATATCCTAGGTTCAACTTGCAGTCTGTATTGATTTTATTGATTTAGTGGGGTGCTACAATTGACCTCATCGCCAATCATACCTCATCCAAGTGGTAATAATTCAGGTGTCTTTCACAAGCTCTGCCTTCTTCAAAAACAAAGTTCACCTCTGTATCTCCCACTTACTCATTTCATTGCCAGTGAAACTCTTACATTACTTATGCAACCTCCAGCCTATCCAAAACCCTCTTCACTAGCCTCCCAAGCTCCACCTTACATAAATGCTACAATTTATTTTGCAATGAGTCTTACTTATCATCCAATTCTTGCCAACTTGTATTGACACTATATATTTTTTGTGCAGTGAATTCTAGTAGATTGGAGTTTATTCCAATGACAGGTTTCCGACAAAGAGCCGATGGGAACCCTATATCATTCCTGAGGTAGACGCCTGACAACGTAAGTGCCATCAGGCATTTACCTGGCCGGTGCTGGGCCTCCCACACAATCAAGGCCCTTGAAGTGCAGAAACCAGCCTCTTGAGAGCTACTGGCCAAGCAAAAGCTGGTAAGCAGCTCTCCATTGCAGGCAGCACCTGGTGGACTAGACAGCCCTGGGATTGGGACTGGATTCCTGAACCCAGGTAAACAAAGTTGCAAGGAGGGTCAAGGGGAGGGGGGTTGGAAGGTGAGGCAGGTTTGGAGGAAAGAGCAAAGGGCTTTTGATCAAGTATAGAGTGCCTATCAATTTGGGTCACTCCTTTGTGACCCAGACAAATCCAATCAGTTTTGCTGTGTGACCTTTGGGAGGCATGTGAAAGTCATATAAGTTGGAAAGAGGCAGCATAAAGTTCTAAGAATAATTGGTATAACTCAATCAGGCAGTTTTCCCGATTTTGTCCGGAATGTCATCCAGGTTTCGTTGCATTTAGACACAGACTCGTTTTGTATCTGAGGAATCATGAATGGTGCTGAATTGTGCCATCATGAGCAAACACCTCCATTTCTGAACTTATGATGGAGGAAAAGACATAAATGAAGCAGTTGAAGATGCTTGGGCTTAGGATACTACCCTGAACAACTCCTGCAGTGATGTCCTGTGGCTGAAATGACCGGTGTCCAGCAATGTGGAACATGCTGAAATTTATTCTTCCACTTTGCTACATCTCTCCTCATCTTCAAAATAAGGATATATTTTGGCATGTGTACTTTTTTACAGAAAAATATTCTTTTTAAAATATTATTTTTCAAAAAATGTTCTTACTCATTTTCCCTATTTGTTCCATTTTCTGACAACCTCAAAGATCTTGAAACATTTTTCTATACTAAAGGTGCTATGTAAATGAAAGTTGACATAAGATGTTAAGCCAGGCAATGAGTACAACCAAGCTTTCAACTTCAGGGGTGCATGATTCCAGTAGTAGTTACTGAATACTGATCAGATTCCCTAAGCCAAGGTTACAGGCAAATTGGATTGTACCATTGTTGTCCCAGTAGAGGTCAGCTAAACCAGCACTGACTGAGTTCGCACCTTCAGGATCTGTATGGTTCAATGACTTGGATAAATTAAATGAAACATCAAGTGAATGTGATAGTCAAAATTAATTATATTCATTTCTAGTTTGTGATTTTGTATCATCAAACTGGATTGATATAATTTTATGTTAAACTTTTGATTTGTGCCAAACTTTTTTTTCAAAGCCTACAATTCTCTGTTTACAAAGACAGAACCATTAAACTGAAGAATTGGAACTTACCACTACATGCAATTTGTGGACAGTAATTTCATTTGCTGAAAATTGAGTTTTAAGTGTAAAGTTTAAGTTGTGAACACCTATCTTCAAAGGAAGTATAGTGAATGTAAATGGAAGTGCTGAGAAACCTTCCAAAGTTCTTCTTTGGCAAGCAGTGTGTTGTCTTCCTTCAATGCTTGTTTGAGAACCTTTAAACAAACATGTTCCCTCGTCTGTACTCAGCTGAACACAAACCTTTGAACAAAACAATGCGCAATTAATTATCAGGGCTGAGCAGTGACTTCTCATACAGTTTATAAAACTCTTAATTCTGATGATACAACAAAAAAAGTGAAAGAAAAGAAACCTCTAATTAGATTCTTCAACAAGAAAAGAAAACCTTGCCACTTCTCCATCGAAAAGTTGCCGAGTTTCTTTTCAGAAAATACACTTGAGTACTATTAGTTGGCTCAGCCAATACAATTCAACAAAGTGAAAGGCTGATAATTCAACTTTCACTGTAGGATTACAGTAGTAAGTTAGAGAAATTAAAGAATCAAACACTAGATCAGACAATTCTTTGATCAAATATCAAACATTTGGTTTTGAAACCAAGGGTAAGAAAGAAAAATGAAATGGGTGAGAACATTTCTAATCTTAGTCTATAGTTGTCTATTTAGTTCACTGAATGAAAAGGATATGAAGCGTAGAACATAGAACAGTACAGCACAGTACAGGCCCTTTGGCTCATGATATTGTGCTGCCCTACTATCATACTCTAAGATCAAACTACCCTGAATACCATACATTTTACTATCATCCATGAGCCTATCCAAGAGCTGCTTAAATGTCCCTAATATATCTGACTCCACTACCACCCATGGCAGTGCATTACATGCACCCACCACTCTCTGTGTAAAGAACATATCTCTGATATCTCCCCTACACCTTCCTCCAATCAGCTTATAATTATGCCTCCTAATAATAGTGATTTCTGCCCTGGGAAAAATTCTCTGGCTATTCATTCTAAGCCACTCATCGTCTTGTACACCTCTACCAAGTCACTACTCATCCTTCTTCGCTCCAATGAGAAAAGCCCTAGCTCCGTCAACCTTTCCTCATAAGTCCAGTCCAGGCAGCATCCTGGTAAACCTCCTTTGCACCCTTTCTAAAGCTTCCACATCCTTCCTATAAGCATATTGGAATGTCTTGGGAACATGAAAAGAGTTTTAGATTAAAATAGAACACTAGGAGGAACTTTGCTTGAATTAAATGGGTGGTTAGTATGTGGAATAGCAAACTGGCACAAGTTCTTTTTTCTTTTTTTGTTTGATCTGGGTGTTGCTGGCTGGGCCAACATTTATTACTTCTCCCTAGTTGCCCTTGAGAAAGTGATAGCGAGCTGTCTTCTTGAACTGCTGCAGTCCACCTGCTGTGGATTGACCCACAATGCCAGTACGAAGGGAATTTCGAGATTTTGACCCAGTAACCATGAAGGAACACCAATATATTTCCAAGTAAGGATGGTGAGTGGCTTGGAGGGAACTTGAATGTGGAGGTGTTCCCATATATCTGTTGCCCTTTTCCTTCTAAGATTCTTAGTAGTGTAGATGAGCAGAGAGATCTCGGTGTCCATATACACAGATCCTTGAAAGTTGCCACCCAGGTTGACAGGGCTGTTAAGAAGGCATACAGTGTTTTAGCTTTTCTTAATAGAGGGATCGAGTTCCGGAACCAAGAGGTTATGGTGAGGCTGTACAAAACTCTGGCGCAGACGCACTAGGGGTATTGTGTACAGTTCTGGTCACCGCATTATAAGAAGGATGTGGAAGCTTTGGAAAGGGTGCAGAGGAGATTTACTACGATGTTGCCTGGTATGGAGGGAAGGTCTTATGACAAAAGGCTGAGGGATTTGAGGCTGTTTTCATTAGAGAGAAGAAGGTTGAGAGGTGACTTAATTGAAACATATAAAATAATCAGAGGGTTAGATAGGGTGGATAGAGAGAGCCTTTTTCCTAGGATGGTGACGGCGAGCACGAGGGGGCATAGCTTTAAATTGAGGGGTGAAAGATATAGGACAGATGTCAGAGGTAGTTTCTTTACTCAGAGAGTAGTAAGGGCATGGAACGCTTTGCCTGCAACGGTAGTAGATTCGCCAACTTTAGGTACATTTAAGTAGTCATTGGATAAGCATATGGACGTACATGGAATAGTGTAGGTTAGATGGGCTTGAGATCAGTATGACAGGTCGGCACAACATCGAGGGCTGAAGGGCCTGTACTGTGCTGTAATGTTCTAAGTTCTAAGTTCTAAATGGTAATGGTCGCAGGTTTGGAAGGTGCTATCTGAGGATCTTTGGTGAATTTCTGCAGTGCATCTTGTAGATAGTGAACACTGCTGCTACAGAGCGTCAGTAGTGTAGAGAGTGGATGCTTGTGGATGTCATGCTAATCAAGTGGGCTTGTCTGTCCCGGATGGCGTCAAGCTTCTTGAGAGTTGCTGGGGCAGCATTCATCCAGGCATGTGGGGAGTATTCCAACACACTTCTAACTTGTGCCTTGTGGATGGTTGTCAGGCTTTGGGGAATTAGGCAGTGAGTTACTTGCTGCAGTATTTCCTGCCCTTGTACTATTGCTTTTATGTGGTGAGTCCAGCAGTGGCTACATGGGTTGTGGGATAAGAAATCTTATGGGTTTCAAGAAACAACTAGACTGGTATTGTCAACAGAGATAATGGGAACTGCAGATGCTGGAGAATTCCAAGATAATAAAATGTGAGGCTGGATGAACACAGCAGGCCAAGCAGCATCTCAGGAGCACAAAAGCTGACGTTTCGGGCCTAGACCCTTCATCAGAGAGGGGGATGGGGGGAGGGAACTGGAATAAATAGGGAGAGAGGGGGAGGCGGACCGAAGATGGAGAGTAAAGAAGATAGGTGGAGAGAGTATAGGTGGGGAGGGAGGTAGGGGATAGGTCAGTCCAGGGAAGACGGACAGGTCAAGGGGGTGGGATGAGGTTAGTAGGTAGCTGGGGGTGCGGCTTGGTGTGGGAGGAAGGGATGGGTGAGAGGAAGAACTGGTTAGGGAGGCAGAGACAGGTTGGACTGGTTTTGGGATGCAGTGGGTGGGGGGGGGGGAGAGCTGGGCTGGTTGTGTGGTGCAGTGGGGGGAGGGGACGAACTAGGCTGGTTTAGGGATGCAGTAGGGGAAGGGGAGATTTTGAAACTGGTGAAGTCCACATTGATACCATATGGCTGCAGGGTTCCCAGGCGGAATATGAGTTGCTGTTCCTGCAACCTTCGGGTGGCATCATTGTGGCAGTGCAGGAGGCCCATGATGGACATGTCATCTAGAGAATGGGAGGGGGAGTGGAAATCGTTTGCGACTGGGAGGTGCAGTTGTTTGTTGCGAACTGAGCGGAGGTGTTCTGCAAAGCGGTCTCCAAGCCTCCGCTTGGTTTCCCCAATGTAGAGGAAGCCGCACCGGGTACAATGGATGCAGTATACCACATTGGCAGATGTGCAGGTGAACCTCTGCTTAATGTGGAATGTCATCTTGGGGCCTGCGATAGGGGTGAAGGAGGAGGTGTGGGGACAAGTGTAGCATTTCCTGCGGTTCCAGGGGAAGGTGCCGGGTGTGGTGGGGTTGGAGGGCAGTGTGGAGCGAACAAGGGAGTCATGGAGAGAGTGGTCTCTCCGGAAAGCAGACAGGGGAGGGGATGGAAAAATGTCTTGGGTGGTGGGGTCGGATTGTAAATGGCGGAAGTGTCGGAGGATGATGTGTTGTATCCGGAGGTTGGTAGGGTGGTGTGTGAGAACGAGGGGGATCCTCTTAGGGCGGTTGTGGCGGGGGCGGGGTGTGAGGGATGTGTTGCGGGAAATACGGGAGACGCGGTCAAGGGCGTTCTCGATCACTGTGGGGGGAAAGTTGCGGTCCTTAAAGAACTTGGACATCTGGGATGTGCGGGAGTGGAATGTCTTATCGTGGGAGCAGATGCGGCGGAGGCGGAGGAATTGGGAATAGGGGATGGAATTTTTGCAGGAGGGTGGGTGGGAGGAGGTGTATTCTAGGTAGCTGTGGGAGTCGGTGGGCTTGAAATGGACATCAGTTACAAGCTGGTTGCCTGAGATGGAGACTGAGAGGTCCAGGAAGGTGAGGGATGTGCTGGAGATGGCCCAGGTGAACTGAAGGTTGGGGTGGAAGGTGTTGGTGAAGTGGATGAACTGTTCGAGCTCCTCTGGGGAGCAAGAGGCGGCGCCGATACAGTCATCAATGTACCGGAGGAAGAGGTGGGGTTTGGGGCCTGTGTAGGTGCGGAAGAGGGACTGTTCCACGTAACCTACAAAGAGGCAGGCATAGCTGGGGCCCATGCGGGTCCCCATGGCCACTCCCTTAGTCTGTAGGAAGTGGGAGGAGTCAAAAGAGAAGTTGTTGAGTGTGAGGACGAGTTCAGCTAGGCGGATGAGAGTGTCGGTGGAGGGGGACTGGTCGGGCCTGCGGGACAGGAAGAAGCGGAGGGCCTTGAGGCCATCTCCATGCGGAATGCAGGTGTACAGGGACTGGACGTCCATGGTGAATATGAGGTGTTGGGGGCCAGGGAATTGGACGTCCTGGAGGAGGTGGAGGGCGTGGGTGGTGTCACGGATGTAGGTGGGGAGTTAGAACATAGAACATAGAACAGTACAGCACAGTACAGGCCATTCAGCCCACGATGTTGTGCTGAACTTTTACCCTAAACCTAAGGTCTATCTAACCTCCACCCCTACTGTATACTATCATCCATATGCCTACCTAATAGCTGCTTAGTTGCCCCTAATGTGGCCAATTCCACTACCCCATCCAGTATTGCATTCCACACCCCTACCACTCTCTGAGTAAAGCACCTACCTCTGACGTCTCCCCTATATCTACCTCCACTCATTTTAAAACTATGCCCCCTCGTAATGGCTACCTCCACCCTAGGAAAATGATCCTGGACCAAAGGGGAGAAAATGGAGTCCAGATAGGTGGAGATGATCTCCACCTATCTGGACTCCATTTTCTCCCCTTTGGTCCAGGAACTCCCCACCTACGTCCGTGACACCACCCACGCCCTCCACCTCCTCCAGGACTTCCAATTCCCTGGCCCCCAACACCTCATATTCACCATGGACGTCCAGTCCCTGTACACCTGCATTCCGCATGGAGATGGCCTCAAGGCCCTCCGCTTCTTCCTGTCCCGCAGGCCCGACCAGTCCCCCTCCACCGACACTCTCATCCGCCTAGCTGAACTCGTCCTCACACTCAACAACTTCTCTTTTGACTCCTCCCACTTCCTAAAGACTAAGGGGGTGGCCATGGGGACCCGCATGGGCCCCAGCTATGCCTGCCTCTTTGTCGGTTACGTGGAACAGTCCCTCTTCCGCACTTACACAGGCCCCAAACCCCACCTCTTCCTCCGGTACATTGATGACTGTATCGGCGCCGCCTCTTGCCCCCCAGAGGAGCTCGAACAGTTCATCCACTTCACCAACACCTTCCACCCCAACCTTCAGTTCACCTGGGCCATCTCCAGCACATCCCTCACCTTCCTGGACCTCTCAGTCTCCATCTCAGGCAACCAGCTTGTAACTGATGTCCATTTCAAGCCCACCGACTCCCACAGCTACCTAGAATACACCTCCTCCCACCCACCCTCCTGCAAAAATTCCATCCCCTATTCCCAATTCCTCCGCCTCCGCCGCATCTGCTCCCACGATAAGACATTCCACTCCCGCACATCCCAGATGTCCAAGTTCTTTAAGGACCGCAACTTTCCCCCCACAGTGATCGAGAACGCCCTTGACCGCGTCTCCCGTATTTCCCGCAACACATCCCTCACACCCCGCCCCCGCCACAACCGCCCTAAGAGGATCCCCTTCGTTCTCACACACCACCCTACCAACCTCCAACAACGCATCATCCTCCGACACTTCCGCCATTTACAATCCGACCCCACCACCCAAGACATTTTTCCATCCCCTCCCCTGTCTGCTTTCCGGAGAGACCACTCTCTCCGTGACTCCCTTGTTCGCTCCACACTGCCCTCCAACCCCACCACACCCGGCACCTTCCCCTGCAACCGCAGGAAATGCTACACTTGTCCCCACACCTCCTCCCTCACCCCTATCGCAGGCCCCAAGATGACATTCCACATTAAGCAGAGGTTCACCTGCACATCTGCCAATGTGGTATACTGCATCCATTGTACCCGGTGCGGCTTCCTCTACATTGGGGAAACCAAGCGGAGGCTTGGAGACCGCTTTGCAGAACACCTCCGCTCAGTTCGCAACAAACAACTGCACCTTCCAGTCGCAAACCATTTCCACTCCCCCTCCCATTCTCTAGATGACATGTCCATCATGGGCCTCCTGCACTGCCACAATGATGCCACCCGAAGGTTGCAGGAACAGCAACTCATATTCCGCCTGGGAACCCTGCAGCCATATGGTATCAATGTGGACTTCACCAGTTTCAAAATCTCCCCTTCCCCTACTGCATCCCTAAACCAGCCTAGTTCGTCCCCTCCCCCCACTGCACCACACAACCAGCCCAGCTCTTCCCCCCCACCCACTGCATCCCAAAACCAGTCCAACCTGTCTCTGCCTCCCTAACCGGTTCTTCCTCTCACCCATCCCTTCCTCCCACACCAAGCCGCACCCCCAGCTACCTACTAACCTCATCCCACCCCCTTGACCTGTCCGTCTTCCCTGGACTGACCTATCCCCTCCCTACCTCCCCACCTATACTCTCTCCACCTATCTTCTTTACTCTCCATCTTCGGTCCGCCTCCCCCTCTCTCCCTATTTATTCCAGCTCCCTCTCCCCATCCCTCTCTCTGATGAAGGGTCTAGGCCCGAAACGTCAGCTTTTGTGCTCCTGAGATGCTGCTTGGCCTGCTGTGTTCATCCAGCCTCACATTTTATTATCTTGGTATTGTCAACAAATGGGACATAGAGTTGTCAGAAATCTACTAAAACCCTATGGATCAGAGGGTTAGATGAGCCGGAAAATCTACCAATCATTCGAACTATCACAGATAATGGGAACTGTAGATGCTGGAGAATCCAAAATAACAAAGTGTGAAGCTGGATGAACACAGCAGGCCAAGCAGCATCTCAGGACACAAACTATCATGTTGTTGCTAACTTCATTCTTTCAGCTTCTGACCCCAGATATTGTTGATTTCCATCTGAAGGTGATCCTACTACAAAGTATAGTAAAATTATTTAAACTAAGTGCAACTTATCTACTAAATCTGTTTCATGTTGACTAAACTTTAATATTTGCATGAGGCTTCTGAACATGATCTGACATTCAAAAAGTCAAAATGTGGCAATGAATAGGCCGTGCCCAAAGCAGCATCAGACAATTGCCAAATATAACATTTTAAGGTATGTTCCTAATAAGCAAGTTTTTAAGATGTACCTTTGTTTTATCCCTCTGATAACTGTACACAGAAGCTTCTAGTTGTACTTGTTCACCTCTCACAACAGAATAAAGTAATTTTGCTTTTAGAATCACATCCTGATAAACTGTCACTTTTATGGGATCAGCAATACATATACCTGTATAAAATATGAAAAACAAGAATGATTGAATCTGCTGCTTAGAATCATTGAGTTCTAAAATTGTCTAGATTTTTGCTTACCGGTCCCTGAAATTCCCACTCCTTGGACTTCCCAAGTAGTCAATGAATCAGGTAAAACTTTTAACAGATGCTGAGAATTTGAGCTAAACATAATAAATACACAAAACTCATTTCAATATGTGTCACGTGTAACATTTAAATTGCAAGTTCACTATTTTATTTTTATTTACCAGATAAATAATATTCACATTTGTAAACATATTAGGACAACTCCCGTGATCTAAAAATCTAGTTTTTAATTCTGGATTTTTGAAACTTGTTTATCAATTGCAGAGCAGAAACTTTTATTTGTGGGCAAGTTAGATGAAAAGTACAATACCGAAGCAAATGGCAAAATGTAATGGAATAAAAGCAATATTTGACATTTTAAAAATCGTGTATGTTGATGAGTTTCAACATTCAAATATTTACTTAAGTTTTACTTAACTAAACCTAATTAAAAGAATAAGAGTAAACATAAAGAATAAAAGCCTGAAGTACCAGCAATCTGCATTTTACAATCTGTGTTTGAATCTGGTGTCTACTTTGTTTGCACTTAAACTTTACCATCAGCATTAAGATATGCCCAAGTTGTTCTTTTCCAACCAGCTACATTTCTATACTGTACTCACTAGTTGGAAGTATGTATGTTGCTGTTCTACAGGAGTCATAACTGGTGTGAACCAGCTATAAGAAAAACAGCGATTCAATCATTTAAATCTCAGCAGAGAATGGCCAAAATACACAAAACAAAAATACTACTGCTGTGACGAAGCACCTTAAACGTGTTTTGATTTTTCTTCTTTAATGCATGCAAGTTAGATATTTCACATCATTCATGTGATTAAACCTTCATTTCTTACAGCTCTGTTATCTACTCAACCTATCTCTGACCAGGCTTTTGTCATCTGCCCTGATAATGCCTTCTGTTGCTCAGTATCAAATATCCTTACCGATATTTTGTGACATTAAGGGTGCTAAATAAATGCAAGTTGTTAATTTGCTATAATTGAATTTTGAAGTAACTTTCATTGATTCTAAAGACGGAACAGAAAGCTTTGGTTACTATATTTGGCCTTACTTGTCGATCATGTAACCTTCTGCAATTTTGTAGATAGTGGAACATGGGTTAGTTTATAAACTGACAAACATTTATAGTAAATAGTAAATGAACAATTGAACTACAGGACAAATTAAATTTGTTTTTCAAACTTAAAGAGGAGCTGCTATTTAAACAGATATTGATATTAGCCCCTTAGGACACATGTACTTCTGCCGATACCTGCTTTCACAAAGGCAGTTTTTAAAAAAAAAATTGCATTACAAGAATGGAGTTTTACCTGCTGCACATTAAATGGTTTTTCTGACTGTTATAAACAGAAAATGAGACTAAGCAAACTTAGCTTCAGCCCTGGCATTTATTCTGAAGTCAGTGTACACCAAAAAAAGCCTGAGCTGTTTCCTGACATGTTTCAAGTATACTGTGACAATAATATACTAATATTCTAATGCTTCACAGGCAAACATGCTTTTTTTCACACATTCCACTCTCTACAGTTTTCAATGATTGGCATGAGACAGGAACAGTGACAAGATAATTTGAAAATAAACCACAAAAATGAAAAAGGCATCTAACAAAATATAATGTTAAGGTATGGTAACAAAATGAAGCAGAATATTTGCAAGGGAAAAGCAGTGAAGAAAGAACAATGGAGATTAGATATCACTGATAAGAGAAGCAGATTTTGTTGAGAAAAGCGGAGAACTGGGATAAGTAAAGCTTAAAATTTTCTCTCTAGATTTCTTAAAGTGAAAGGAGGAATTAATTTTTTTAAGTAAAATATGCAAACAACATCCTTAGGACAAGGGCAGCAGATTTGTGCAAATATCATGACTTTCATGTTCCCCTCCCAGCAACTCACCATCTAGACTTGGAAATTTAAGCACCGCTTCTTCATTGTTGCTGGGTCAGAACCTTGGAACTCACTCTCTAAATAGCACTGTAGATATACCTACACCACATAAACTGCTACAGTTCAAGAAGGCAGCATATCACCATCTTCTCAAATGCAACTAAACATAGGCAATAAGTTATGGCCCAGCCAGTGACACCACATCCCATGAGTGATTTTAAAAAATAAATTTACAACAGGTAATGATGTTTGTTTTATGTAGCACACAATCAAGATGGAGGCAGGGTATGAAAATGCTTGTTAATCAAAATGCTCAAAGAAGTATACGGAGAGTAAGTGGACTGTACTCAATTTCTGCCCACTGTGGCTAATCAAGTATATATAAATTTGTTAGACCTTGAGCATAGGTTGCTGTGGATGCAATGATGAGGACTGAATCAAATGGGCAGCATGTGTCACTAAGAAAATGTTATGTAACACTAAAGAAATAGCATTCTTGGATTAAGTGAAGTACTTTAGTTACAATCATGGCCAGAGACTAGATAACATCCACTACAGCAGAAGGAAACTGAGTCTTAAGGAATAGGTAGTTACACCAGACGTGGTATTTGGGATTAAGACAAAGGCATAACACGAAAGGTTTGGAGAGATCATAGTGGAGATTTCTTAATAAGTAGATAACCCTGTGTAGTTTTTAGAAAAATAGCTGTCGGAGGGGGATTAATTGAAATTATATTGAGTTAGATGTGCAAACAAAGGACCAAGAAGACCAATGCTGATGTAATTAATATGATCACAATTACCCCAACAAACTCCACATTTAGCTAAGGATATTTTAAAATGTTACCTTTTAGGCGGCAGCTTGCTTTGATTCCTTTAAGGAACACTGGTTACAGTGTATATAGACTTGGTGAACGAAGCTGATGCTGCCTACCTTTTGGCAACTAATTTCAAAGGGGACCTTAAACAGGCAATTACTAACCTGACAGAAAAAGATCTATCACCTGTAACAAGATTGGACATGTACAGTTATATCTTTGACCATTTCAATATGGCTTCTGGCTTGTATTGAATTTGTGCTACGCGTTAGATTTGAGGCTTAATCTATGTTTTGCACCCAACTATTGAACTTGGCCATCTAAATTTCATGACTTGTTATTTTAAAAGTCATGGCTGGTGTTCACTGCTGGCACCAATTACAAACATTTGTAAACTTTGTCACTCAGGAGTGTAGATGATTAGGAATGGGATTTTCCATAGTTGCTGTGAATATCAATTTGGTTTACGTCTATGAGATGAGACAAATTATTGTAGCAAATGTAGACTGCAGAATCCAGTTATAAATTGCATAGGAACATCTCTAGAAAAAGTACTGCAGAAAATACCTCTCTGGAATTTCATGGACTTCCCATAGCCAGCTTTCTGGAAAATAACTACGGATTCGTGGAGGCTCCATTTCAAATTCATTGTTCAATTCTAGTTTTGGAGTTGAACAAAAATAAATAACGACATAATAAACAGCAACAGTATTTTGGAATCGGCGCATCGTGCTAGAACTCATATTCAGAAAGATACATTCTAAGGATCACCTTCCAAACATTTAACACTTAGAGTCAAAGTTGGAAAATTAAAATTGCGCATTATTACAACCAATTATGCTTACAAATGTCTGAGATCTCCCTACATATTTGTTTCTCAATTTCCCTCATTATTTGGGGGCCTATAGTATTATCCCATCAAAGTGGTCTTTCCGTTCTTATTTGTAATTTCTACCCATATATTTTCGCAAGACAATTTTTCAGAAATACCTTCCCTAGTTACAGCAGTGATGCATTTCTTAATCAAAAACACCACCTCTCTCCTTTCTTGCCTCCTTTTCTATCCTTCCTATAGCATCTAAAGCCTGGAAATTTGAGCTCATAGTCCTATCCATCTCTCAGCCAAGTTTCTGTATTTCTTATGACATCCCAATCCCATGTTCTAAAATATGCCCTGAGTTCATCAGCCTTACCAGTAAGACCACTTGTATTGAAATAAATACAATTCAATTCTTCAGAGTTACTACATACACTTGACTCTCTCCTGTCTTTCTCTTCTAATTGATGTGCTCTTCTCACATTAAGAACCTTCCCCATCAATCCATCTGTCTATGCTGGAATGCTTCCGATCTCTGAATGACTGAAGCTCTTTCTGTTTACACTGCTACTTAGAATTCCTCCACTCCCCTTCCCTATCAGTATAAAGTCTCCCTTAATGGAATGAGCAAATCTCCCTGCTAACATATTGGTCCCTTTTCAGTTTAGGTTAGTCCCATCCTTTTGAACAGGTCTCTTGTATCCCAAAAGACATTCCAATTGTCCAAAAACCTGAATCCCTGAACAATACAACAGCTCTTCAGCCATTGATTTATCACCATTAACCTTTTATTGCTTTCATCGTTTGAGTTAGGTATCGAGAGTAAACCAGAAATTACTACTCATAAGGTTTTATTTTTTAATCTTCTACCTAATGTCTTAAATTCACTCTGTACTGCTTTAATCTTTTCCCTTAAAATGTCACTCCTACCACTGCATACAGTAATTCCTGGCTACTAAATCTCACCTTTAACAATATGCTTGAAATGTTTACAGATGTCCTTAATCCTAGTGCCAGGAAAGCAACAAACCATTCTAAATTTATGCTCACTGCCACAGAATCTCCTGCCTATGTCCCTGGTAAGAGGGTCCCTTATAACAATAATTCTGTTAAATCTTGTCAAATCCTGCCTAACATCATCAAATGTATACAAGAAAATTTTCTTTATCGATATGTAGATGCTCCTACTAGAGAAGGAGCAAAACCAGACCCTCTTTTGGGCAATAAAGGTGACTGAAGTAAAAGTGGGGGAACACTTTGGGTCTAGCGATCATAATTCCATTAGTTTCAAAATGGTTACAGAAAAGGGTAAACCATCTATAAAAGTTAAAGATTTTAATTGGAATAAGGCAAATTTTAATGGTATGAGACAAGAACTTTCAAAAGTTGATTGGAGTAGACTGTTCGCAGGTAAAAGGACAACTGACAAGTGGAAGATATTCAAGACTGTGACCTCGAGAATTCAGAGGCATTTTTTTCCCGGAAGAGTGAAGGGTAAGGCTGGTAAGATTAAGGAACAATGGATGAATAGAGATTTTGAGGTTCTAATCAAGAATAAAAGAAAATCTTATTTTATACATCAACAACTTTGTTCAACTGAATCTCTTAATCAATATAAACAGTGTAGTAGAATTCTTAAGAGAGAAATCAGGAAGGCAAAGACAGCATATCAGATAGCTTTGATGGATAAGATTAAGGATAGTCCAAAGTGATTCTATAAATACATTAAGAGCAAGAGAGTAACTAGAGAGAGGGTAGGGCCTCTTTAGGATCAAGAAGGTTGTCTTTGTGTTGAAGCACAGGAGATGGGAGAGACACTTTATGAATATTTCACATCAGTTTTTACTGTGGAGAAAGAAATGGAATCTAGTGAATGCAGAGAAATAAACTTTGATGTTTCATAAACTGTTCACATTACAGAAGATAATGGGAACTGCAGATGCTGGAGATTCCAAGATAACTCTGATGAAGGGTCTAGGCCCGAAACGTCAGCTTTTGTGCTCCTGAGATGCTGCTTGGCCTGCTGTGTTCATCCAGCCTCACATTTTATTATCTCACATTACAGAAGAAATAGTTTGGGAGGTCTTGGAGAACGTGAAGGTGGCTAAATCTCCGTCCCTGATTTAATGTATCCCAGAGTGTTGTGAGAAGTAGGGGAGGAAATTACAAGGCCCCTTGCAGAAATATTTGCATCATTTATAACTATGCGTGAAGTGCCTGATGACAGGATGGTGACTAATGTTGTACTTTTGTTTAAGAAAGGTTGTAAAGAGAAACTGGGGAACTACAGACCTGCAAGTCTGACTTCAGTTGTGGATTAAATGTTGGAGGTGATTATAAAAAGTAGGACACTTAGAGAGGCAAAAATTGATTAGGGTTAATCAGCATGGTTTTGTGTGAGGAAAATCATGTCTCACAAACTTGATTATGTTTTTTGATCAAGTTACCAAAAGGACTGATGATGGCAGAGCAGTAGAAATTGTTTATTTGGATTTTAGTAAAGCCTTTGACAAGGTATAACTAATTAGACTAATTAGTAATATTAGGTCACATGGAATTCAAGGTGACCGATACAGATACATAATTGGCTTAACAGCAGGAGACAAACAGTAATGTTTGAAGGCTGCTTTTCAGTCTGGAGACCTCTGACCAGCAGTGTTCCACAAGGATTGGTTCTGGGTCCTCTTTTGTTTTTCATTTAGATAAATGATTTGGATGACAATATAGAAGGTATGGTTAGTAAGTTTGCAAACGAACCAAAACTAGTGGCATAGTAGACAGTGAAGAAGGTTTTCTAAGTTTACCAAGGGATCTTGATCAAATGGGACAATGGGCTAAAAAATAGCAGATGGAGTTCAAGCTGGGTAAATGCCAGATATTGAATTTTAGTATAACAAACAAGGGTATGGCTTATACAATTAATGGTGGGACCTTGGGTAGTGTTGTAGAACACAGCGACCTAGGAGTAGAGGTATCTAATTCTTTGAAGTTTGCATCACATGCAGAAAAATGTGGTTAAAAAAGTGTTTGGCACACTTGCCTTCATTGCTCAGTCCTTTGAGTATAGGAGTTGGGAAGTAATGTTGAGGTTGTACAGGCCATTGGTGAGTCCTCCTGTAGAATACTGTATACAGTTCTTGATGCCTAGTGTTAGGAAGGATATTGTCAAGCTGGAGAGAGTTTAGAAGTGATTTACCAGGATGATGCCGGGTATGGAAGGTCTGAGTTACAAAGAAAGGCTGGAGATGTTTTTCACTGGAGCAGAGGAGCTTGAGAGGCGATCTGAGTTAATGATAATTGTCTTTTCTGTAGAATGGGAATTTGAAGAACAGGGTGCACATTTTTAAGGTGAGAGGAGAGAGGTTTAAAAAAGGCATAAGAGGCAACTTTGTTTTTACAAAGAGGCTAGTTTGTTAATGTGGAATGAACTTCCTGAGGAAGTGGTGGATGCAGGTACAATTATAATGTTAAAAACAGATTTGGGTAGATACATGAATTGGAAAGGTTTGGATGGATATGGGTCAGGTTTGTGGGACTAGTTTAGTTGGGATTATACTCAGCATGGACTGGTTGGGCCGAAGGATCTGTTTCCATTCTGAATGACTCTATGACTCTATAAGGAACTTGGGTGGGAAATTTTCAAGAATGGATCTAAATTTTAAAATTAGGGATAGGACATTTAGAGATTAATCAACAAGCATGCTTCCACTGAAGGATGAGAAACCTGGTACTTGTTCCTCCAATGACGTTGTGGAAGTTGGCTCAATTGAAATTTTCTTGGCTGAGATGGTTAGATCTTTGAAAGCATGTCAAAAGGTATTGAGCAGATGGATAAACTGAATAGACATAAAGAGCAATCCATCCACTCTCCATCTCTAATTGCTGCCTGCCTGCCTGCTCACCTAACTCTATTCTACTGAAAAAATTGTCTGATCTTTGAGGACTCCGCTCTTTGGAGAAAACACTCAGTCCTCTGATTGGAGCTGCAGCTCTGACAGATCATTCTCAATTGGAGAGTAGTCCTGGCTAACCCTGTTAATTAAATGATGCTGGCAAAATGATACTCTTCAGTCCCACCACCCCTGGCAGAGATCAACACTTACTTTCAGTTCTGTAAGTGGGAATTCACAGCATCTCACAAAATTCAACCCTTAGTATCCATCCTTTTCATTTCAAGAAGAATTTGGATATTTAATTTTAAGCATGTTGAGAAAAGCTAATTGTTGTCCTTATCCTTTCAAGAGTGGAAACACCCCAAATTCTCAGCTTCTCTTTTTTGTGATGACAAGGATAAGGAAACTGAAAATCAATATGCTGTGGCAGTATATCCTGCGATAACAACCAAATTACCTGCATTGCAGACAATGATGCATCAAATTTTTGGATCATTGCTTCAGTTAATAGCAATTTCCTGCTTTATGGGAACAATTTCCCATGTATCAACGGTTTCTCAGTAGAGGTCAATACTGTGACGACATGCAGTTCAAGATGAACCAGACTGTTAGACATGCAGAAAAGTCTGGGGTTTTGGCAGGGCCAGGCTTATAAACATTGGCAAATGTTGTGGAGGGATACATTTGCATTGGGGAAGAACTACCTTGGAGAGAGTTTCTCCACTAGGCACATTGTGCCTGATGAGGAGGAAGCTCATTTAGTCTGCAATGTTTTGAAAACCATTGGAGGCTGGTAGGAAACGAACCATTGAATCTGATTTTATGCCCCAGCCATCTGCCAGGTGGCTCCAGTGGTTAATTCCATCCCTAAGAGCAGTGTTTCATTTCCCAATTTAATCAGGTATGCAGGAAAATTAATCTTTTGTTATTTGAAGACTTACCCATTCGTCCCAATGTCAGGTCATTTTCAGATTTCAAACGTAATGTTTGCGCAAAATTGCAGCATTCTAAAAATATTGTTCTGCATGGATCAGGTAACTTGATTCTACTTGCTCGTTCAGTGCATGAGTGACTGAGAGGATAGTTCTTCATTCCATCCATACAACATTTCTGATCAAGAGGACTTGTAAATCTGGCTACTAGCAATAAACAAAACAAACAAGTTTGAAACCAATCGTTTCTCTTGAGATGCACACAGCATTTTCAAAAGAAAGCAATTTAAAAATCAGTTATGTACGTAAATTGCTGCAGGCTCCAAATGCTCTGATAAGCTTAGATGGTCTTTTAAACATCTGAAAACAATGTGATGGTTTTAATGTTGGCCACTTGACGGGAAGAGGTAGGGCAAATAGAATCTCCTGGGGACATTTAACTGTCAATCCTCTTCTTACAGTCTTTAACTTTAATCTGCACTGATCGTTATTACCCTTGTTTTCTCAAAATTTATTCATATTGTACAATAACAGTTCTAGGTTAAACTGCATGAAGGCTCTAAGGTAAAGAGACCCACCAATAAGATTCTGAAATATAGACCAACTGGTTCTCAAGGTCAATACTGATCTTTGCTCACAAAACCATCTTAGCTAAGGGTCCAATAGCAGCAAAAAAATGGAATGAAGAGCTTAGGGAGCTTTAGAAGGTAAATGATTTTGTGAAACAGTGCTTGGACGGGAGAGAGGAAGGGGCCATTACAAATCCTCTCCCTCCACTAGAGCGGACATCAAGGCATTTATCTTCTGCTGGTACCTCCCACATCATGGGCTGGGGGAGGAGGAGGGCAGAAGGAAAGTCTTCTGTATACCGAGGCCCTGTTATGCTCAAGTGCAGATAGCAGGCAGGGAAACAGTGAGAAGCAAAGGTCTAAGTAGGGCAAAATTATGATGAAGTTCATGAGGTGCAGAGATCACATGACATAAGTTTGTATTCTCTTATTCTCATTTGGGTTTATGAGGAGAATGCCACATTTACCTCTAGGCTCATGCAATTAGGTGAGATACTGGATGGATGCCAAGGCACATATAATATTGCACCCAATATGGGGAAGCACCATCCAGAGGAAATTGAATTCCAGTGGAATATTTACCAACAGAAAGGGACAATGCTTAGTATCAACTAAAAATTATTCAATTTTAAAATGGCCTTACCTTTCTTCCGTATTTCAGCCATAATCTTCAAATCTCGTTTTGGCCTCAAAATTACATCACATTTTGCATCTGTTAAAATAAGGACAGAGCCTTAGTTATAAAACTTTTACATGGTACATACTTTATTTTTGCATCTGAGTGAATTATTTCACTTTATGGGAAAGCTAATGTAATAAATAATGGGTTACATTGGAAAGATTTAACATTCTGAACTTACATTGCTGTCTTTAATAGTAATTCACGGAAGAGAATTTATATTCCCCATAGCCAGGATGGCAGGCAGGGGTGCCAATAAAACTCTGCAGGTGAGTCTGCCACCTGCCTAGCTGCCCAGATCTGACCTTACCATGAATTTTCAGACAACTGCATTCTTGAGGGCAACTTATTTGCTGTCACACCAATTGAAACCAACTAATGGTCACTTCAAAGAACATTAGAACATAAGAGGAAGGGTTACGACCTGAAACATTAACTCTGATTTCTCTCCACAGATGATACCAGAACTGCTGAGCTTTTCTAGCAATTACTGTTTTTATTTCTCATTTATAGCAACCACAGTTCTTTTGGTTTTTATAAGAAATAGGAGCAGGAGACGGCCATCTGGCCCCTTTAGCTGGCTCCACCATTCCACAAGATCATGGCTGATCTTTAGGTAGACTCAGCTCCATTTAATTGCCCACACACCATAACCCTTAGCTCCTTTACTATTCAAAGATCTAACTATCTTTGCCTTAAAAACATTCAACAAGGTAGCCTCAATTAATTCACTGGGTAGGAATTCCATAGATTCACAACCCTTTGGGTGAAGAAATTTCTCCTCAAATCAGTCCTAAATCTGCTTCCCCTTATTTTTAAGCTATGTCCCCTAGTTCTAGTTTCACCCACCAGTGGAAACAAACTTTCTGCTTCTGTCTTATCTATTCCCTTCATAAATTTATGCATTTCCATAAGCTCTCTCCTCAATCTTCTTAGTTCCAATGAATACAGTCCCAGTCTACTCAATCTCTCCTCACAAGTCAACCCTCTCAACTCTGTAATCAACCTAGTGAATCTCCTCTGCAGCCCCTCCAGTGCCTGCAAATCCTTTCTCAAGTAAGGCAACATCCTACTTCAGCCAGCAGGATGCCATCAGCAATGTGAGGTGGTGTTGGTGGGGAGCAAGCACATTATCCTTCTTTGATCTTGGACAGGAAAGGGGAGAGTGTAGCTTTAATGGCTCCCCATCTATAATCAGGTACGTCCCACAAAGTCTAACTCTCCCATATATGCTGTTTCCCTTGGCTTTTACACCCCGGTCCTCACCCACTTCATCCCTAGCCCCTAGGGATTCCATCCTTATTTTGGAGAGTAGATTTACCTTTCATCCAGCCCTCAGTGCTTTGTTCAATGACTGATTTCAGTACTGATATTGGCAATCACACATGGTGGCATTATTGGACCAGTGATAGCTGGCATTGACAGGGTTTCCTCATCAGATGGTGTGGGGAGACACAGTTCCAGTGAATTCACTCTCTTACAGGTGTGAAATAGCTTTCCAGGGTAGGGCTAGTTTCATACCAATGTTTTTATTAGCAGAGTTGAAATTCTGGCCATGTTTTCAGATTTGGCTCAGTGGTAACTATAAGGTCATGCTTCCATTCCAGGGAGCTCATGATCTTGGTTACCACAAAGGGAATGCTACATTATTGAAGGTATTACCTTTCAGATATGAAATCGTCTGTTTTTTTTTCAATAAGGGCTTGACAGGCCAAATGGCATACTTCTGACCCTATTTTGAAGTTTCTCAGAAGGATGTAAAATGTCCCATGTGAAGAGAGGCTCTTTTTGTCCAAGCTGATTGCTTTTCCATAGAACCTGTCTCTGACAAATTTGCTTTGTGCAAATTGCTGCTAAGATACTCTGCGCCACAATACAGTGTACATTTTGAAAGTATTTGTCTGGTTGTGATGCACTGTTGAGTGTGTGAATTTGTGAAAGGTGCTAATGTGAATGCAAGTTCTTTCCTATCCCTGTCCAAAAACTTGAATAATCTGTGCTGAAGAAGCTAATCTCAGTCAGGTTGCAGAAGGAGCTCATTACCAATTTCTTTCTTCCAGCGAACAGGAAAACTTTTCAGGATTTCAATTCCTGATTGTCATTTAGAAATTCCTACATTCAGCATTTCCAAGATATATAACCTTCTGAATCATGGGACAATACTCGTTTAGATGACTGTACATATTTGTTTTAATTGTTTAATTGCATGTTTTAATTATAATTTCTTAATTCTATTGCATTGTGACCTGTATCTGGCAAAGCTTTAGCATTAGCATTGGTCAGAAACATCAGCCCGGCTCTGCTGAACACATCAGCATTATTTCTCCCTGCTCCAGCTCCACATCCAAGATCATGCTTTTCAGCATCAAGAAGTACCTGCACGAAGAACAGCAGTAGTTACTTAATGTGAATATTAATTTTCCTGTACCGCATACAAATCCAAAAAGTAACTTTTCATCTGGTTGTTGACTTTATTCTAATACTAGCCCGGCTGATCATCCATCCTTAAAGTGTTCCTCCCCTAACCTTCCTTTTAATCCAATACATTACTTTCAGCCTAGGCTCAAGATCATGAATTTCTTCTTGGAATTTAATATTGGTGAATGGAGAACCAGTGAGAAACTATTGTCTCCAATGGAGAAGATCCTCTCTAATCAAGTGCTCATCAAGACTTAACTGGAAAGCAGGAGATCATCTCCAGGAATCTGAACTCCTCCCTGTGTGATTAAAGGCTGGCAGCTTTCCATAGCCATTCAGCATCACCAACAACAGTGACTCCTACTGGGAACGTCCCTATCAGAGACTGAGGATCAAGAACTGGGTTTGTTGTGAAGGAGTTATTGGCTCAGGAAGAAAGAACAGATTGGAAGAATGGCTTCAATTAACATCCAGGTGGGAAGGCAGTCTACAAGCCTAGATACATATCAGGTGGAGGTGTTAGGACAAAGATTCTTCCAACCTGGGAAAAAGCTTCTGACTGTCCAATCTGTCCATGCCCTTCATGCTCTTGTAGACCTCTATCAAGTACCTCCTCAACCTCTGTCATTCCGGTGAGAACAACCCAAGTTTCTCCAACCTCTCCTCAGAGCTAATGTCCTCCATACCAGGCAACATCCTGGTAAATCTTTCCTGTGCTCTCTCCAAAACCACCACATCCTCTGGCAATGTGGCAACCAGAATTGAACACAATATTCCAAATGTGGCCTAACTAAGGTTCTATAAAACTACAACATTACCTGCCAATTTTTAAGCTCAATGCCACGGCTGATGAAGGCAAGCATGCCATATGCCTTGTTGACTACCTTTTCCACCTGTGGTGCCATTTTCAGTGACCTGTGTACCTGTACACCCAGATCACACTGCCTATCAGTACGCTTAAGGATTCTGCCATTTACTATATATTTTCCATCTGGATTAGACCTTCCAAAATGCATTATTTCACATTTTTCTGGATTACACTCCATCTACCATCTCTCTGCCCAAGTCACCAACTGATCTATATCCTGCTGTATCCTTTGATGGTCCTCATCGCTATCCGCAATTCCACCCACATTTGTGTCATCGGCAATTTACTTATCAGACCAATTACATTCTCCTCCAAATCATTTATATACATTACAAATAGCAAAGGCCCCAATACTAATCCCTGAGGAAAGCCACTAGTCACAGCTCTCCATTCAAAAACACACCCTTCCACTGCTACCCTCTGTCTTCTAAGACCGAGCCAGTTTTTTTATCCATCTTGCAAGCTCACTTTCTGATGACTTAACCTTCTGTATCAGCCGGCCATGAGGGACCTTCTCAAAGGCCTTACTGAAGTCCATGTAGTCAACATCTACTGCCTTACCGTCATCAAAAAACTCAAACAAGTTAATGAAACACGAGCTCCCCTTCACAAAACCATGTTGCCTCTCGCTAATACGCCCAGATGGCTGTAAATCCTGTCTCGAAGAATCCTCTCCAATAATTTCCCTACCACTGACGTAAGGCCCACTGGCCTGTAATTAGCTGGATTATCCTTCCCACCTTTCTTAAACAAAGGAACAACATTGACCATTCTCCAATCCTTGGGGACGTCCCCTGTAGCTAGTGAGGATACAAATATTTCCCTCAAGACCCCAACAATTTCCTCCCTTAGTTCTCTCAGTATTCTGGGGTATGTCCCATTAGGTCCTGGGGACTTGTCTACCCCAATGTTTTTCAAGACCCCCAATACCTCCTCCCTTTTGTTCTCAACATGACCCAAACTATCTACACACCCTTTCCCAAGCTAATCATCCACCAAGTCCTTCTCTATGGTGAATACTGACACAAATACTCATTTAATACTGCACTCATTTCCTCTGGCTCCACACATAAATTCTATTCCCTGTCCTTGAGTGGGCCAACTCTCTGGTTAAGGTCCTGTTCAACTAAATGCCATTACTTTCTCCCATCATTAGGTGTTGGGGCTAGAAGGGGAAGGAGAGGAAAAGAAGGAGGAGTGTTACATTTCCTATGCTTTTCTATCCCTTTCTGAAAACCCATTTATGACGAACATTTTGGTCACCCTCTCTAATCTCACCTTCTTAGGTTTGCTTATTTGTGATTATGCTTGTGTGAACTACCTAGCAATATTGTTCTATGCTAAAAGTGTTACATAACTGCAAGTTGCTATTTTTAATAACTTCTACCTAGGTAGAAGCAGAAAGGCTATTCTTTGACACCTCGTTCTGCTGCATCCTGGGCCATTAGCGCACTACCAAACATCAAACTATTGTCTCCAGGACAGTCACTGATCTCATCTCCTCTGAACAGCTTCCCTCCAAGACTTCCAGTCTCACTTTCTCCAATCCCACGTAGCTGCTTCTACTTCTCTCCCAAAATCAATCAAAGCTGAACTCCTTTGCTAGACCAATTCTTCCAACCAGTTCCTGACACTCTAAACTGATTTCTTTTAATCGCGACTATATTTTTCTTCTCTTGTCCAATCTCTTCCTAGTATATCCATAATTCTTTCAATATCCAACTTCACGTCAAAAGTTTCCAGTTTCCTGGCCCTATCTTCTCTTCACCATAGATGTGCAATCCCTCTGAAGTTGTGTGCACAGCCCAAATCATTATGGAAGCTAACCTCCAATCAATGGAATCCATTTACACTTCTCGTTGCCACGAAAAGGCTTTCAACATCATCAAAGACCCCTCCCATCCAGAAAATGCTCTCTGCCAACCCCTTCTGTCAGGCAGAAGCTTAAGCCCATGCACCAACTGGTTTAAGAACAGCTTCTTCTCTGCTGTTATCAGATTGCTGACTAGATCTCTCTAACTTGAAATAATATTGATCTTACTTTGTGTAACTGTAACCTGTATGCCCCACTCTGTCTAAGCACTCTATGATCTGTATGATAATAAAATGTGAAGCTGGATGAACACAGCAGGCCAAGCAGCATCTCAGGAGCACAAAAGCTGACGTTTCGGGCCTAGACCCTTCATCAGAGAGGGGGATGGGGAGAGGGAACTGGAATAAATAGGGAGAGAGGGGGAGGCAGAGCGAAGATGGAGAGTAAAGAAGATAGGTGGAGAGAGTATAGGTGGGGAGGTAGGGAGGGGATAGGTCAGTCCAGGAAAGACGGACAGGTCAAGGAGGTGGGATGAGGTTAGTAGGTAGATGGGGGTGCGGCTTGGGGTGGGAGGAAGGGATGGGTGAGAGGAAGAACTGATTAGGGAGGCAGAGACAGGTTGGACTGGTTTTGGGATGCAGTGGGTGGGGGGGGAAGGAGCTGGGCTGGTTGTGTAGTGCAGTGGGGGGAGGGGACGTACTGGGCTGGTTTAGGGATGCAGTAGGGGAAGGGGAGATTTTGAAACTGGTGAAGTCCACATTGATACCATATGGCTGCAGGGTTCCCAGGCGGAATATGAGTTGCTGTTCCTGCAACCTTCGGGTGGCATCATTGTGGCAGTGCAGGAGACCCATGATGGACATGTCATCTAGAGAATGGGAGGGGGAGTGGAAATGGTTGGCGACTGGGAGGTGCAGTTGTTTGTTGCGAACTGAGCGGAGGTGTTCTGCAAAGCGGTCCCCAAGCCTCCGTTTGGTTTCCCCAATGTAGAGGAAGCCGCACCGGGTCCTCCCAGTCGCCAACCATTTCCACTCCCCCTCCCATTCTCTAGATGACATGTCCATCATGGGCCTCCTGCACTGCCACAATGATGCCACCCGAAGGTTGCAGGAACAGCAACTCATATTCCGCCTGGGAACCCTGCAGCCATATGGTATCAATGTGGACTTCACCAGTTTCAAAATCTCCCCTTCCCCTACTGCATCCCTAAACCAGCCCAGTACGTCCCCTCCCCCCACTGCACTACACAACCAGCCCAGCTCCTCGCCCCCACCCACTGCATCCCAAAACCAGTCCAACCTGTCTCTGCCTCCCTAATCGGTTCTTCCTCTCACCCATCCCTTCCTCCCAAACCAAGCCGCACCCCCAGCTACCTACTAACCTCATCCCACCTCCTTGACCTGTCCGTCTTCCCTGGACTGACCTATCCCCTCCCTACCTCCCCACCTATCTTCTTTTCTCTCCATCTTCGGTCCGCCTCCCCCTCTCTCCCTATTTATTCCAGTCCCCTCTCCCCATCCCCCTCTCTGATGAAGGGTCTAGGCCCGAAACGTCAGCTTTTGTGCTCCTGAGATGCTGCTTGGCCTGCTGTGTTCATCCAGCTTCACATTTTATTATCTTGGAATTCTCCAGCATCTGCAGTTCCCATTATCTATGATCTGTATGTCCTTGTTTGCTATAATCTGCCTGTACTGCTCGTAAAACAAAACTTTTCACTGTACTTACATGCACGTGACTACAATAAATCAAATCAGACCAACTAAACATCCAAGGCTCAACAGGACAGCCTGAGATGGAGATCCAAACAGTCCCCATTCCCCTCCACATTCCTCTGATTGGCAAACCTGTGCTCATGTTGAACAAATTCTCTATCAACTCCAATCACTACCTCCAAATAAGGGGCATTACTATGGGTAACCGTATCATTCCTAGCTATGCATGCTTTGTTTGTAAGAAGTGTGCAACATTTCTGGTTCAAGTCTTACTAGGCCCCTTTCTCATCTCTTCTTTCTGGTACATTGATGATTGTGTTGGTGCCACTGCCTGCTCTCACCTTGAACTGGAAACCTTAATTGAATCTTTGATATGCAATTTCTACATGGCTCTCATTTTCACTTGGCCATCTTTGATTCTTCCCTTGACCTTGACCTCTCAGTTTCCATTTCTAGGGAAAGGCTATCCGTTGATATTCACTACAAGCCACAAACTTTCAAGACCATTTTGACCATATCTCCTTATATCCCAACCCATTTTCTGTTTTTATTTTAGAATTGTCCATCATGGAGTTTATATAATGTGGGAACAAACTGCAGCTTGTCCATAATAGTTGATGTGCATCAGGTGTTATAGAGGAAGCTTTTGTAATTCCCTTCACTGGAAATGGAAGTAGTTGATGCCATTTGCCCAATGTAAGCAGATAGTCTATCAAGCAAGCACAGTGGAAATGGTAAAGTCTGTAATGGTCAGATTTAAGTTCCATGAGCCAATTTATCTATTTTGATTTTTAATCATAAATGTATGACAATTATTTATGCAAGTTACATGAATTATTTCTACCACTAACTTATACATGACCTTGTTTAATACATTTACTTTAATAATCCCCACAAACAAGTTAGACTTTATATATAAGTTATTTCGTGTGGATTAGTAGTTTTTAAGATGTGAAAGTGACTTAACTTTTTCAATCAAGAGCTTGCTTCCTTTTCGTATTGCATACACAGCAGTATCAATGGAAGATAGTGCAACGAGTGAATTTGGTTGAGCGCTAATTCTTAAATTCATTTGGCTACCTGGTTTATAGACAGCAGAATCTGTACTCAGTAGAATCTGTGAACATAAAATACAACATATTCAACTCTTCATTTGGAGATGATTCCTGCTCAGTTGAAGTACTGAGACTTTATTTGTTTCAGAGAATACTTATAATATTCTGTACAATACAAATACATCAAAAACTGAAACACAGTTAGTCAGACCCCTCTATTCCACAGGTACAGTTTTAAGATCTAGGACTGCCTGAACATTCTTGATTGTAACCAGTCAGTTTTTAGTCAGCCACCGATTAAACAATCCTCCAAGACAGAAAAACGTTTTACCTTAGAAAATATGAGAAAAACATGTCAACCTCCATTTTACATGATAAACTTAGTTCATATAGTAGAACAATGGTTTGAAAAGATACTACTGAAAATGTGAAGTGTGTTCATAAATCTTTCCTAAGTATTTATTGCAAGACAAAAATCGGGGAATATTTAAACAAAAGACTCATGCCAAGAGTGTGAATGAGTTATCAATTTTAATGGAGAAAGCAGTCAGGAAGGAGGCAGGAGTAGGCCTAGAAAAGAGTGTTAAGCATTTATAAAATGGAATAGCCAGGTTGCCACACGGGCCTGCACAATATCAACTTTAACTAGGGAAAATGATTGAGGTTTAAAAACAGGTCGTTCAGGGAGAAGAGTAGAGCAGTTTTGAATGGGCTTTCGGCTACTGTTCTCAGAGAATAGAGATAATGGGAACTGCAGATGCTGGAGAATTCCAAGATGATAAAATGTGAGGCTGGATGAACACAGCAGGCCAAGCAGCATCTCAGGAGCACAAAAGCTGACTTTGCGGGCCCAGACCCTTCATCAGAGAGGGGGATGGGGAGAGGGAACTGGAATAAATAGGGAGAGAGGGGGAGGCGGACCGGAGATAGAGAGAAAAGAAGATAGGTGGAGAGAGTATAGGTGGGGAGGTAGGGAGGGGATAGGTCAGTCCAGGAAAGACGGACAGGTCAAGGAGGTGGGATGAGGTTAGTAGGTAGATGGGGGTGCGGCTTGGGGTGGGAGGAAGGGATGGGTGAGAGGAAGAACCGGTTAGGGAGGCAGAGACAGGTTGGACTGGTTTTGGGATGCAGTGGGTGGGGGGGAAGAGCTGGGCTGGTTGTGTGGTGCAGTGGGGGGAGGGGACGAACTGGGCTGGTTTAGGGATGCTGTAGGGGAAGGGGAGATTTTGAAACTGGTGAAGTCCACATTGATACCATTAGGCTGCAGGGTTCCCAGGCGGAATATGAGTTGCTGTTCCTGCAACCTTCAGGTGGCATCATTGTGGCACTGCAGGAGGCCCATGATGGACATGTCATCTAGAGAATGGGAGGGGGAGTGGAAATGGTTTGCGACTGGGAGGTGCAGTTGTTTGTTGCGAACTGAGCGGAGGTGCTCTCAGAGAATACATCAGTTTTAAGGATGCTTGTGTATAGTGCCCTCAACTGGTTGCCACAATCATTATTGTTTAAATGAAGTATAGTCTACTTTGATTGGACACTTTGTTTGAACCCACCTGTTGATTGTTTAAACACTTCTCTTCCACCTCAAACCACAGAGAATCAACAACTAGCTCAGCATTGTTTTCTCCAGTTACCACATAATATGCAATCAAACGTGCAGAAGGAATCATTTCTCTAGTAATGGGAATATTCAGGCTGAAAATCTGGTTGTCAACTGGACGGTCTTTGGTTTCAAATAAAACTATTTTGCCTTTTGATACAACCTGGTTATGATAAAAATAGAAATTCGCAGCTCAGAATATGTTAAAAAAATTTACCTCAATAACAGAGTTATTCAAAACTTCTGATACAATCAAATGTATGTATTCTAATTGTATCACATTTAGTCTCAACTTTATTTCATACTTCAATGAAATTTTGCTGAGACTAAATATAACACGATTGTATTCTTGCTGAGGATGTTTTATTCGATTTAACTCTCTTCTCCTTTGAACTTCTGTTTTCATTTATGTGTTTTCACATATTGGCACTGCGCTATATTGTCACAATAGAACCACTTTTCACAGAAGCTGTCATATAATGTCTAATATTAATCTGTCAAAAATAATTGGTTATTGAAGAGTTATGGTCTTCAACACCAAGCATAAGTGTCTCTATAATTTAATATTTTGTACAATTAATTGCATCCTTGTAAATATAGAAACTAAAATGTTTGCACAGGACACATTCAAAAGTCATTTCTCTACTCCTGATCCAAGTGGCATATTAGACATTGTCTCGGATTAGAACAAAGATCAAAGAAAATTATAGTATAGGAACAGGCCCTTTGGCCCACCAAACCTGCACCAGAATGCTGCCTGTCACAACTAAAACCCCTTACCCTTCCAGAGACTGTATCCCTCTACTCTCATCCTATTCATATATTTGTCAAGACGCCCTTTAGAAGTCACTACTGTATCTGCTTTCACTACCTTCCCTAGCAGCGAGTTTCAGGCACCCACCACACTCTGTGTAAAAAAAACCTCTGTTCTGCTGCCCAAGAAATGATGCAATCCTGGCATGGTGACCTGCTTAACTGAACTTCTAGTCCTAGGTGACACATAAATTTACATATAGTTGGTGTCACGTTCCAGTTTAACAGACAAAATGCAAACTAGGCACACTGTTTATGTAAGTATGATCAGTTGGTTTCCCGTGTACTGATCATGGTGAGTTTGATGCTGTATGCAATGGGCTGAATCTTGTTGATGCAGGGAGTTCTTGTCAGGTGAGAGAGGCAACAAGAGGTTCATATTGCCTTTTCTAGCAATGGCCTGTGATTCAGCAAGCCTATCAGGCACTAGAGAGGCCACCAGCAGGCCTTCACCTGGAATCAAAACCCCCAGGGGCAGAAGTCACGGCCAGCAAAAGCTGTTAGCTGATCCGTGGCAACATTAAAGACGGGGTCATGGTTACTCTTGGATGAACAAAAGAATAATGGAGCATCCAGGATGAAGCGATTTTGCGTTGTGTGCTTATATTTGTGTCCATGTGCACACGCACAGGGTGTGGTGGAGGTGGGTAGTTTGTGGAAGAGGGAATGCTTGGAAGCAAGGACAGGAGATGTCTCCCAATGGGCACACCCTTATCCTGTATTCATCCTTCAAGCAGGAACTCATTGTCTTTGGTCAAGGGACATCCCTGACTGCCTTCAATGTGATAAGCTGTCCACACAATTTTATCAATCAGGCAACTGGATGGCTGTGGGCCCACTTACAGCTGGGCAATTCCAGCAATTGGTCTCAAATTGGAGGCCTGTGACAAGTGGTGTTCCACAGGGATCTGTGCTGGGACCACTGTTGTTTGTGATATATGTAAATGATTTGGAGGAAGGTGTAGGTGGTCTGATCAGCAAGTTTGCAGACGACACTAAGATTGGTGGAGTAGCAGATAGTGAAGGGGACTGTTAGAGATTACAGCAGAATATAGATAGACTGGAGAGTTGGGCAGATAAATGGCAGATGGAGTTCAATCCGGGCAAATGCGAGGTGATGCATTTTGGAAGAACAAGTTCAAGGACGAACTATATAGTAAATGGAAAAGTCCTAGGGAAAATTGATGAACTGAGAGATCTGGGTGTTCAAGTCCATTGTTCCCTGGAGGTGACAACGCAGGTCAGTAGGGTGGTCAAGAAGGCATATGGCATGCTTTCCTTTATTGGACGGGGTATTGAGTACGAGAGTTGGCAAGTCATGTTGCAGTTGGACTTTGGTTCGGCCACATTTGGAATACTGTGTACAGTTCTGGTCGCCACATTACCAAAAGGATGTGGATGCTTTGGAGAGGGTGCAGAGGAGGTTCGCCAGGATGTTACCTGGTATGGAGGGTGCTAGCTATGAAGAGAGGTTGAGTAGATTAGGATTATTTTCATTAGAAAGACGGAGATTGAGGGGGGACCTGATTGAGGTCTACAAAATCATGAGGGGTATAGACAGGGTGGATAGCAAAAAGCTTTTTCCCAGAGTGGGGGACTCAATTACTGGGGGTCATGAGTTCAAAGTGAGAGGAGGAAAGTTTAAGGGAGATATGCGTGGAAAGTTCTTTACACAGAGGGTGGTGGGTGCCTGGAACGCATTGCCAGCGGAGGCGGTAGACGCAGACACGTTAGCGTCTTTTGAGACATATTTGGACAGGTACATGGATGGGCAGGGAGCAAATGGACACATACCCTTAGAAAATAGATGACAGGTTAGACAGAGGATCTTGATCGGTGCAGGCTTGGAGGGCCAAAGGGCCTGTTCCTGTGCTGTAATTTTCTTTGCTCTTTTCTTTGTTCTTTGTTCTTTGTTCAATGACAGTGGGACCATTATGTCATCCTTAATTGGTGACTTATGGGCCTCATTTGGCAGGAGAATGGAAAGGTTGACCACCAGACTTCCTGCCTAGAACTTAATTCTGGTGACCTTACTGTTTCTAATGTCGCCAATTCCAGAAAAAGAAGCTTCCGAGCTTACGATATTTGACTAAAAGTTTCCTTTACTTAGAAGCACACTAAAAGTGATCAGTCCATGTTTGAATGTAGTCAGTCGGTTGATCAAAATGTTGCTTCTATCATTTCTATGCAAGACCATTCAGATTAATCCTGGTTATTTCCATCCTTCAAATATCATTGCTTCAGAGGAGTGTGTTGGTTTGGCCCTTTCAAGTAAAGTGGATGATCAAATGAATGTGGGCTATCTGGGTCAAAACATTACCCACTTGCTTCGGTTAGTATTTTTTTGTGGTTTCACCTTTCACAGTTCTCAATACAATCGAGTATCTGCTTTTGGAATACGTGTCTGCACATCTCAACCATGTATAACAAGCTGGGAGTCTCATGTTGCAGGTACACTTGCTATGTGGATCTCGAGTTTGGGTGACCTCCTGTCTGTGTAGAATCCTTTCCTTCTGGCTATCTAGCAGGACCTGCTGAATTTGTTTGGTTAAATTATGCCCAGTTTTGATTCGTCTGGCACTGCTGGCAAACCATGACCAGCCAATTTGATTGTGTTTGTATTTTTACTTAAGTTATAACTGAAATATCTTGCCACATTGTTTTATGTTTTTAGATCATTAGTTTTGCCTCCTAATTGTTACGATTTTGCTCCAAATTTTTTCTTCTTCTTTTCAGCTTGCTCTGTCCTGTTGTTAGTGTACTTGGGTGGCACGGTGGCTCAGTGGTTAGCACTGCAGCCTCACAGCGTCAGGGACCAGGGTTTGATTCCCATCTCGGGCGACTGTCTGTGTGGAGTTTGCACATTTTCCCCGTGTCTGCGTGGGTTTCCTCCGGGTGCTCCAGTTTCCACCCACAGTCCAAAGATGTGCAGGTTAGGTGGATTGGCCATGCTAAATTGCCCGTAGTCTTCAGGGGTGTGTGGATTATAGGGGGCCGGGTCTGGGTGGGATACTTCAAGGGGCGGTGTGGACTTGTTGGGCCGAAGGGCCTGTTTCCACACTGTAGGGAATCTAATCTAGCCTAATTTAATCTTCCCATTCTGGGTGTTCTTGATGAGGTCTATGAATCCAGAACATCTGATAGTTTTAATTTTGTCATCCAAAATTCAAATATTGTTTGGTGAACTAATTTGGAATGTACTTGTCAGTTTCAGGTTATAATTTAGACTCATTGAGCATTTTATATTGTCTTGCACTTGTACTTTGGAATGTGACACCTTGAGTATGGAATCTGTGCATACTAATATAATTTAAAATATATATTGAATAGAAATCCTTTGACATTGTTAATAAATTAAATTATGCATTGCTTCATAAGATAAGGGTTTTACCGCATGTAATTCCGATTGCATTGTTCCGTTGTTAATCGAGTTATGTCTCTTTTAAGGAAAGAAATTCCAAGTTTTTTGATCCAAGATAAGTTCAAATCACATATTTTAACTGTTTCTTAGTGGCAGAACTGCATATCATAATGTGCTTCAGATCAAAGTCATCTAATTCTTGTTCACTATGCAAGGTAGAAATCAGAGACCTGGCTTTGATCGTGAGAAGGTTAATAGAAAGCATATGAAAGCCGTGGCTCTAGTATTTTTTATTCTGGCCCAAAATGCAGTATCAGAATAAGACTAACATCAGAGGTGTGATGGACAGGACATGTCTATAGTCATAAATGCTTTAGAATACTTTTTTATGTCTATAAACAACATCAAGTTTTCTAAGACATACTAAACAAGAGCTTTTCAAAGAAATAACTATTAGACATTATTACCAAAACTAATAAACTATTTTTACCTGATAGTGGAAATGTTTTATTTTATTCAAGTAGGGACTACTTGCGACGAGATTAACATTTAGATAATTCCCAACACGGAATTTTTGGAAACCTCCTGCCCAAGTAATATACAGGTAACTTTTAGAGACTGACTGATAAGCTTTCGCTGTGTATGACTTGGAAACTGGAAGCTCATCATCAAGAGTAGTTATTTTGATCTAAAGAAAAAGATGCAACAGATTACATATAAACATGATTTAGGAAAGTCTTTACCAAATTAAAATTAACCATCAACTCAGCACTGATAACAAAATTAGAATCTTGCATGAATTTCTATCCAGAAGCAACTTCCTGTAAAGTAGTAGCAAATTTATGCATCAGAAACATTCAGTAGAACACTTTGGATGACAGAATAGGCATAATGAAGACAACATAAATCTAAACACCTGATGGAAACCGGTCAGACAGACTCTTAAAAATGTTTTAAATTTCTCACCTCTCCTTGAACCACCAGAATGCTTAAACAATTGGATTGTCACCCGTCCAAAACTAATAAAGTCCATCTTTAATTATGTACTTCAATCACAAGGACATCATTGAGAGAACATTTTAGTTCAGTGCGAAGGTGAGAAGTCATCACAGAAAAAGAATAGAAACAGAAGAGGTCAACAAAGACAAGTTCTTTTTCTTTCCTTAGAAGCGGCAGGAAAGGAAGATAGGTTCTCAAGAACGATTGCCTCTCCTACTCTAGATTTCTCTTTCCTTGAGCACAGGATCCTGGAGGTCCCTCCAGAAATCTGACAACATCCCCCTTGACTTGACTGAGTACTACTCTGCTTAGTCTTTCAGACATGGCTATCTGGTTAAAGCACACGCAACGTGTTTGCTGCGTAAGCTGCTGACACATATTGCAAGTGTGACATTGACATAGCATGACGCTGTAAAGCAAGATGTCTGCCCTTTTGATGGTGACTGTCTTGCTTTGTTTCTGCCCCAATGAGAAAGGCAAGATTGATGACCCTGCAAGTTCTGAATGATGTGCACTCCAATGTGTAGCTTTGAAGTGAATAAATGTGTTCTAAATGAGTTGGAGATATGCATGATTATGTGATGAGACTGTTGTGTCTCCAATGCCAACATTCATGGGCAGGAGTCTGCAGTGGACACTACCAAGGAGCATGCCCTGAGGTATTGGGAATTACTGGCTAAGACAGAGATCTGGAAGCACAAGAGGTAAGCTGCAGCTGCCATGTATTTCTCTAGTTTCATCTCAAAAATTATCACCATCTAGTTTCTCTCCACTGGGAGTATAGCAAACTGCATATAAATGAGGCAAGAACACATAATAAGATGTTAATGCGTGCAACCGAGTCTCTTACTCTCACTAGTGAAATTCTTGGCTCACCTTTGAAACCTTAGGTGCAAAATCGGACTCTCTTTCTCAACCTCAAGAATCTAAATTTCCCAGTTACACCATATTTTCACAATGGATGTGCCATTGTTCACATTGGTCAGGGATTGGGAAAACTCTCTCAATGATATCCTTGTGGTTGAAATTACATACTTAAAGATGGGCCTATCAGTTTTGGGGAGGTGACTCTCCAACTGTTTAAAGTATGTAGTAGCATCATGCTGGCCATAGTTTGTAAAAATACTTAGGTGAAATTAATATTGAAAATTGTAAATTAACTATATATATATTTATACATCTATCACAGTCTGTTGCAAACTGAGTCACCAACCTTAAATTCTAACTCTTGAATATCAGCTGGAGCATTGACAATGAACGATACTGTTCCATCCTCTCTTCTGGTCTGCTTTCCTTGATTCAAATCTTCTGTAATCAGTTCCCTCCTTTCACCACCTTCGAAAACAGCTTCTGTAAAAATTGTAACAGTGGTATCGCCTACTGGCTGTCCCAAAGTGTCCTTCACTTGGGCCTGTTGAAGAAGTTGAGAGATGAAATTTGAGATTATCATTGATATGTTAATCTCCAAAATTAATGATGACAATGGAGGGTGATTGAATACTTCTGAAAGATTTTTCAAAAAAAACTTGTTCCTGGGATGTGTATATCGCTGACTAGAGCAATAATTATTGCCCATCCTTAGAATAGAACAAATGACATTAATAAAGTTCAGATTATCAGCCTTGGATTCATTGTACATTAATGGAACATACTAAGTAAGACCAGGACAGTCACATTGAAAATTATACCTAATTATGAAGCTATGTGTGAACACTAATACTATATGAAATAACATTTTTGGTGTGATAGGACAGTGCACAAATCAATGACCGACTTTCGTGGTAATTCAATGATATTGCCTACTGGTAAATATCAACTTGAGTTTAACTGGGGGTGTCACATGTTGATAGGAGGGAAAACTAAGTGACCCAGAATGCACAATTCTAACCACCAGAATTTCTTTTATGATTTGTAACTGGGTGACACTTAGCACTTGGTAATGAAAAATGTATCAAATGATTCATCTCAGTGCCTTCAGACATACATTGTAATGAAAGCTGCGTGGAGCTGGAGGAGCACAGTAGGCCAGACAGCATCAGAGTAGGAAAGCTGATGTTTCGGGTCGGGGTCTTCTTCAGGATTCTGACCTGAAACGTCAGCTTTCCTGCTTCTCTGATGCTGCCTGACCTGCTCCACAGCTCCACACTGTATTATCTCAGAATCCAGCATCAGACTTCTTACTATCTCATAATGAATGCTGTGACTGGTTTGCAATGCAAAGTGACGCCAACAGCATAGTTTTAATTTCTACCACTGAAGCTTTTCCTGGGAGATCGTCCAGTGAAGTTATATGGGTGGAACTTAAAAATAAGAAAGGGATGATCACCGTGAGGGGACTGTATTATAGGTCCACCAATAATCAGCTGGAAATTGAGAAAAAATATGTAAGGAGATTTCAGATATCTGTAAGAAAATGAGGGTTGTAATGGGAGGGCATTTTAATTTCCAAACATAGACTGAGACCGTCACTGTGTTAAGGGCTTGGATGGAGAGGAAATTTGTTAAATGTACACAAGAAAACTTGCTTATTCAGTATGCAGATGCACCTAATAGAGAAGCAGCAATACTTAACCATCTGTTGGGAGATAAGGTAGGGCAAGTGACCAAGGCGTCGGTGAGGGATCATAATTCTATTAGATTTAAAACAGTTATGGAAAAGGGTAGAACTGATCAAAAAGTTAAAGTTCTAAATTGGAGTAAGACCAATTTTGACGATATCAGACAGAAACTTTCAAAGTTTGATTCAGGCTATTCACAGATGATGGAGCTGTGGGAAAGTGAGAGGCCTTTAAGAATGAGACAATGAAAGTTCAAAGACAGTATGTTCCCATCGGTGTGAATGGCAAGGCTGGTAGTGTCCAGAATGCTGGATAACTAGAGAAATTGAGGCTCTGGCTATCTATGTGTGGAACCACAGGAGGTGGGTGAGATACTAAGCAAATATTTTGTGTGGGTATTCACTATGAAGAAGGACATGGAAGTTATGGAACTTGGGGAAATAAATAGTAATGTCTTGAAAAGAATTCATGTTACAGACAAGGAAGTGCTAGAAGTCTTAAAATACATAAAGGTGGATAAATCCATGGTACCTAATCAGGTGTTTCGCAGAACTTTGTAGGAAGCTAGTGAAGCGATTGCCAGGCCTCTTGCTGAGCTATTTGTATTATTGATAGCCACAGGTAATTGTGCCAGAAGACTGGAGGCTGGCTCATGTGGTGCCATTGTTAAAGAAAGGCTGTAAAGAAAAGCCAGGGAACTAAAGGCAAGTGATCCAGACATTAGTGATGAGTAGTTTCTTGGAGGGGATTCTGAAGGACAGGATTTACAAGCATTTGGAAAGGTGAGGGAGATTGTAGGTGGTCAGCATGGCATTGTGCATGGGGAATCATGTCTCACTAACTTTATTGAATTTGTGAAGAGACAAAGAAAGTTGAAGAAGGCAGAGTGGTAGATGTTGTCTATATGGACTTCAGCAAAGAGTTCGACAAGGTTCCATATGGTAGACTGGTTAGTAATGTGAGATCACATGGGCAGCTAGCCAAATGGCTACACCGTTGGCTTGAAGATAAGAGACAGAGGGTAGTAGAAGTTATCTTTCAGACTGGAGGCCGGTGACCAGTGGTGTGCTATAAGGATTGGTGCTGTCCGCTGCTTTTCATCACTTATCTAAATGATTTGAATGTGAATATAGTAGGTTTAGTTAGTAAGTTTGCAGATGACACCAAAATAGTAGTGTAGTAGGCAGTGAAGAAAATGGTCTCAGAGCACAATGGGACCTTGATTGGCTGGGCCAATGGGCTGAGCAGTGGCAGATGGAGTTTAATTTAGATAAATTAAGGGTTGCATATTGGTAAGGCAAACCAGGGCAGGACTTATACAGTCAATGGTATGGCCCTGGGGAGTGCTGCCGAACAAAAACACCTATGAATGAAAGTACATAATTCCTTGAAAGTGGAGTCAAGGTAGATAGGGTAGAGAAAAGGGCATTTGACACACTTGCCTTCATTGGTCAGAACATTGAGTGGAGGAATTGAGGTGTCATGTTGCAGCTGTACAGGAAATTGATGACGCCACTTTGGAATATCAGGTACAATTCTGATTGCCGCTCTACAGGAAGGATGTTATTAAACTTGAGAGGGTGCAGAAAAGATTTACAGGGATTTTTCCAGGACTGGAGGGTATTGGAAATTATATGGAGAAGCTGGATAGGCTGAAGCTTTTTTCCCCGGAGTGTCAGAGACTGAGGTGTGATTTTATGAAGGTTTATAAAATCATGAGGGGCATGAATAGGGTAAATAGCCAAGGTCTCTTCCCTAGGGTGGGGGAGTCCAAACCTAGAAGATATAGATTTGAGGTGACAGCAGAATGATTTAAAAAGGACCTGAAGGGTAACTTTTTCATGCAGAGGTTGGTGCATATATGAAACGAGCTCCTTGAGGAAGTAACGGAGTTGGGTCAATTACAACATTTAAAAGGCATCTGGATGGGTATATGAATATGAAGAGTTTAGAGGGATATGGCCCAAATGCTGGCAGATGGGACTAGGTCAGATTGGGATGTCTGGTTAGCACAGATGAGTTGGACTGAAGGATCTGTTTCCATGCCGTATGACTCTAAGACTCCTTGGCAGAAGTTACCATCAAGATCCCACCTTCCAAATCTCACCCCTCACCTGAGGTGCACTGACCCTCAGGTTAAACTTACCGCTAGTCATCTCTCTCCAATGACAGAGAAACCTCTGGTCATCTGGACTATGGTGACTTTACTTTGACACTTTATATTCACTGTAAAATTATATAATTTAGCTTCATCTCATCACCAGTCTATTCCATTTACTTGAAGTACTTTTCTTACTGTCTGAGATTTTATTCCTATCTTGCTCACCTTCTCTTGGCTGCTAGGATTATGGTTATTGAAAACCAGCCATTAATGATCTGTTAACTTCATCAATACAAATAAATATAAAATACAAAAAATATTATACATATATATGGAAATATAAAGCATTTGATTATTCTGAATCTGGTAATGAGGCAGGCTTAATGAATGATCTCGGAATAATAGATGTCATTGGGAACAGTGGCCATACATTTAATATTCAACTTCAGAGTGCAAAACTAAAGGCAGAACCAACTGTGCTAAACTGAATTAAAGGTAATCAATTAGAGCTGAGTTGTCTGGAATGGATGGAGGAAAGGGGTTAGCAGCAAAGGAATCATAGTATATACTTCAGAAAATAGTTGGTGATTCACAGAAGATTTATCCCAATGAGAAAGGAGTCTAGGGATGGAGTTAAACCAACAATGGTTAAAGAAAGAAGATAAGGATAGAATCCATTTGAAAGAAAAGGCATATAATATGGCAAAATGTATGGTGAACCAAAGGGTTGGAAAAGTTTTAAAAACCACCAAAGATGACCAAATAACAAAGACGGACATAATAAATTAGGAGGGAAAACTAGCAAGTAATATAAAAATGGACAGTAAGAGCATCTTTAAATATATTGAAAGGAAAACAAATGCCAAAGAGAATATAGGCCTTTAAGAGAATGAGGTGGGGGAAATAATAATGGGCAACCAGAAAATGTCAGACGAGTTGAATAAATATTTTGCATTAAAAGGTAACAGCAACGTCACAAAGGCCTGATAGGTTGCTCTCTCATTAGAGACGGATAACTGATGGCTGTTGAACCTAAGAGGAGAACTTGAGAGGGAGAGTCCTTCATGATAACCTCAGCAATTGTGGAAATTGAACTCATGCTGTTGATATCACGCTATAGTGCAAACCACCTATCCAGCCAACTGAGCTAACTGACCTTTGTTAACTGTCATGGTGAAAATATTAATAGCATTCCAAACATACAAAATAATAAAATGACCCAACAGAGGATGAAATAAATATAACTGTCATTAAAGAAAAAAATGGAGTAAGGAAACTAATGGTTTTAAAGGACTCAGAGGGAGAAGGGACATGTAGTGATTGTAATGAGGTCACTCAAGTGGACCTCATAGAATATGAGTTCCCTGATTGGGGTTGTTAATCTGGTCTATTCAGGGAGCCCTGGCTGATAGATAAAAACAGGAGTATCAGACATCCCAGTCACTCTGACAGCTGGCTCTGAGGGAGTTGGAACAGTGGAGTCAAGGATGTTCCACGTGTAAATAAAGGTAGATGTGGTGATGGGATAATGGCCTCTGTGGAGTTATTTCAGCATCCTTATTCAAAAGGAGAGGGAGACAGAAAGCAGATAACTACAGACCCATTTGCTTAACATGTGTCATTGCAAAAATGCCACAGTCTATATAAAGGACGTAACAGCAGAATATTTAAAAATATATAACCTAATCAATGAGTCAGCATGAGTTTTTGAAGGGGAAATCATACCTGGCAATTGTTTTAAAGTTTTTTTGAGGAGGTAATAAGATAAAGGGGAACCAGAGATAATATACCTAGATTACAAAAAGCTTTTGAAAAGGTTTTGCAATAAGTCTTCTTAACAAAATGAGAACCTATGATATTGGGTGTGGTATATTTGTGTTGATGGTTTGATAACTAATTGAGGATAGAGTTGTGAATAAAGGAGACATTCTCAGGATGGCAACTGGTAACCAATGAAGTGTCACAGGGATGAGTGCTGGGACCACAATTACTTAAAATGTATTAATTAACTGGAGGATGTGAATGTACTATTGCCAGGTTAGTAGATGAAACAACAATAGGGATATGACATGTTGTGAGGATGACACAATGGGGCTGCAGAGGGATTTAGGCAGGTTAAGTGAGTGGGCAAAAACTTGGCAGATGGGATATAATGTGATATATAACATAACGTCATTTTGACAGGAAGAATAAAAGAGCTGGATATTAATTAAATTATGATAAAACTGCAGAAAGTTGCAATGTAGAGGGATTTGGGGTTCTTGCACATGAATTACATAAAGCTAGCATTTAAATTGAGTGGTTAATAAGGAAGGCAAATGGAATGGTGGAATAAACTCAGTGGGCCAAATGGCCTACTTAAATTCCTACATCTTATAGTCTTTACAGAATATATCAAATACAAACTGCAAAATCTTCAAGTGGAGCAGAGGTTCAGATACCTTGGCAAGACTAAGGGAGAAGTCCTACACAAAGTCGTTATTCCAGTTTTTCCCAGGAACAGTAACAAAGTCAACAAGTTTCAAAAATTTAACTTGTTTCGTCAACTATTTCTGAAGGTGACTGAGAAAGCTGAATCAAAACAAATTGGAACGAAAACAAAACGACTTGGAATGACAAACTTTTGCCATGTTGTCAATCACCTTATTACAGTCCAGATTATTCTCCTCTCAAACAAGAAAGGCCTGTTTCTATGCTTTATGACCCTATGGCTCTCAAATACTTCTTCAGGCACGATAAGGAAATTGTAAAGTGTTCATTTCGGACATGCATTGAATTCAGACAGTAGAAAACGGAAGGAACTTATCACAGATCCTAGCTTTATAATGAAGCTCATGGATGCTGTGTGCATGATCTCCTGCACAAACATAAATTCCTTTAAGTAGGTAGTGTAGTGTCATTAGCATCTAGGCCTGCCTGTTCAATTTTATGCTCTTTGCATAATTTTATTATGCAAAGCATAATACCAAGAGTGGTCTTATGGTATGCACTATGTGAAGTAACTTGCTTCCAGAAATTGCTTAAAAAGGCTTCATTATAATAACAGTCAACAAAAGTGCAAAAGTTTACTAAAGCATTAAAGATTTTTATTCTAATTAAAACAGGAACTAAGCAATGATTCACAACTATGTATAAAATAGTATTTAAAACTTTGTAGATCCAGAATGAGAGCGATTGGATTCTTCCAGTTCCTGGTCTGGATAAGCTCATTTGAGGTTGATTTTACCAAATGAATTGGTTTTGATATTAGTTGATAAATATTTTATACATATGAATGTTGAAACACAAAATCTACCGTCAAATAAGGTTAATTCATGGTAGAGAAACTGTTCATTCATGGTAGAGAAACTGTTAAGTACTTACTGTGATGTAGTATGGAAGTTTTGGTTTAATAAAGAGTGGAGTTGCTACCAAGTTAATTGTATATGGTGACACTGTAAACATAACTCTGGTGTAGTCAGCATCTTCAGATGTTAAAGCTGACATTAAATACAAAAGAAAGAAAAGTATTATTACTTCTGACTTGCACAATCTTTTTTCCAAATATCTTACAACTTTAATTTCCTAAAGTTCACTGCACACTGCAAATCCAACCTGCTAGAAACTTTGCTTCTGATTTCAGAATAATTAATCTTGAACTAAAACAGAAGTTACTGGTAAAGCTCAGATAATAAAATGTGAGGCTGGATGAACACAGCAGGCCCAGCAGCATCTCAGGAGCACAAAAGCTGACGTTTTGGGCCTAGACCCTTCATCAGAGAGGGGGATGGGGTGAGGGTTCTGGAATAAATAGGGAGAGAGGGGGAGGCAGACCGAAGATGGAGAGAAAAGAAGATAGGTGGAGAGGAGAGTATAGTTGGGGAGGTAGGGAGGGGATAGGGAAGACGGGCAGGTCAAGGAGGTGGGATGAGGTTAGTAGGTAGGAGATGGAGGTGCAGCTTGGGGCGGGAGGAAGGGATGGGTGAGAGGAAGAACAGGTTAGGGAGGCAGAGACAGGTTGGACTGGTTTTGGGATGCAGTGGGGGGAGGGGACGAACTGGGCTGGTTTTGGGATGCGGTGGGGGAAGGGGAGATTTTGAAGCTGGTGAAGTCCACATTGATACCATTGGGCTGCAGGGTTCCCAAGCAGAATATGAGTTGCTGTTCCTGCAACCTTCGGGTGGCATCATTGTGGCACTGCAGGAGGCCCATGATGGACATGTCATCTAAAGAATGGGAGGGGGAGTGGAAATGGTTTGCGACTGGGAGGTGCAGTTGTTTATTGCGAACCGAGCGGAGGTGTTCTGCAAAGCGGACCCCAAGCCTCCGCTTGGTTTCCCCAGTGTAGAGGAAGCCACAACCGGGCACAATGGATACAGTATACCACATTGGCAATTGTGCAGGTGAACCTCTGCTTAATGTGGAAAGTCATCTTGGGGCCTGGGATAGGGGTGAGGGAGGAGGTATGGGGGCAAGTGTTGCATTTCCTGCGGTTGCAGGGGAAGGTGCCGGGTGTGGTGGGGTTGGAGGGCAGTGTGGAGCGAACAAGGGAGTCGCGGAGAGAGTGGTCTCTCCGGAAAGCAGACAAGGGTGGGGATGGAAAAATGTCTTAGGTGGTGGGGTCGGATTGTAGATGGCGGAAGTGTCGGAGGATGTTGCGTTGTATCCAGAGGTTGGTGGGGTGGTGTGTGAGAACGAGGGGGGATCCTCTTTGGGCGGTCGTGGGGGGGGGGGGGCACGGGCTGTGAGGGATGTGTTGCGGGAAATGCGGGAGATGCGGTCAAGGGCATCCTCGACTACCTTGGGGGGAAAGTTGCGGTCCTTAAAGAACTTGGACATCTGGGATGTGCGGGAGTGGAATGCCTCATCGTGGGAGCAGATGCGGCGGAGGCGGACGAATTGGGAATAGGGGATGGAATTTTTGCAGGAGGGTGGGTGGGAGGAGGTGTATTCTAGGTAGCTGTGGGAGTCGGTGGGCTTGAAATGGACATCAGTTACAAGCTGGTTGTCTGAGATGGAGGCTGAGAGATCCAGGAAGGTGAGGGATGTGCTGGAGATGGCCCAGGTGAACTGAAGGTTGGAGTGGAAGGTGTTGGTGAAGTGGATGAACTGTTCGAGCTCCTCTGGGGAGCAAGAGGCAGCGCCGATACAGTCATCAATGTAACGGAGGAAGAGGTGGGGTTTGGGGCCTGTGTAGGTGTGGAAGAGGGACTGTTCCACGTAACCTACAAAGAGGCAGGCATAGCTGTGGCCCATGCGGGTGCCCATGGCCACCCCCTTTGTCTGTAGGAAGTGGGAGAAATCGAAAGAGAAGTTGTTGAGGGTGAGAACGAGTTCGGCTTGGCAGATGAGGGTGTCGGTGGTGGGGGACTGGTTGGGCCTGCGGGACAGGAAGAAGCGTAGGGCCTTGAGGCCATCTGCATGCGGAATACAGGTGTATAGGGACTGGACGTCCATGGTGAAAATGAGGTGTTGGGGGCCAGGGAATTGGAAGTTTTGAAGGAGGTGGAGGGCGTGGGTGGTGTCACGGACGTAGGTAGGGTGTTCCTGTAAGTTACTGGTAAAGCTCAGCAGGTCTGGCAGCTACCGTGAAGAAAAAATCAGAGTTAATGTTTCGGGTCTGGTGACCCTTCCTCAGACTGATGGTAACCGAGAAAATGTTGGTTTATATGCAGAAAATAGGGAGGGGAATGGGATGGGGAGTAAACGATAAGGTAGAACCCGGAGAGAGAGAGGACCAGTTGGATAGACAAAACATGATAATGATCTCACTAGGAGGGTGAATAGTTGTTAATGGGAGACCATTAGTGACAATAGGTAGGGTGTAATGTGATAACAAGGCCTGGTGTGTGAGGTAGGAGACGAGGACTTGGGATGGTTAAGCCCTAAATTTATTGAACTCGATACTGATTCCAGAGAACGGCGCAGTCCCCAAGCAAAAGACGAGGTATTGTTCTTCCAGCCTGCGTTGAGTTTTGCTGGAACACTGCAGCAAGTCAGAGACAGAGGGTGGCCAAGTAGTAAGGTGATGTGTAAAGTGGCAGACAACAGGTAGCTTGGTCTTTTTTGGGAGCAGAACATAGATGTTCTGCAACACGGTCATCCAGTCTATGCTTTGTTTCCCCTGTGCAGAGGAGACCACATTGTGAGCAGTGAATGCAGTAGGCTAGACTCTGGGAAGTGCAGGTGAAGTGTTGCTTCACCTGAAAGTTAGGTTTGGGCGCTTGGATAATGGGGGAGGGAGGAGGTAAATGGGCAGGTGTTGCGCCTTCGCCGGTTACAAGGGTAAGTGCCACCTTCAACATTTGAAGATGCTGCATCTTGAACTATGTGTCTTGTTCTCCCAGTTTGTAATGAATTGGTACCTCAATGATTGGTGTGATCCACAAGAGGTAGATTTCTTGCAAGTTAATTATCTCCTCAATTCTGTCAGAACTTTTGTGACGAGTTCATAATTTGCTCAGAATAGACTGTCAAAGTTGAGCTGGTATATTCTTGTGGCTGGTCCTGTTTCTTGACTTTTTAGATCCCTGATATGATCCACTTCAGGATCTTGGACTGGGAGCCTAGTAGTCAGGGTTTGGTAGCTTTCTTGGCAGCTCTAATTTGTAGCTTTTCAAGCTGCACCACTTACTTTAACAGGAGAACCACAGGCATGTTGCTTTCTCTCTCACTATGCACTAATTCACTTGCTCTGGTCTACCATCAGCAGAGTACTGTGCTCAATCTGGGTCAGGAGTCACCACACAAATGCAGTAGATAAACATCTCCAGGAAATCATATGGATTATTTCTGGGCTTTGAAACCAACACAGCTCATGGCTATCTGCACTAGCACACAATAAGCCTCCTGATGTCTGCTGGCAAAACATCTTCCACAAAGAAGTGACCACTAGCAAAGCACTCCTAACGTAGAAACAGAGAAAACAGGAGCAATTGTAGTCTATTTGGCCCGTTGAGCCTGCTCTGATATTGAATGTGATCATGTTTTATAATCTAATCCAGTACCCAAATCCTGCTTTCTCTTCATACCCTCTGAACTCCTTAGCCCTAAGAACAATATCTAACTGCTCATTGAAAACATTTAATATTTTAGCTTAAACTGTTTTTTGTGGTAGAAATTCCACCAGTCTCTGGGCAAAGGAATTTCACCTCATCTCCACCCTAACTGGCCTACCCCATGTCCTCAGACACTGTCCTGTGGATCTAGACTCACCGGCGGGTGAGGAAAACCTTCTTGTATTTATCCTGCCCAGTCCTGTTATAGTTGTATAGGTTTCTATAACAGCCCCCTCATTCTTCTAAACTCCAGGGAATATAATCCTAACTTATCTTTTCTCTCTTCATACATCAGTCATGATATTCCAGGAAATCAGTCTAGTAAACCTTTCTGGCATTTCCTCCCTAACTAGAACATCCTTCCCCAGATAAGGAGACTAAAACTGCACATAATACTTTAGATTTTACGATAGACACTGCTATAAACACAGGAGTTCCAAAAATAAGTTCCACTCACCCACGTAAAATCCCTTGCCCTCACTGGAACACACCCCATACCTGTCAAACTAATGACAGCCCTGACTCTGAACGGTGCAATTCCTGGTTGTCCATTAACATCACAAACTGCAAATTGTAGCCAACCCAAGATGTGAAGTCTGAGGTTTCACAGATGATTTGAACGATGCTCAGCTGCTTGTGATGGGCTAGGAAAGCTGCAGGCATTTATTCTCCAAGTGGAATCAAAGAAACAGCTAAAATTGTGATTGCAGGTCTGCAAGTCAAACCATCGCCCACATTCTGGGAGATCCATTCCTTGTGGCATCCTAGCCATTTACATCACATCAGCTGAAGACATTGGATGGATTGTAAACCTCAACATCAAACTTAATGCTTCCCTAGAGAAGCATTTTTAAATTGGAGAAGCATGCGGTACATAAATACATTGACATTGATCATTTTCTTTTCTTTTGAGTTATTATCTTGTACCTGAAGAATCTTGAATTGTCACTCCAATGTACAAAAAGTCTCCATCAAGAGCCTCAATACTGCCTCGGTGTATCACTTCAGTTGCAGCTTTTGTGTTGAACTGTACAGTTACTTCTCCATTTGACATCTAATGAGGAACCAAAGACAACTAATTATATAATCTAATGCCATGCTAAATAGTTCAAATCAATTGAAGCTTTAGTTGTTCTAAACAGTCAAAGCATAATACTTTACTAAGTGACATTGTAGATTGTAATCAGCTATTGCAAGCCAGTGATGTCAAACAAAAATAGCGCCAGGTCAATTAATGCACAATTATCTTTCTTGGTGATATGATTGTGGGGAAGATGAGTGGTTTAGTTTAGGAACAGAATAGTGACTAAGGGTTATATTGCCCAGAAAGTGGAAGTGTTGGGAAAGATGAGGGGAAATCGGAGAACACAAGGTGGGAGGAAAGAAAAAGCATTCAAGTAATACCGTTGAAATGCAATGTGGTGCTGAAGTGTATGAGTGAATCTCCAAACCCCAAGATTGCAGTAAACATAGGATGGAGCACAGGATATGGGGCAAAGCATCTGGATCTCCACTTCATTCTTGCTGCAATTGTGTCATTGCACTGTTATTTTGCAAATCCTGATGGAAGAATTTAAAGATGCCCTACAGCCCTGACTAAATGCTTCCACCCATTTACAGCTTCAAGTTTCACAAGATGATAGGTCAAAAAACGAGCAAAAACACTGGTGCCAGTATATACTAAAATAGGTGGCAGGTAAAGTAACAGCGGCAGCAGAGCTTAAGAAAACCTAAAATATTAGAGGCTTGAAGAAGTATTGAAAACAATTTTCTTTGGCCATAAAGAGAGGGCCTGGGCAAAACAAATGGGAAAGTCCAAGAGGACCACCTAATGTGAAGCTTTCCAATACAGTATGATAAACAGTTTTACCATTATAAAGTATTAACTCAAAAAATGGCTGTAAAACTGTAGGTTAATGTGCACCATCAGCAACATTTTTAATAGGAACAAGAAAGACCATTCAGCCTTTCAAGCCTAATCTGCAATTCAATTAGATTGTGGCTCATCACTTACTTCACTGCCACTTTTCCACAATATCTTCATACTCACTCATGCCATTCGTATCCAGAAAGCTCTTGATTTCTGTCTAAATGACTAGGGTTCCAGAGCCCTTGGGGGTTGGAAATCATAAAATTCATTACTCCTCAAGACAAGAAACTCCTCTTCATCTCTGTTTTAAAAGGCCTACAGCTTATCTTGGTCCACAGGTCTGGCAGTATGTGTGGAGAGAAGTCAAAGTTGATGTTTCGGATCTAATGTTAACTCTGATTTCTCTCCACAAATGCTGCCAGTATTGCTGAGCTTTTCCAGGAATTTCAGTTTTTGTTTCTAATTTCCAGCTTCAGCAGTTCTTTTGGCTCTTATCTTGGTCCCTTATTTAAGAGTGCTAACCCACTTCCTTTACCTTCATGTGTATCCATACTAACTGCTGAATATCCTTAGACAGTCAGTTCATGCTTTGGGTCAACCTATAGCTACATCTCCATAATAGGAATTAAATCAAACCATTTACCCCAATTCATTCATTCAAATAATCAACCATTTAATGAATGCTATATAGAACATAGAACATAGAACATAGAACAGTACAGCACAGAACAGGCCCTTCAGCCCACGATGTTGTGCCGACCATTGATCCTCATGTATGCACCCTCAAATTTCTGTGACCATATGCACGTCCAGCAGTTTCTTAAATGACCCCAATGACCTTGCTTCCACAACTGCTGCTGGCAACGCATTCCATGCTCTCACAACTCTCTGTGTAAAGCACCCGCCTCTGACATCCCCTCTATTCTTTCCTCCAACCAGCTTAAAACTATGACCCCTCGTGTTAGCCATTTCTGCCCTGGGAAATAGTCTCTGGCTATCAACTCTATCTATGCCTCTCATTATCTTGTATACCTCAATTAGGTCTCCTCTCCTCCTCCTTTTCTCCAATGAAAAAAGTCCGAGCTCAGTCAACCTCTCTTCATAAGGTAAACCCTCCAGTCTAGGCAGCATCCTGGTAAACCTCCTCTGAACCCTCTCCAAAGCATCCACATCTTTCCTATAATAGGGCGACCAGAACTATATGCTTCATGAGTATCACAAAGCTGAAGCTAGACATCCAAAATTGAGGTAGGATAACTGAAATTCTAATCATCATTTCATGTTTTACCTTACCCTAAGGGTTTGTGCTGCATGTGGCATTAGATGTTTCGTACCATCTTTTTCCAGAATTCCAAAACGAACAAACACATATGCTGATGTGATTGTTTTTTTATAAAAATAGCTGTAAATTTATGAAAAGAATGTATCATTAACTTGAGTGAAATAACACTATTTTAAAAAACAAAAAGTTCTAGATTTTGATCACAAGAATGTATAAGGAGCAGCATTAAACTGGCAAAATTTAATTGGCTTTGAAGTACTATGCATGGGGGGAGTCAGTTAGCTCAGTTGGCTGGATGGCTAATTTGTGATGCAGAGTGACACTAACATTCCCGCACCAGCTGAGCTTACCATGAAAGTCCCTCCTTCTCAACTCTCCCCTTTTCTGAGGTATCGTGACCTATACGGTCACCAATAGTCATCTCTCTAATAAGACAGCAACTCTATGGTCCTCTGGTTCAATGACAAATTATTTATTTACTGTAAGTTCAACAATAATGAAAAAACACTCTATGAACTAGAAAATTATGACATACCTGCTATGTGATCATAACACAGGAATTGTCAAATGGTGATCCACAAGGTTTCATTTGTAACTATTAAGCTCTATTTATGAATACTTGTCTGTTAGTGGCTCCAGGAATTTCTTTTCCTAAGTACTTATGAAAACGCCATATTTCCTTCAGTGACTCTTCTCCAATGACCAAAAGTACTCTCAGCTAACCTGTTCAGATTCTTGAAAACAAATACTTCCCCAATGGAATATTACCTTTTATTTGCAACAATCTGATAGTTTCACAGCATTGGATTTACTGGCATTGGTTGTTGGCCAAACAAACCCATTACAACTATTCCTGAATGCCACAACAAGATTACAAGCCAATCAAGAGTTATGAAGTAGACATGAGGCTTCCTAAGACCCAAATAACAAATGTTCAGTCTCTGAGAACTGATCAGCAATCGGACCCCGCGGTTCTTCAGCATAAGCAATATTATTTGCTTAGGTGGAAGTTTAAATTCCATCCATGGTCACCATTTCTGATACTATATTTTTATTTCAGATTTATTATTTTAATTGAACTTTTTTTCCCAGTTAGCGAGGTTTGAATTTATGACCTGGATTTTATGTGAGCTCAGGAAAACTTGACCAGCATATTTTTGTGCAGTTCAAAATTCACACTTGAACCATGTGCAACTTTGCTTGGATCTTTTCACACAGCAGTCAGGTTCATTTTGCAAGCCATGATGGAATGCAAGAGGAGTTAGGGTGCAGAAATGGACCTAGTATAAAGCTCACCTTAGTTCTCCAAGACAGCAGCCCAGCTCCCAAAGTAATTTACAGACCCCTGAAAGTCACATACCACCCTCTCCTGGCTCTCTCCTCACCCTATGCCCCTTCAGATTTTCTAAGTCAACTTCATGCCTACATGTATCCTTTATAACCACTTATCCTGTATACACTGCACATTCATTTGAAGTTGTGCAGTAGCAACAGAATTATTTTAAATTCATCGGAAAAATTTAGACTTACAGCAAGCTCATGAAAACCTGAATTCAAACACGTCATTATTGACACTGGAAAAATAACAAGCAAAAGAAAATCTAGTCCTTTACATGCCTATCCTGCTTAAAAACAAATAAGAAAGCACAACAAAGACATAATTTGATCGTATAGGCTCTTAAAAGTTTCAGTATTCTTGCACTAATAGAGCCCCAGATGAGCAGAAGGTTTTGAATCCCAAACAAATATTCACAATGACTATAGTTGTCATAAGAATAGCTTCCAACTACTGAAGAGCACAGAACAGTATCCCATTTTTCATTTCAAAGAGAGTGTTTGTCAATCAATGCAAGGAAAGAGGTGTCAAAGATTTATTTCAATGTTAAAAGCTAATATTATTTACAGCTACTTGTGCAATACGCAATCTGGTACAGACATCCAAAAGTGTCAAAATGTTTCATAATTTTCAGCATATTCCTGGCTCCTTGACAAGCTTCTCTCAGTGGTCAGTACTAAAAAATCATTCAAGAATACTGTTCAGGCAAAAGAGTAGTCTTCACAATGGGGACCTGAGCCTTGGAAGAGGTGTGCATCCATTCTGCACCCGATGCATTCACAAAAGCTTCTAAAGGCTGCCCAAAATGAGAACGGGGTTTGGGATGCACAAGGAAGTTGTTTCTCTAGCAAAATTAATTCAGCAATCATCTTCAGCTGTTTCATTAATGACTTTCCCTCTGTTGTAAGATTAGAAATGGCCTTCTAGAGATAGTGTCCCTACCCTAGACAGGAAGGACCAAGTTCGAGTCCCATCTGCTCCAGAAATGTATAATAACAACTCTGAACAGATTAAAAATTTTTAAGGTTAGAAATGAGGATGCTTGCTGATGCTAGTAAAATATTCAGTACGATTTGCATCTCCTCAGATAATGGAATAGCCTGTGTTCATATGTGGTATGGTGTGGGCAAAATTTAGGTTTGGACTTATAAATGGCAAACAACATTCATGCCATTTACACGCAAGCTATGATGATCTTCAAGACGAAAAAATAAAACCACTACTTCTTGACATTCAATGGCATTACCATTGCTGAAACACTCCCTTATCAACATCTTTAGAGTTACCAATCATCACAAACTGAAATGGACCAGTCATATACATACTGAGACAACAAGTCAGAAGTTGGACATTTTGTGGCATGTAACTCATCTCCTGGCCCTCTAAAAGCCTGTCCACAAGGCACAAGTCAAGACTATGATAGAAAACTCTCCACTTGCTTGATGAGTACAGCTCCAACAATACTCAAGAAGCTTGAAATCACCGAGAACAAAGCACTCTTCTTGACTGTGTCCATATCCACACACATTAACTCCCTTCACCACTGATACACAGTAGCAGCAGTATACACATACTATCTACAAGATGCACTGCAGATATTAGCCAAGCCTCCTTCGGCAGCACCTGGCAAACACAGCACCACTGCAATCTGGAAGAACAAGAGCGACTGATTCATGGGAACACCAACAATTCCAAATTCCCTCCAAGCCACTCACCATCCTGACTTGGAAATATACCGTTATTACCTCACTGTCAATGGATCAAAATCCAGGAATTTTCTCCCTAACAGCATTGTGAGTGTATCTATACTGAATGGACAGCAACAGTTCAAGCAGCCTTCTCATCACCATTTTCTGAAGGGTAACTAGGGATGAGCAATAAATGCTGGCCTAGCCAGCAAAGCCTACATCACCTAAATAAATAAAAAAGAATGTTAGATGTTGTAGCATGAACTCAAACTTTGACAGGGCATCTGCACAAATACCTTTGCATTAGTTTGCTTTTGTAGATGTTTTTGAGTGTGTGGGTTGGACATATTCTGATGTGCTATGATAGCATAGCTAAAGTAATACTTTCCTATTTCTCCCGCTGTTTATGGCACCTACGTTGGAATTGGATGTTACATAAGTTATTGATGAATACCAATTGCTCCATCATTTCAGATACCACACTTGCTGCTTATATCCAGCATTTTCTGTTTTTATTGGACTGCTGAATCACTGGGTAAATGCACCAACTCAAAGGATTTTCCCACATGACTCTATGGCCTGAGTACAATTAAATCTTCTGAGTTGGTTACACTATGTGCTTCTACAACATCTAATGCAAGGATGAAATGAGTTAACCAGAATTTACAAGTGTGATTGTCATCAAGGTTCCCTGCTGGAAAGTGTGAGTTCCTGGACATTACAAAGAACAGGATCTGGCTATCCATGGTGGAACTGAATACAGCTTTGCTTTCACTGGAATATGTTCAACCTACAATAGCACAAATGAAAACAAAGTACTAAGCCTGGAAATGCATTGACTATTATATATGATGTCGCAATAACAGACTATAGCCCCAGATTATTTACTGACATACTGAACTAAACCTGTACAGTGTTAGGGAAACTTCAGACAGATTTAGAAAGAGGTGATAATGAGGGGCTGAATTCCCATCTCAGCAGAAATCCATCTCATGTGAATTGTGTCCCAAACTGCAGACCATGTTAATATAGCCTTTGACAAATATGCAAAAAATAGGGTTAAAACCCAGCTGGGTCCCTTGGACTGTGTGAATTAGTGGCCTGATTTGCAAGCATGGACCATTGTGCTGTGAAGGTCACAGCTTGACAGTGACTGTTAAACACCCTACAACTGCAAGTAAAAGAATTTTTTTTCTCTTGCTCTGAGTCCTGGAAGCCATGAAAACCAGTGAGGTTACCACTGTGAAGGAATATAATACAAATGCCTATTGGATAGCTTCAGAGTCAAAACTCTTTAAATCTTCTGTTTTGCCACAATGTCAGCATTACCAATATTTTCCAACTTAATAGGTTCTGAGGAAGGGTCACTGGACCCAAAACATTAATTCTGATTTTTTTCTTCGCAGATGCTGCCAGACCTACTGAGGTTCCAGCAATTTCTGTTTTTGTTGTTGCTAATAGGTGCAGTATTCCACCACCTCCTCATCACAGAACCCAGAGTCTAATGTGTGTATCTTTTTAACTGTTCTCTTTTTACCCAATTCATATTTCTAATTTGTGTGCATGTGTGTCATATTATATTAACTTTAATAATATTTAGTAACTAATAAATTTCACGCTTTCTTTAACTCAAGAATGTCTGATAAATTTGGCTCCTTTAAAAATAGAAATAGGATTAACGCAAGAAAAGGTGTCCATAAGGGAAGGAATGCTTTTCAAATTAATCTTCAACTGAGAGAGGCTTGAATTAAGAAGGGCTGAAAGTTCATCTCTCCTCACCCAGGAACAGAAGGGACTTGAAATGAATTGGGGACCAATCATAACAGCATATCTGCTCGTGAAAGATCCCACCTGGCCTTGATCAAACTACTGTTCCGCAAAAGATAAAAAATTTTGTGTTGCCTAAGTAAAACAATTATAACACTAAAGATTTATTTAATCATATAACTAATATTGGAGGAAATGACCTTATTTGTGTTAAGGGTTCAATGAAGCTTTGTAAAATGTTGGGGTTTGGCCTCAGGTGCAGAAAGGTTGAAAATCCCTGCAATAACATTCTGTCATCACCTTCCTATGAAATACTTGGATTTTCATCTGATAAAATTGTACTGAAATTATTGTTATAATGTAGTGAAATTCGTTCCTGTTTAGCTGCAACACATTATTGTAATGGTCACTACAAACACCAACTTTTATAGCATCCTTATGAACAGTATACAGCCATCTTTGTTTACTTTTATCACAATTTAGCATTATTTAATGTTTATAAAAACATTTTGAAAATTATTTTATATTTTAATCATACTACATCTCCAGAGGGAAACACCAGTAAAACACATTAATACATGGTCATACTGGAGCTTTGTGTTCAGGTATACCAGATGAGTTGGACAAATGCATGCCACTCACCAGTTTCATTGGTTTTATTTCCTGGTTCAAAATAAATTTACAATCTAACTGAATCAGTCCTCACGTAAATAGGTTTAAAACCACACATTGCAGTCACAAGATCCAATTCAGGATCATTTTTTTCAAAATGACTAATGAAGTATCACTATATATGTACTACATGAAGCAGATTCATGACAACAGAATAACAGTATCATTATCAAAGAATTGATGTATTTTTTATATGAGTCTGTCTCAATTTCTAGACTTTTTGAAGATCTGTAACTATCTTAAATAATTGATTAGTTTTCATAAAAGTTATCAATTAAATTAAATAGTAAAGGGCAGAGAGAATCAATAATTACCTTGCTGTTATCGTTATTGTAAATCGTTCAAATTCTTTAAAGGAAATGTAGTTTTTTTCTGGTTTGATAGAGATCTGAAATGTGGGTAACACTGAAAAGATATCAATTTTCTGTCAAAAAATGGTCTGGCTGGGTTACATATTTCTTCAACCACAAACTCCTTTTACTTGCATATTGATATTTCTAGTTATTTGGGTGATTAGGTTTGATTTTCAGATTGTTTCTTCAAGCATTCTTTGATGTTGTGAATATGATTTACAGTTTAGTAGATTAACAACAATTAGAATTAAGAACGATCCTAAATTTGCTAAAATTACTGACAAATATGCACTTTACTTCTCTTCTTCAATAACACAATTCAGTTTAAAATAAGAATCAAGACTTCTAATTTACTTTCAATCATTCGACCAATCACTAATCAACATAATTATTGCTCACACTCAATCAAACTCTTATTGGTTAGACTAAATCAATTTCTCTTTACTTACTGCCCTGTTCAACATAAAGCAATGATTTTAAGTGCCCTAGATTTTGCAGTGAAGATATTGGTTACCGTCAATGTTCATCATTACATGTTTCTCCTGCACATGCATGACTACTAACTGCTCTTGAAATCACTTGCATCATACTCAAACCGTCCCTTTGTTTCATGTTGGAAAACTGACTGTAATCCCGATTGACCCTCTAAATATGCTTCCCCTTTGATTTCATGCTTCCATTTGCATGAAGCACATGTAGTTTGTTTGCCACCTAAGCTGCAGCATTGATGTTCATGTAGTGCAGGGCCATTCAGTGAAATGTTTACCCCTGTTTGACTCATTAACTGCATCTGCAGTGCTGCCTACCATCAGAAGTTGACTATGTTTCCTTCTATGCAAGAAAAGCAAGTTAAACTGCAGAAGCTAGTGGTTACTCAAGCACTAAGAATGCAATGCAGAGCTGACAGAGGCCAACAGCCTCTAAGTAAACATGAAGGTGCTAAGAAAGCAAGCAAAAAGCCATGAGATGCATGGCTGTCCCTGCCTGTAGAGTGACCTGACACAAGTATGCAAAGTTTTAGGTGTTTACAGCTTAAAAGTTGAAGGCTTGGTTTCTGAGTTGATCCAAGAGCACAATGATGTAGTCAGCTGATGTTCGCTGACATGAAGTTCTGCAGATGACACACCTAGGAAGACGATGACCTTGAACCATTCAGAGATATTCTGTAGAAGAAGAAGTTGCATAATTGCCAGGACAGGCATTTGGCAGGTGCCAAGTACGCACTTCATTCCACCAACTGAGTTTTTTGGTGTAGGAGGTAGAAATTACAAGTGGCTTTAATGAGATGCAAATACATGAAAATAATGTACTTGCCATTCAAGAGTGACATTCTGATTTTGTTATTTAAGGTTTGAAGGGACAATCAAAAAAAATTACTTGACCTCTCGAATATTTTAATTTTTGTCCTATCCTTAGTCCTATACTTTCACCATACCAAAGAGGGGGAAATTCTGTCCACAATTCTTAAATTTGAAGCAGAAAATGCTAGACATACTCAACAGATCTCATAGAACATAGATGAAGAACAATCAGCCTGAAACTATTACATCTACACTTGCCCCCACACCTCCTCCCTCACCCCTATCCCAGGCCCCAAGATGACTTTCCACATTAAGCAGAGGTTCACCTGCACATCTGCCAATGTGGTATACTGCATCCACTGTACCCGGTTGTGGCTTCCTCTACATTGGGGAAAACAAGCAGAGGCTTGGGGACCGCTTTGCAGAACACCTCCGCTCGGTTCGCATTAAACAACTGCACCTCCCAGTCGCAAACCATTTCCACTCCCCCTCCCATTCTTTAGATGACATGTCCATCATGGGCCTCCTGCAGTGCCACAATGATGCCACCCGAAGGTTGCAGGAACAGCAACTCATATTCCGCTTGGGAACCCTGAAGCCCAATGGTATCAATTTGGACTTCACCAGCTTCAAAATCTCCCCTTCCCCCACCGCATCCCAAAACCAGCCCAGTTTGTCCCCTCCCCCCACTGCACCACACAACCAGCCCAGCTCTTCCCCCCCACCCACTGCATCCCAAAACCAGTCCAACCTGTCTCTGCCTCCCTAACCAGTTCTTCCTCTCACCCATCCCTTCCTCCCACCCCAAGCCACACCTCCATCTCCTACCTACTAACCTCATCCCACCTCCTTGACCTGTCCATCTTCCCTGGACTGACCTATCCCCTCCCTACCTCCCCACCTATGCTCTCTTCTCCACCTATCTTCTTTTCTCTCCATCTTCGGTCCGCCTCCCCCTCTCTCTCTATTTATTCCAGAACCCTCACCCCATCCCCCTCTCTGATGAAGGGTCTAGGCCCGAAACGTCAGCTTTTGTGCTCCTGAGATGCTGCTGGGCCTGCTGCGTTCATCCAGCCTCACATTTCATTATCTTGGATTCTCCAGCACCTGCAGTTCCCACTATCACTAAGCCTGAAACATTTATTTGTTTTTCTCTCTGCAGCTGCTATCAACCTGAGTATTTCCAGCAGGTCATGTTTTTGTTTCAGAATTCCAAAATCCACAGTACTTTTTTTCTTAAAAACTGCTTTTTCTTTTGGTCTCTTCCTCCTCTAATTCAACTAGGGTGATGTAATGTAAGTGGTGAGAGGAGCTGAGATGATGAGCATCATTCCAGCTGTATGTTGTAATATTTATACAGTTCTGGGTGCCACATTATAGGAAGGATGTGAACACATTGGACATAGTGCAAAAGTGATTTACAAGAATGGTTCCAAGGATGAGAAACCTCATTTATGAGGACAGATTTAAGTAGCTGGGACCATTCTGCTTGTAGAGCTGAAAACTAAAAAGAGATCTGATAGACGTTTTCAAAATCATGACTGAACTGGATAGATTGGGAGAAACCGTTCCAATTCATAATAGGAACAAGAACAAGAGGGAGTAAATTTAAAGTAATCTGCAAAAGAATATAAGGTGAAGGGAAGAAAACCTTTTCACTCAGTGAGTAGTTAGAAAATAGAATGCAGCAAGAACATAAGTTATTGGAAAAACTCAGCAGGTCTGGCAGCATTTGTGAAAAGAAATCACAGTTAAATTGTCGGGTCCATTGACCCTTTTAACTCTGACTTTTCTTCACAGATGCTGCCAGATCTGCAGAGCTTTTCCAGCAACTTCTGTTTTCGTTTCTGATACACAGCATTTGCAGTTCTTTTGGTTTTTATTTAGCAAATGGAATGCACTGCCTGGAAATGTGGTGGAGCTAGTTTCAATGCAAGCATTCATGAAATCATTGGAAAATTATTTGGACAAAATTAATATGCAAAATCAAGAAGATTGACCATTGGTAATAATGCTCATTTAACAAGCTGGTGCAAGCACAACAGGCCAAATGGCCTACTTCTGCAGCACAGACTGCAGCGGTTCTGTGAATGTTAAAGTATATTAGCTCAAAAACACATTTTCTTAAAGTGGTTTTGACATATCCAAAACTAGCATTACAGAATTATACAAACAATTTTAAAATATAGGAGAAAACCTGATCTACTTCATTCAAAATTGATAAAGAATCAATCTGCAACCATTATTATCTTATTACTGGTTAATATTACTATTTTATAATGAGATGACAAATAACCCATTGTCTTTGCATAAAAACAGAATAAGTAGTTTGAACTTGTTGATTTAAAAGAAGTAATGGGTTCCCAGTTGACTAACACTTTTGTTCCTTAGCATTTTGATTTTCTTGATTAGTGAGCATATTTCCCTTCAGTTTTAATCGATACTTTTTTTTATCTATTATTAAGGATTTTTAGTCTTATCAGTAGAAATATTTGCCATGTGACATTACATCATGTGACAGGAGGAACTTTTTCTTCCAAATAACAATGAGACTATAATTCAGTCAAAGAGAGTGCCTTATTTTTCAACAATATAAAACGTCAAGTGAACAGGAAATGTTTTCTAAGTTCCAGTAAAATCTTATGTGGTGTAATAACCATTCTATGACCTTACAATATCTCTTTACATTAAACTGCAATTTTCAAAGATTGATGATCTCCATGAACATGTAAGAAATGTAAATGTGGATTGTCATAATTTGTTTCTGCTCAAAGCAGTTCTTTAGTGCAAAAGCAACTTTCAAGTTGAAGGTTGTTGCAAATGAAAAATAATTCAGAGAATTCACTCTCATTTCTCCACACTAATGTTATAATTTTAAGTACTGGTCTACCATATTCTTTGATCTCGAATTGTGTTGATGTAGATGTTGAGAAGTCATTTTTGTATACAGCTTCTATTTTCCATAAGCCGTATCTGAAAAGAAAATCAGTGCAATTTAATTTAAACAACATTTTTAATCTATCCAGCTCTATATAACTTTTCTGTTCATTAGTTATGTAATATACATGCCATTTCGGTTCTGCTACTGAAACCTAAGAAACACAAGGACTAAGTAATGAGCATCAAAGAGATATACAAAATATAGCCAAAGTATTTTAATATAATCGTGAAAACAGGTAGATTATTTTATCAGTGTGCAATGTGGAACAGAAAATCATGATGGGGTTATAAGTAAACTATTGACTGAATTTCCTTCAGAAAATGCCACAATGGCATTGAATTTGGAAGGATAGGTCAGATGCATTAAAATTTCTGTTGCTCAAAATATTACGATTTCGCTGTGATCCAATTTTTTTGTTCAATGCGAGCTTAAATTATGTTGCCAATTAAATGAGCTTCTCGGTGATAAAGTGGAGAATTGTACGGTACTTGGGTAGTCTGATATCCCACACAATTACAACAGGAAAGTTTAAAAAGCAGTAGTAAGGAAATTTTAAACGTGGGTTCACAGGGGTGGTATTGGTAGTTTGCTCAGAACCATAGTTTATTAATCGAAAAAAAATTAGAAAAGGATTCCCAAATAATTTTTTTCACATTTCTTGAAGAAGCAATGTAATTCAACTGCATCTGTAAGTTTAATTTGTAGAAAATATATCCTTTTTAATTGTTCTAATGTTATGAAAGCTAAGCAAAAGTATATCCAATGAGATTTATAAATGCATGGAAACAAGAACAAAAATATGCAACATCCAAATGAAGTAATTTTGCAAAGAGCAAATTAAGAATTATGTGTTATGCAAGTTTTGCAAGGCATATTCAATGTAAGTTTTGTTACTATACAGTAAATGTCAAGTTTTTTAAAGGTGGAACTTGTATCTGTCTACCTAGCTGAAGGGCATTATAGTGGAGGAATGGAACATGCTTCTGTTTTTGGCTTGTGGAATTCATCAACCATTTGGATTAATGGTATTGTTGCTTAGAAATACTAACAAGTTTATTCAACTTTGCACCATTAGTGCAATTTTACTTCAAGTATAAAACAGCACCTCCATCACATTGTATTCAAAGTAACAAAGCTGGCATATAAAATTTTATCTGGGCCTGTAAACCATGCAAGCCATAGTAGAAGTGTAATTTTCCATAGTTTCTTTCAGGTTCACATGAAGGAATGCTGAGACTTGTGAGTTTTGAGAAGATTTGTAGCTCAGGTTGAGGTTCTGGATGTAAGTTTGCTCGCTGAGCTGGAAGGTCGTTTTCAGATGTTTCGCCACCATTCTAGGTAACATCATCAGTGAGCCTCTGGTGAAGCGCTGGTGTTATGTCCTGCTTTCTATTTATCTGTTTAGGTTTTCTTGGGTTGGTGATGTCATTACCTCCATTGGTGATGTCATTTCCTGTTCTTTTTCTCAGAGGGTGGTAGATGGGCTCCAAATCAATGTGTTTGTTGATGGAGTTCCGGTTGGAATGCCATGCTTCTAGGAATTCTTGCGCGTGTCTCTGTTTGGCTTGACCTAGGATGAATGTGTTGTCCCAATCAAAGTGGTGTCCTTCCTCGTCTGTATGTAAGGATACGAGTGATAGTGGGTCATGTTGTTTTGTGGCTAGTTGATGTTCATGTATCCTGGTGGCTAGCTTTCTGCCAGTTTGTTCAATGTAGTGTTTGTCACAGTTCTTGCAAGGTATTTTGTAAATGACGTTCGTTTTGCTTGTTGTCTGTATAGGGTTTTTTAAGTTCATTACCTACTGTTTTAGTGTGTTGGTGGGTTTGTGGGCTACCCTGATGCCAAGAGGTCCGAGTGGTCTGGCAGTCATTTCCAAAATGTCTTTGATGTAGGGGAGAGTGGTTATGGTTTCTGAGCCCGTTTTGTCTGTTTGTTTGGGTTTGTTGCTGAGAAATCGGCGGACTGTGTTCATTGGGTACCCATTCTTTTTGAATACGCTGTAGAGGTGATTTTCTTCTGCTCTTCGTAGTTCCTCTGTGCTGCAGTGTGTGGTGGTTCGTTGGAATAATGTTCTAATGCAGCTTCGTTTGTGGGTGTTGGAATAGTTGCTCCTGTAGTTCAGTATTTGGTCCGTATGTGTTGTTTTCCTGTAGACGCTGGTTTGCCAGTATGCAATATTACCCTTACTGGCATAACATTCACAAAAGAGGAGGAAAACAACATCAAACTGCCATTCCTAGATGTCACAGTAGAGCGAACAGTCAATGGGGAACTTCAAACCAACGTCTACAGGAAAACAACACATACAGACCAAACACTGAACTACAGAAGCAACCATCCCAACACCCACAAACGAAGCTGCATTCAAAAAGAACGGGTACCCAATGAACATATTCTGCCAATTTCTCAGCAGCAAACCCAAACAAACAGACCTCTTGGAATCATGGTAGCCCACAAACCCACCAACTCATTAAACAGCAGCTAACGAGCTTAAAAGACTCTATACAGACAACAAGTAAAATGAACGTCATTTACAAAATACCTTGCAAGAACTGTGACAAACACTACATTGGACAAACAGGCAGAAAGCTAGCCACCAGGATACATGAACATCAACTAGCCACAAAAAGACATGACCCACTATCACTAGTATCCTTACATACAGATGAGGAAGGACAACACTTTGATTGGGACAACACATCCATCCTAGGACAAGTCAAACAGAGACACGCACGAGAATTCTTAGAAGCATGGCATTCCAACTGGAACTCCATCAACAAACACATTGATTTGGAGCCCATCTACCACCCTCTGAGAAAAAGAACAGGAAATGACATCACCAATGCAGGTAATGACATCACCAGCCCATGGAAACCTAACAGATAAACAGAAAGCGGGACATAACACCAGCGCTTTACCAGATGCTCACGAATGATGTTACCTAGAATGGTGACAAAACGTCTGAAAACGAACCTTCCAGCTCAGTGAGCAAACTTAAATCCAAAATGCTCAGACTTATTTAAAACTAGCAGTTTGTTACTAAAAATTCTTAATGAATTAGGCATTGTAAGATTTAACTTAATAGGACTGTGGAATTCCCAAAAAAGTAAACTTGATACCGTATAAATCTGTACCTTCTTTCTGGTTATTAACAGCACTAACAAAAATAATTTACTTGGGATTAGATGGAATCTTGAAGTCAGATGCTGAAATTATTCCAGTAATATCTTCATATTCAGCGTAATCCACCTTTACTCCCTCTGGATCCTTATTAGCAAAACAAATGTAATGATTTTAATTTAATTTTCTTCTTCAAGATTTAGATACTTCTACATAAATCTTTACTAATGGTTCACTTTAAAATAAAGCATTTATTAAAAAGAGTTTCAACACACATGCTGCATATCAAGTCACCATTTCTGAGATTATGCCTAAAGTTGTCAGTTTTTAACTTATTTGAATGTCAGATTCCAACTGCTATTATGTCATATTTTGGTACAAAATTTATGATTTATAACTATAACTCTTTAAAGGAACCCCAATACATTAGTCTTTCTCTAAATTTAAGGTTTTCACCTGAAAAGTGATAGCAACTGGTTTTCTGGCAGGTTTCACTTCTTCATTGAGAGAATAAATTCGAAATTTCACTACAGATAAATAGAGCAAAAAATCATTAGAATGAAGTCGAAAGTAACGTGATTTTCAAATTTAACAGTGACTATATGCAGTTTATTTTTCTTCGGTTCAACGGACAAGATTTTTCACTCTCACTTTTCTACACTTATTCTAAGTTCCCTGAAATGAGCTAGAAAGACAATTCCAAACATAATAGACTCTCGAGGCTGGCAGTCACACTAGCATTGCACCCAATGGTGACTTTCCAAAGTGACCCCACTTACTCTACATGGGGCATCAGGTACTGTACCTCTAAGGACAAATCTTTGGCATCCTTTTTCTACATGCAGCTGGAAAAATAGTGCCTTATCATCTTTTCTTTTTGGGAATACTTCCCTTGCATGTAATACAATTTTATTTGCTCCCTTTGTGGTTCCACCTACTTACATCCATCCAAAATCAACATAATGAAAACCAAGATTGCTTAATAATGAACACGATATTCACCTTAACAGATTACTATAGAGGGAACGAAGAGGAAAATTTATCACATATATCAAGGGCAGAATTTTACTGTGGAACGTGAACACAACAAATCAAAGCACCAAGTTCAACTGTAGAATGTAACTTTTATCTAACTGACGGGAGAATTCTGCAGTTGGAAGATTAAGATTATGAATCATACCTGATTGATCAGGGGTATAAACAGGTTTGTCAGTTTGGATAAAGAGCAATCCATTATGGTAAGTCACTGGCACTTTTTCCTCTTGATTAAAGTCCTCAGAACGTGCTTTTAAGTATACATATTGTTTTTCATTTTTCTTTCTTGGTAAATCTTTTGGTGAGATCTGTACAAAATAAAAGCAGATTTGTTTTTACTTTTCATAATGCACAATTAATCTTCTAGATATTTTTAAGGTGTGACTGCACTTCATGATTTCATTCTTGAATTTTTCGATCATTTAAAGAGTTTAATGTATGAAGAAATTCAGTTCCAAACTTAATTTTTCCTTTGTGCTTTCAATTTTGCATGAACAAACTTGCAGACTTATTGTGTCAATAACACAAGAAAAATTGATTTTTTTTCTGCATTGTTACCATACCATCTTTTATTATATGTGCTTTAATAATAGTCCATAGTCGTGTGAAGGTAAACGCCCATAAAAATTTGCAGTTTTTAATATACCTTAACTTATTACTGATGAAAATATTACCAGTGAGCTATTCATCAAAACAGTGCTCATGTGTTTTTTCATGATGCAGCCTTTCCCTTTTTTTCCTTTCATTGACACTGGAGCAGCATTGAAACCACAGGCTCAGCTGATATTGGGCTGTTTTAGTGTGGCTTCAGGGGAGGCTCCCTCAAGCAGAAGCACAGCCTGATGAAACAATAACAAGGAGTAGGCTCAAGTTCAATGCCACAATGGAATTTTGATGAGAGCACCTTGTGGGATTATCATGATGTTCACCTAACAACCAACGATTGCAGCAAAAGCAGACAAATCCAGAACTGAGCATCATGCTACCTGACAGCCCCTTGTCTAGTTTATGGCTAGAGAAAAAGAGTCTTCATGAACTGATTAAATACTGGCATCATATGTGGAATCAAAGAAATATTCTACAATTTAGGACTGTTCAAGGATATGTACTTAAATGACGAAAGTGCTGATCCGTGCTTCGGGGTTGGATTTGTTTGGATTAAAATGCAATTGTGTACAAATATCCTTCCTAGGCTGATGTAGTCATATAACCTCAACCATTAGGCAAACACACCGTAGGCAGACTTCTTGACTCTATTACAATAAAGTCCTTGCGTTTAAGACAATGCTGTGTTGTATATTCGAAATGTCGTGACAAAAAAGTTACTGAGATGAGTGTCCAGAGATGAAAGAACAGCTGTGCAGCTGTGAGCTGCTACTGAAAAAATGCTAATAAAAAGTGAAAATACTACTTAAGAGAAAATGGCTGCAACTATTTCCCTACCCGCTCTTCAAATTGCTGTCGATATGAGACAGAACTGGCATTTTTTCCATCATCTTTGGCAGAAATGGTTATGGACTTGTTGAACAGGTACACGTTAATACACTTTGTCACTTTTGGGAAGAAATTGTTTCAAAATATATTCCACCCTTAAATCACTTAGAAGAACAGAAAAAAATACAAGACAGAAATTTTAAACATGTCAAAGGCTTACTTTCAGCCCCATGTATACATCATGTATGAACAGTACACACTCAATACTAAGGAACAATGTGAAAAAGAATCCAATGATCAATACATTACACAATTGATTCAACTTGTCAAAACCTGTAAATTTGTTCTAATAAAGTGTGAGCTAATTAGAGACTGGATAGTATATTCTCTTGCTTGATGTGCAGTGACCCTCTGGTTAAACTCACCACCAGTCATCTCTCTTTAATGGGACAGCAGCACTAAGGTGACTTTTAGATATATGTGATTCAAAAGTTAAAATATACCTATTGAAAAAAGATAGGCTTACACTTGGGAGAGCAATTGCCCTCTGCAGAAGTGCCAAGGTTGTGCCAGGTCTTGCATTATGCTGACAGATACTCTTAGCACACTGGCACAGTAATTAAGGGCAAAGGGCAAGACGTAAATTTGCAGAAACATCATGCTGGGGAGAAGACGAGATGTCCAGAGTGGTAAAAACAGTACTCTCATTACAAAAAGCTGAATATTTTCCAGATAAGTGTATGGCAAAATAAAAGGTAACAAATAATTACAGACGGCAACTGGAAAGACACTAACTGAAGACTCTGACAAATCATTATACACTATACAGCAAATTAGTTCAGTTAAGTCAAGGCAAGAGGTTATATTTAGTTTGTGACTGTTAGAATGAGGACTGCAGTGGGAACTTCAGATCAGTATAAAATGTCAGACTGGTGCATTATGCATTCACTAAAATCAAGCAATGAGTGATGACAATGCCAATGCTGAAATTGATGTTGAAGTCATCTTGCAATCTGACATCAGTGAGTCAGGAATGTAATGCAGTGCTACAAAGCAGAGGTTGACCCCCTTTGAGAACTAAAACCAAAACACCCAAAGAGTAGCACCTCAACCTATAATTTGTAAAAGGAGTGTGAAAGGTGATGTAACCTGCCTTTCAGCAACTTCTTGTGGTTAAATGAAAGAAACCTCTGACACTCACTTTACAATCAACAAGTAACAATTTAGTTATCTAACTCTAACAGTGAACAAGTTAACTATTAACAGACTGATTAAACCCCTTCTAACTACTAACTATTCTCAAATAAAACAAAATTCTAATGATATGCTGTTCCAATAAATACAAGTTCCACTTATGAAATAAAATAGAACTTAGTCTCTCAAAATTACAGATTACGTGTCTTCTGAAATGCCTTGTACCTTCTCCATTGAATCTTCTATCAGGAATTTTAACTAATTATGCATTGCAACCTTTGATATCTAGATGATGCTTTGTCTAAGACTTTCAGGAGTCTGTAAGAGCCAGCAATTTTCTCTTGAAAGCTGACAGCTGTTAACTCTGGCAGATGGCATTTAGTTCTCCTGTCTTTGTCCAGCTGCCCTCTTCCTTTATATCCTTGATAACATATCAATTTCTTACACCAAGATTAGTCCGATGTTGTCAAAACCATCAGATTTAAATTTAATTGGGTTTTGGTATCTCAGTGTTTGGTTCAAATTGACTGGCTAAATTCAAAATTTGTTGTCTTGGTAACAAAAGAAAACTTGGTCTTGTTTTGCTTGGCCTGCTAACTCTATGGCTTTTTGATACAAATGTTTCAATTGAGGTGTTCTCTATGTACTTTCAAACTTTCAAGCTGCTCATAGATATTTTGTTTAAACCTCTAAGCAGAGAAAAAGCACATCATCTTGTCAATGGGCCATGCAATGCTTCCCCCCATCTAGCATTTCACAAACACCAAATTCTAACTTCCTGCCTCCCAACTTACAAATTCTCTACCCAACTTTGCAACAGTAGCAAGATCAACTAGATGTATTCACATCGAAGGCACTAACATAAATAGATTGACACTATGCCCAGTTTAAGAGAGTGCCTAAACCATGTCACTTCCAGGCAGCAAAAGCAGATGCTTATTGCAGACATGCTGTCAAGAGCATCACTCCCAATAAATGAAGTGGAGGATGCTATAACAGAATATGAAATCTTTCAGGTTAAACTTGAAGCTCATGATAGACCATGAGGAAATAGGAGCAGCAGTAGGTCATTCTACCCTTTGAGACTGCTTCGCTACACAATTGGCTCAGTGGTTAGCACTGCAGCCTCACGGCACCAGGGACCCGGTTCGATTCCAGCCTCGGGTAACTGTGTGGAGTTTGCACGTTCTCCCCGTGTCTGCGTGGGTTTCCTCTCGGTGATCTGGTTTCCTCCCACAGTCCAAAGATGTGCAGGCTAGGTGGATTGGCCATGCTAAATTGCCCATAGTGTTCAGGGGTGTGTGGGTTATAGGGGGATGGGTCTGGGTGGGATGCTTCAAGGGGCGGTGTGGACTTGCTGGGCTAAAGGGCCTGTTTCCACACTGTAGGGAATCTAATCTAATCTAAAGACAATATAATCATGGCTGATCATCAAACTCAGTACCCTTTCTAGCCTAATCTTAGAACTCTTTAGCCCTAAGAACTATATCTAACTCTTTTTTGAATACATTCAAGGTTTTGGCCTCAATTACTTTCTATGGCAGAGAATTCAACAGACTCCACTCTGTGTAATGAAGGAATTTCTTTTCATCTCAGCCCTAAATTGCCTACCCCTTACAAAAACCAAAATAACTGCAGATGCTGTGAATCAGGAACAAAACAGAGGTTACTGGAAAAGCTCAGTTGGTGTGGCAGCATCTGTGAAGGAAAAAACATTTCAGGTCTGGTGACCCTTCCTCAGAATGGGTTTATCCTGTCTAGTCCTATTATAATTTTACAGGTTTCAATGAGACCATCCTCTTTCATCTAAACTCCAGCAAATATAGTCCTAACCAATCTATTGTCTCCTCGTACGTCAGCCCTGCCATTCTCAGGAATCAGTCTGGTAAATCTTCTTAACGCTTCCTCCATAGCAGAACATCCTTCCTTTGGTAACAAGGCCAAAACTGCATACAATACTCAAGGTGTAGTCTCACCAAGACCCTGCAGAATTGCAGCCAAGACAACCCTGCTCCTGTACTTGAATCTGCTCACTATGAAGGCGAAAATACCATCTGGCTTTTTCAGCGCCTTCCGCAGTTGTATGCTTACTTTCAGTGACTGGTGTACCCTCTTCTTGTTGTACCTTCTTCTTTCCCAATCTATTAAATTCAAATAATAGTGTGCCTTCCTATTTCTGATACCAAAGTGGATAATCTGACATTTATCCATATACTTCAGCTGCCATGCATTTGCTCACTCAACTTGTCTATTTCTGCATCCTCCTCACAGCTCAACCTCCCTGTTAGAGAGAATGGGAAGATATTACATTTAGTTACCTCATCTAAATTATTGATATATATTGTGAATTGCTGGTGTCAAAGCATCGATACCAGTGGCTCAGGTGTTAGCAGCGCTATCTCACAGTGCCAGGGACCTGGGTTTGATTGTAGCCTTGGGCAATTGTCTGTGTGGTGTTTGCACATTCTCACTGTGTCTGTATGGGTTAATGCCGAGTGCTCTAGTTTCGTCCCACAATTCAACGATGTGCAAGTTAGGTGGATCGGCCATGCTAAATTGTCCACAGTATCCAGGGATGTATAGGTTATGTCCATTAGCCATGGGAAAAGCAGGGATCAGGTTGAGGTGGGATGCTCTTTAGAGGTCTGTATGGATTTATTGGGCTAAATGGCTTGCTTCCACACAGTGGGGATTCTACGACCCCATGAGTCACTGCCTGCCACTTGGAAAAGTACCCATATATTGCTATTCTCTGCTTCCAGTCTACCAACCAGTTCTCAATCCATGTCAGTACACTATCCCCAATCCCAGTTTTAATTTCACATCCTAATCTCTTAGAAGAAAAAGTGGGCCCTTGAAAAAAGTCTTCTGAAAGATCAAGTAAACAACATCTACTGGAACCCTTTATTAATTCTACTTGTAAACATGCATGAAAATTTCTAATAGATTTGTCATTCATGACTTCCTTTCTTAAACATGCCAACTCGTCTGATCCGATCTTCTCACTGTTTTCCAAGTGCTCTGCTTTTAAATCTTTCCTAACGGACTCTAGCATTTTTTCCACTGCTGATATTAGGTTAACCGGCCTTTAATTCCTTGTTTTCCCTTCCGTCCTTTTTTAAATAATGAGTTTGCATTAGCAATGTTTCAATGCAGAGGAACTGTTGCAGAGTTTAAAGAATCTTGAAAGATGATCAACAATGCATCCACTATTTCTAGGGCCACTTCCGTAAGTAATTTGGGATGTAGGCTATTGGATCCTGGGGATTGATCACATTTTAATCCCATCAATCCCCCCAATGCTGTTTCCCTACTTATACTGAAAACCTTCAGTTTCGCACTCTCATTAGAAACCATGTTCCCTGTCATTTTTGGGACATTACTTGTGTCCTTCTTTGTGATGACTGTACCAAAATATGTATTTAATTAGTCTGCTATCTTTTCGATCTCTATTATAACTTCCCTTACTTCTGACTGTAATGGGCCTACATTTGTCATCACTGATCTATTTCTCTTCATAAACCAACAGAAACTTTTACAATCTGTTTGTATATTTTCTACAAGTTTATTCTTGTATTTTATTTCCCCCTTTTAATCAATCCCCTTGTCCTCCTTTGCTGAATTCTAAACTGCTCCCAACCTCAAGTCTGCTGATTTTTCTGGCCAATTTGTATTCCTCTTCTATGGACCGAATATTCTAATTCCCTTGTCAGCCATGGTCGGAACAGCTTTCCAATTTTATTTTTATGCCAGACAGGAATGAATAATTGTTGTGAGTCATCCATACATTCTTTAAATGCTCACCATTGCCAATACACCATTATCTCTTTAAGTAATGTCCCTAAATTTATCGTACTCAAATTTAATCCTGAGTGATCGCTGACTGTTCAGATGTGTTAGGATGTTCAGACTTGCACAGAATAATGTGAAATCAAACTATACAAGCTCGTCATGTTGTGATGTGGGGTGTGTGATTTATATACTTATTACAGAAAACATTTTTATTAATTAGCACCTATAGGACCAGGACTATGCCAGTCGATCAAATATTCTGAATAATCGAGTCACGTACAACCACAGTAAACCCTGATCGAGCAAATCTTCAAGACATCAACATCCCTCATGAAATCTATGTAAAAACATCTGCACACATCCTAAAATCAATGTAAGAACACACAGTAAGTTAAAGAACATAATGTAGGGCATTACGGGGGTTGCGGGGATACACACATCACGCTTAAACTTTATTTACAGCATAAATACTCGCACATTGTGGTAGATTGCAGTATTTGAGTTACAGAATATTTGCCGGTTTATCAAAAGTGCCATTTGAAAAGGTGCCAGTTAAGACAAGGTTTTCTGACATAAAATTTATTTTAAGTTTGGATGTCGGAATTTTGAATTAGTGACATATGTGTTTGATGGGTCTGAAGAATTTGATGATTAATTTATAAGTAGTTTTGTAGCTATGGTAAGTTATTTTACAATAGCTTGATAAAGAAGTAGCCTTCAGAGCTAAAGCATTTTTGATTATCTGTATCAATGAACAAGTCAAACTATAATGCATCAAGGTTTCTGTTAGAAACTTCTGGACTTTTTTTAAGCTTAGTGGAAACACTTACAGCTTCATTGGATGAGGATTGATGTGTAAAGCAGTGCTCATGAGAAAGGCAAGAGATGGTTAGATTTGTTATAATAGATTACCTTCATGCCATGACTTTAATAACAGTTCCAGACCAGAAGCATTTGGATAAAAGTTTTAAGAGTTTATTTCAAGCTAAGAATGTTTAAACTCAAGTGGATGAAAGCTCCAGGAAAAGGCTATTAGATTTTCCAGACTGACAGCTGAAACTACAACTAAATTACGCCTTTTGAGATTCCAGAGAAAGAGATTTTCTCTGGTGTAAGTTCTGTATGAGGGGTGCTTTTGGGTACTGTACAGAGATGTTTTGGGATCTGTAAAGGATTTTTTGGGGGATTAATGGGATTATATGTTACTACATGTATTAAAACCTTCCAACGTGTGTTATAAAGAAAAAGTCCAGTTAGACTACTTTATTCCAATTTATCTTGCTCAATAAATTGCTCCTTTTAAGTTAAGGCCAAATTTCCAATATTCCATGCTAATACTTCAATCAGACATCACCTTGTTAAAACTAAAACAGAACAAAATATCATCTATCAAGTCAGATTTCAGTTTGAGATCTGACTTGTCCAGTAATAACATCAACTAGGATTATAATAATATGTACATATTAGCTGTGACTAAACTTCTAAGTTCAGGTCCCACTGCTGGACTTCAACACAAAAGTGTAGGTTGACTCTACAGTGCAGTACTGAGTATGTGCTACACTGTTTGATCCCATGGCATTATTTCAAAACAAAAAATCAGGGTAAGTGTCTTAGCCAATATTTAGCCTTGATCAACATCACAGGGTAAAACTGCTTACCTAATCATTACTTTGTTGCTATTTGTCAAAGTTTATATGCATAAATTGGCTGCTACATTTTCTAGACTACAATAATCATGTCTTTCATTAGGTGTACATGATTTTGGACAATGCGGTCCTGAAAAGCAACATATAAAAGCAAATCTTAATTTCCAGCATTCAAAGGAGGTATCACAAAAGGTTGTCATAGCATCCTTTAGTTATTCAAAATCATTAAAAAAACTTACTGTCAAATGTAAAGATGCTTGAAATCCATTTTCTTTATTTATTGTAACTCCTTCCTCTGAAAAGATCTTTTTCCTGTCTGGGTAGCTGCTTAGACTGATTAAAATACGTAACGAATTTGTATATCCATATGTCTGAATCACCACAGTCTCAATTGCTCCTACTCTAAAGATCTTAGGTGCTGTAACAAGGTACCTAAAAAAAGGCAGTAAGACTCAATTTATCAGATACTTATCAATCAGAGAAACAATATGCCAAAAATCATACTCAACTATGATGCAAGCTAAATATGCCCATATAGTTTAATATGCAATAAAGGTTAACATCTATACATGGATGGGGTATCACATCATTCCATACATTTATGTAAAAAATATGATCACAACTGATTTTTTCATGCTTGGGATTTTGTTGGACTTCTGCAAAAACAGTTGAGAATCTGAAATTCAGTCAAACAAAATTAACATTGAAAAATGTAATTCTACATCCAGTACTGAATCTTAGCATGTTGCACGTTACTGTGGCATCCTTAGATTAACAAACCTTGAAGAACTTCTGAACTAATGCAGAGACAATTTAATACTCAAATGAATAATCATAGTTCAAAAAGATTTAAAATAAAAAAAAATACATTGCAGCACACATCTAATCATACTGCTTCATTTTGGTTCAAGAGGTATACAAGTCCTGGTAACTGTGTAGTCATCAAACAAAAATAAAAAAGTTAAGTAATGGTTGGTTTTGCAATGTACTTTCTTTCTGTTAGAGGAAAACTAGAAATTAAGGTTTAAAGTTAATACCTGTATGACAAAAAATTTTATGATTAAACTGATGCTAGTACTTTTTCAATAATAACTGACTAGATATTAAACTTTGGGGACCTACAAAATTTTACAGAAATGGCAAAGTAGCATCCAAAATCTCACATTGTTCATGACATAGTTTCTGAAAGGATTTTAAAATAAATTGCTTACGTGCGTTCTTGACCAATATTGCTTCGAAAGAGAGCCATAAAGCTAATAATGAAAAGAAGTTTCATATTTAGATCCTCACTACACAGTTTCAAAGTTAGTGAAAATGTTGACAAATCAAAGGTTATAGCTACTGGTTACAACCTAGTTTATTGGTAAATTGTGTCACTATTTATTTTAGGTTAATAATAAATTAATCTGGTGTGCTTACATTAAGGATTGAGGAATACTTCTGGTAAATTATTAAACAGCACTCTTCCTTCAACTTTATAAAGAATTAGAAAACAAGGATTTGGACATATCAGATTTGTATGTGTATAAATATGGCTAATTTTTTGCAGTAAAGAATCATTTCAGTTCTGTTTTCTTTGAGTATTACAGAATTATTTTTAAATTGCAAATTTTTTGCACGGTATTTAATAATGGATATAAAATAACAATTATTCTCCAGTTGCTCTCTACTCGCAGCTATTTAAAAGACAGTAATATCAGCCAGAATGGTTACTGAAGGTAGAATTATGTAAGATATCAAGATATGTATCATATGCAGAGTTGTTTCCTGATGATTCCCATACTTGTGACGAAAGTGTGACGTGTGCTGCAATCTTATCGACTAACTTGTACTTCATTTTTCAGTTGTGCACTTTCTTTGATTTGTTTGTTAATGTTACTTTCAAATACAGTTTATTAAGTATTTGACAGTTACTTTTCTTATTCCAGCTTTGTGAGTTAATAATTTCCATCTGGTAAAATCCCAGCTGATAGTAATTCTGACAAGTCAGACCTGAAGAAGGGCCTAGGCCTGAAATGTCAGCTTTCCTGCTCCTCCGATGCTGCTTGGCCTGCTGTGTTCATCCAGCTCTACACCTTGTATTCCTAGACTGAGGCCGTGCTTGACAGACCATTAAGTTTTATTTGCAGTTTGCTTACCATGATGGCCAGTCACTAAACATATTCACAAGGAACTGCCAGGTTTTCTTTGACAAAACAACATCAAAGTTTCCAACACACAAAACGAAAAAAATAACTAATTTACACTGTGTAACTAATTGAAATGGCCTTATTACAAATATCAGAAGTAAACATTCAACATTTCTCCCCCAACAACAGATTCTCAAACTTCAGTGAAACTGAAAGTTTCTTCTTCATGTTACATGGCTGTAATTGGTTTCTTTCTGACAAACTTCTGAATTTACTCAATGCCAGCTGCTTGAGTGAATATCTATTCATGAGACCTTTAAACAAACTGTTGACACATCCCATGTATCTCTAAATATGAAGAGCTTGAACTCCTTTTCTTTCTCCTTCTGCTTTTGGAGCTTTCTTACTGACATTAAACCACGTTGGACTCTTTTCTCCTGCCTTGAGTGTTCTGAAGATTGCTAAACTGCACTATTGCTCTTGCAGCTTTTTTCCGTCCCTGAATAACCTTCTTCTACCTGAAAGAAACCTCCTTACTTGGTGCCCATCTGATGGTTCAGTCTTTCTAAAGTAAAGTTTCTGTAACTGTCTCTCTGTTTATTAGGACACCTTGTTGCTAGGCAATTGTCTGTATTTTTTTCCTCTCTCTTCTACTGCTTATTTTCTACAGCATGGAACAATCCATTTTTAAGGTGTTTTTTTTTATTAAGCCTTACGTAACCGCATGCAAACAAAATTTCAGACAACCTACCATAACTCATAGATGAAAGCAATTCTTTTCCTTCTTAACCCACAGAATACAGAAATACAAATCAAACTTAAGGCTCTGATCTTCAGTATTTTCTTGGCTTTTATGGTTCAGAATGTAATCCCTTGCAATGTTAACTCTCCCCAAGTACATTAGCCCACACTTTTCCACATTGAATTCTATTTCCACTGCTATGAAAACCTGACCAGCTCATTGATATACTCCTGCAGCTTATAGCTATCCTCCTCAACATTTAGCACCCTGACAATTTTTGTGTCATCTGCAAATTTCTTGATCATATCCAAAACATTTAAGTACCAGTCATTTATGTACACCATAAACAGCAAGGGGCACCAACACCAAGCCCTGGGGCATTCCACTGGAAACAGACTTCCAGTCACAAAAAGCATCCTTCTATCTTCATGTTTTGTTTGATATCTCACAGCCAGTTTTGGATCTGATGTTCCACTTTGCCTTGGATCCTATGGGTTCTTACTTTCTTGACAAGACTGCCATAAGATACCTTACCTACAAAAAACAGCTTTGGCATTTCTGTTTTTCTACCCGCCAATCCTTTCTCATGTACTTTCATGGCTAACTTTCTTTGCACTCTTTTTACTCCTCCAGGAACTCTGTCATATTTAGCCCTCGGTGCCTGCCATAAGCTTCTCTTTCTCTCTTAATCCTAAACTTTAGGTCTCTCAACATTGAGGGTTCTCTGGTCTTAGTCTCACGCTTTGCTTTGTCTTTACTGAAACAAATTTGCCCTGAACTCACTATTTCCTTCCCATTGCTCTGATACAAGGTTTTATCTGCAAGTTGTTGCTCCAGTCCACTTGAGCCAAATTGTATCTTAGCAAAATTAGCCTTTCCCAGTTTAGAACTTTTATTCCTAGCCAACCTTTATCTTTTGCCATAACTATCCTGAATCTAACTTTGTTATCAGAGATAATAGGAACTGCAGATGCTGGAGAATCCGAGATTTTGAAGCTTGTGAAATCCATATTGATACCGTTGGGCTGCAGGGTTCCCAAGCGGAATATGAGTTGCTGTTCCTTTGGGTGGCATCGTTGTGGCACTGCAGGAGGCCCAGGATGGACACGTTGTCTGAGGAATGGGAGGGGGAGTTGAAATAGTTGTGACTGGGAGGTGCAGCTGTTTATTGCGAACCGATTTCACAAGCTTCAAAATCTCCCCTCCCCCCACCGCATCCCAAAACCAGCCCAGCTCGTCCCCGCCTCCCTCACCTGTTCTTGCTCTCACCCATCCCCCTCCCTCCTCAAGCCTCACCCCAATTTCCTACCTACTAACCTCATCCCGTCCCCTTGACATGTCCGTCCTCCCTGGATGGAATTATCTCCTCCTTATCTCCCCACCTACACTCACCTTTACTGGCTCTATCCCTGCCTTTTTAACCTGTCTGTCTCCTCTCCACCTATCTTCTCTTCTATCCATCTTCCATCCGCCTCCACCTCTCTCCCTATTTATTTCAGAACCCTCTTCCCTTCCCCCATTTCTGGTGAAGGGTCTAGTCCCAAAATGTCAGCTTCCTGCTCCTAAGATGCTGCTTGGCCTGCTGTGTTCATCCAGCTCCACATCTTGTTATCTCTAACTTTGGTCACTTTCTCCAAATTTGCTTCCTCACTTCTAGATCATCCACCTACCTAGGCTGATTTCCGAATATTTGGTCCTGACTGTCTGCTACCTTATTGGAATTTCTTTGCACTGGCTAAAAATGTTCTGCTGGATGCATTTTGAAAAATTTGTTTCCTTCTTACGTTGCACACAAAAAATATCCCAGTTAGTATCTCGGTAGCTAAAATCCCCTGTTATTACTGCCTGTCGATTGGTCACTGAAAACAAACATTCAGGTACTGTAAACAAGAAAATGCTGCAGCAAATCAGCAGGTCTGGCAGCATCTGTGGAGAGACAAACTGTTAACATTTCAAAACATTAATTGTTTCTCTCTTTACAGTTGCTGCCAGACCTGCTAAGTTTCTCCAGCAGACTGTGCTAGTTTCAGATTTCCATCATCTGCAGTATTTTGCTCTTTTTAAAATGCAGTTGCAGCAAGCCATGAAGAGGGCGAATGGAATATTAGCCTTAATTGCAAGAGGATGAGTACTGAAGTCTTCCTGTAAATATACAGAATCTTCATTAGCCTATACCTGGAATACTATGTGTGGTCTTGGTCTCCTTATCACAGAAATTTCATTTATTATTGTCACATGTACAGAGATCCAGTGGCAAGTACTGTTTTGCATGCTAACCAGACAAATCATACCTTACATAGTACATCAAAGTAATAGCACAGAACACAGAACATAGCATAACAGCTACAGAGAAGGTACAGAGAAAGATCAACTCTGTGAGAGGTCCTTTCATAAGACTAATAACAATGGGGAAGAAGCACTTCTTGAACCTGTTGGTGTGTGTTTTCAAACTTTGTATCTTCTGCCTGATGGAAGAGCGTATAACTGGGGTGGGAGGGGTCTTTGATTTTGTTGGTTGCTCCCAAGGCAGCAGGAAGTGTAGGCGCAGTCAAGGGCAGGAAGGCTAGTTTTTGTGATGAACTGGAGTGGGTTCACAACTCTGTAATTTCTTGCAGTTTTGGGCAGGGCAGTTGCAATACCAAGCTGTGATGTATCCGGTTAGGATGCTTTCTCTGGTGCATCTATATAAATTGTAAAGAGTTATTGCGGGCATGCCAAACTTCCTTCACATTCTGAAGAAATAAAGGTATGCTTTCTTGATTGTAGTATTGACATGGATGGACCAGGGTAGATTGTTGGTGATATCTACTTCCAGGAACTTGAAACTCTCGTCAACCTCCATCTCAGCACCACTGATACAGATAGTGGGATTTATTCCATTCCACTTCCTGAACTCAATGGCCAGCCCCATTGTTTTACTGACTTTCAAAGATAGACTGTTGTCTTTACACCATGCCACTAAGCTGTCTATCTCTTTCCTGTACTCTGCCTCATCATTGTTTGAGATCTGACCTACTATGGTGGTGTCATCAGTAAATGGAGTTAGAGCTGAATTTGGCCACACAGCCATGAATGTATAAGGAGTATACTAAGGAGTTGAATACGCAACCTCACAGGGCATTGGTGGTGAGGATTATTGTGGAGGAGGTGTTCTCACCTATCCTTACTAATTGTGGTCTGCGAATCAGGAAGTCAAGGATCCAGCTGCATTCAGGGGAGCAGAGTTCCAGGTCCCTAAGTTTGCAGATGGCTCTGGTTGAAATTATGGTGTTGAAGGTGGAGCTAAAGCCAATAAAAAGAAGTCTGATGTAGGTATCCTTGTTACCCAGATATTCAAGGGATATGTGTAGGTCCAGGGAGACGGCGTCTGCTGAGGTCCTATTGCAATAGTAGGTGAATTGTAGTGGATCAAGGCAATCTAGGAAGCTGGAGTTGATATGAATAATTAGTAACCTCTCTAGTAGCCCTTCATAATGATGGATGTCAGAGTTACCAGATGGTAGTCATTAAGGCACATTGTCTGATTTTTCTTTGCCACTGGGATAACAGAGGTCTTCTTGAAGCAGGTGGGAACCTCACATTATAGTAAGGAGATGTTAAAGATGTCTGCAAATACCATCGCCAGTTGTTCTGCGCAGGATATGAGCACACAGCCAAGAGACTCCATCCAGGTCAGTCCCTTTCCATGAGTTCACTCTCCAGAATGCCGACCTGACATCTGCAGTGGCGCCTGTGAGTACAAAGTGCACCCTAGGCTGTCAGGGCTGGTGACATCATTTCACTGAATTTCTATTCGAAACGAGCATAGAATGCATTGAGCTCACTGGGGAGGGATGCATTGTTGTCAGTGATTCTACTCAACTTTGTTTTGTAGCCCATTATATTGTTGTAAGCCTTACTACAGTCAACATGTTGTTCACATGGTTAGTTTGGGACTGTTGTCTAGTCTGGCATTGTCTCTTGGCGTCCATGATATCTTTGTGAAGATATCCGAAGATATTTCCAGACAAGAAGTGCAATAAAGGTTCACTGGACCTCTTCCTAGCATGGTGGGACTGTCCTAGGAAGAGAGGTTAGACATTTAGGTCTGAGATGTGGAGCATTTATTTTACTTAGAAGGTTGTGAACCTTTGGAATTTTCTACCACAGAGGACTTTGAATATGTTTCAGGGGGAAATTGATATATTTCTGATTACCAATGGTATACAATGTTATAGGGATGGGATAAGTGAAGGCACTTGAATATTCAGTCTTCCATAATCATTTTGAATGGTGAGGCAAGCTTTACAGGCTGAATGGCCTATTCCTGTTCCATGCCTTATTATTCTTGAACTTATCTGAAATCCAGTCATATATTTGATTCTCTATCACTCCCTGTTTGCGACCATCATGTACTCACTCAGCAATGTGTTTACTCCTTTTGTTTTTTAGTTCTACTCCTTCCAAAGTATCTTCCCTCTTCATTGCTATAATTGATTCCTTGATCAACTTTGCAAACCCCTCTCCCCTACTTCTTCCAACTTCCTTCTATCTTGCCATTAATGCTGACCGGCTGGTCCTGCCCAACCTCTAGCAGATCTCCGTCATAGCTATATCAACATATATAAATGCTTATCAATGCCCTTAGCTCATCTACCTTGATCCTCAAACCCTTCATATTAAAATATGCTGCATTTAGCCTTGCCAAATTCACTTCTTTCTTATCTAACCTATACTTCATTTGCCTTCAAGATTCAATTACTAACATTTTATGTTTTAATTCCATCGCAGCTTTTCTCCCTTCTGAACTACGTACTTGTCAGGATACGACCCTTCTGCCAATCTATTTTAAATTCACTCTAATAATATTAGAAAACCTCCCAGTGAGGATGTTGTTCCTGTTCCTATTCAAATGTAATCCACCCTATTTGTATAGTTTCACTTCTCTCAGAGAAGGTCTCATTGCAACAAGAATCTAAAGCACTCTCTCCTGCATCATCTCTCCAACCACATATTTATCTGCTATATCCTTCTAATCTTGTACTTGCTACTGCATGGCAGCGGAAGTAATGCAAAGGTTAATTCATTTGAAGTCCTGCTTTCAATTCTATATGTAACTTCCTAAAGGTCAAAAGTCACATGGCACTAGGTTAGAGTCTAATAGGTTATTTGAAATCGCAAGCTTTTAATGCACTGCCCCTCATCACTTTATCTGACAAAAGGGCAGCATGCGAAAAGCTTGTGATTTCAAATAGACCTGTTAGCCTATGGTGTTGTGTGACTTTTGGCCTTGCCCACCTTAGTCCAACACGTCCACCTCCACATAATAACTTCCTAAAATCTGCTTGCTGGACTTAATTTCTTTTTCTTCTATGTCACTAGTCCCAACACAGATCATCACTTCTTGTTGCTCCCCTCCCACTTCAGAAAGCCCTGCCACCTTGGAGTAATATCTATGGCCATAGAAGCATTTGGACTATTCCCATCACTAATAGGTCCCCTCCCACTGTTGCCCTTCCACATTTCTCCCCCACTCCGTCCATTCTAGCAGTTGTGCCATCCAGTGCCATGGTCTTGGCTCTAGCTGGCGTCAACAAAGGAAACATCATGCACATGTTTTTCCAAAACTAAAAAACAATTTGTGAGCACGATGCACTCAGAAGATTCCCTCACTACCTGCCTAATTAACCTTTTTCACTGGCATTCAGTCCCTGCGCCTGCGAGTTCCTTAAGCTGTGGGTGACTACATCCCTAAATCTGCAATCCACAAACCTCCCCACAGGAGTTCACTGTATTGCCCCCAGTTGCCACTTATGTTCCAAACACCAGAGATCAAGTTGCTCTAGCCAGAGGCACTTCCTGGACACATCGTCAGACTGCCACATGCACCTATGATTTCCCAAATGATTGCAGGATGTGCATATCTCGGCCTGATCTCCCCAAACATATCTTAACTAAATAAAATATGGATCCTTGCTTTTATTTTACCCTTACACCTACTTAAGCATAGACTAAAAATATATCCACTACCAGTTGGTCTACCTCTCTGTTAGGGACTTCACCTCACTCACTGATTTTGGTAATGCTTTCATGGGGATCTCACCTCGCTCACTCCTCTTCATGCTGCTGACTTTCTGTCTTGAAATCTTCACCTTGGGACTATTGCATTAAGTTCCCGAGCATCCTGCTGCAGGTAATATTTTATTATGCTCCACCAATATTGCCATGAATACTGAAGGCAGAAACTATGCGTTATCTATTTTGTACTGCCTTTTTATTCTTCAAATTATTGCATCTTTCATAAACTACAATCCCAACCGTTTCTCATTTTTGCACCATCGGTGCCTCTTTAACTTGTCTGTCTCCTCTCCAGCTATCTTCTTCTCTATCCATCTTCAATCCACCTTCCCCATTTCTCCCTAATTATTTCAGAACCCTCTCCCCCTACCCATTTTTGATGAAGGATCCAGGCCCGAAATGTCAGCTTTCCTGCTCCTAAGATGCTGCTTGGCCTGCTGTGTTCATTCAGCTCTACACTTTGTTATGTTGGTTTATATATATGATTTTACGCCATTTGTTTTTATGCATCAAACTGCTTTGTTTTTACAGCAAAACTAGCTGGCACTTATAAGCTACCTAAGTGTGATCGACAATGGGTCAGCCTTGTCTGTTGTCATCAGATATTATGACATATTACATCTCAAAGGGGAAATTTTGCCCACAATGAGCCTTGTTCAACTCCAATAACACCAGAAAGATAATCTAAGAATCAAGGAAGGCTAAATTGACCCTATATTCTTATCTGTATTTTTCACATTTACCCCAATTACTCCCACATTTAATTTCCTTTCTCGCCATGTACTTCATGGGTGAAATTGTAGCTCCAATGTCTTCTGCTTTAAAGTTCCCGCGCCTTAAGTTTTTGTTTACACTTCATCCGTTTGTTATATTATCTCGAGCATTAAAAAAAATCTCCAGTTTTCACTTCTCAATTCGCAATCCTTCCTAGCTTAACGCTGCATCTGACAGTTGATGCCGTCGACGTTTGGTTCTCGGAGCAGCGGAAGGAAGAAGCGCGAGGAAACCCGCCTCCCACCCTCTACAAACAAAGATGGCGTCCCCTCACGGCAGTGTCGGCTGTTTTTCCTCGTTTCACCTCTCCTTTACCATCATTATCTGAACTGGCTCCGAGCCGAATTTACCACAGGTACATTCACAGCAAGGGTAACGGAGAGCGTTTTTACATCTTTAAGTTACAATTTGCGGCCCATCAATCTGGTTAATTTCCAAGGGAGGGAGAATGGTTACCATGTCAACGGAAAGCCGATACACAAACTCTTAAAGCCTTCTAGCTAAGTATGGAAGTTCTGATGTTAAACTTTGAAGTGATTGCTTGGAAAATAATAAAAGGTTATTTGAATTGATTTCGGTTTTTCAGTCATTAGCAAGACAGAACCGTTTCTTCTGAATTGCGATATAGGCATGGCACTTCTGCCTCTGGGAGTAAGAGTAGAATAAGGAAGGGGACGATTATGATTAGCAAATTGATTGGTGTTACAAGTGCCACATTCGTTCAGTAATAACCCCGCACCTCTAGCTCGATTTTGTACACCACAAACTTCAAAGACTAGTAATGTGGCCACTATCAGGCAACTGTTGAGAATGATTATGATTAACGATGTAAGACTAAATTCAATAAGTATATGCAGTTTTATTTGTTTTTAAGAGTTTGGGTCAAATTACGAACAAAAACAAAGTTGCTGGAAAAGCTCAGCAAGTCTGACAGCATCTGTGAAGGAGAAAACAGAGTTAACGTTTCGGGTCCGATGACCTTTCCTCCGAACTTTGTTCCTGTATTTACAGCATCTGCAGTTCTTTTGGTTTTTATTTGGGTCAAATTAAATTGTTTAAACCAAATGAGATTTGGCAACAATGCAGTGTTATTTATTATTGGTTAATTTGGATAAGTACATGAATAAGAAATATTTGGAGGGATTTGGGACAAGTGCAGGCAGGTGAGACTAGTTTAAATTGGCGATTACAGTTAGTATGAACTAGTTGTGCCAAGGGGTCTGCTTCTGTGCTGTATGACTTTATGACTATGATTGAAAATTATTTAACTGCTGCCATAAAGTGGTGTAACTCACACTTCACATTTGGAGTGTGATTATTCGTTGACCTGGTGATCTGAAGTTCAGAATTGATTTTGCAAAGTATTGCATTTGGTAATAACTTGAAGCAACATATGTTGAATTAGCTCAATGGTAACATGAGTGACAAAACTCTACACTTTATTGTGGATCAGGGATAAAGCTAATATAACAGTGATATTAACACAAGCTACTAAGCATGTTAAACATCTGAAATGAGGGTGCAAAATGCTGGTAATAATCAACATCTGTGGAAGGAAACTAAGTTATTGATCCATAAAGTTGTACAGAATGGAAATAGATCCTTTGGTCCAACTTGTCCACGCTGACCGGATATCCTAAATTAATCCGGTCCCACTTACCAGCATTTGAGCCATATCCCTCTAAATCCTTCATATTCATGTACTCATCCAGATACCTTTTAAATGTTGTAATTTTACCAGCCTCCACCACTTCCTTTGGCAGCTCATTCAATACATGCACTGCGGTCTGCGTGAAAAAGTTGCCCTTAGGCCCCTTGTAAATCTTTCCCCTCTCAGCTTAAACCTATGCCCTCTAGTTTTGAAGTTCTCTATTCTGGAAAAATGACCTTGGCTGTTCACCCTATTCATACCCCTTGTGATTTTATAAACTTCTATAAGGTCACCCATCGGCCTCTGATGCCACAACCTATTCGACCTCTTGCTATGACTCAAACCCTCCAACCCTGACAGTATCCTTGGAAATATTTTCTGAACCCTTTCAAGTTTAACAATATCTTTCCTATAATAGTGTGACCAGAATTAAATGCACTATTCCAGAAGTGGACTAACCAATGTCCTGTAACATGACATCCCAACTCAAATACTCAATGCACTGACCAATTAAGACAAGTGTACCAAACGCCGCCTTCACTGTCTTGTCTACATGTGACTCCCCCTTCAAGGAGCTATTGTCCTGCGTCCCAAGGTCTCCTTGTTTGGCAAGACTCCCCAGTATGTTACATATAAGTGTATAAGTCCTGCCCTACCTTACCAAAATGCAAAACCTCACATCTATCAAAATTAAGCTCCATCTGCCACTCCTCAGCCCATCTGATCTAGGTCCTGTTATGCTCAGAGATAATTATCTTCACTGTCCACCACTATTTTGGTGTTATCTGCAGACTTACTAACCATACCTGCTACATTCACATCTAAATCATTTATACAAATAATGAAAATTAGAGGACCCAGCTGATCCTTGTGGAAAACTGTTAGTCACAGGCCTCCAATTCGAAAAGCAACCCTCCACCACCACCCTCTGTCTCCTTCTTGCAAGCCAATTTTGTATTCTAATGGTGCTGGATTCCGGGTGGTCTAACCTCAGTAACCAGTCTACCACGTGGAACCTTGTCAAGACCTTTGCCGAAGTCCATATAAACAAAGTCCAATTCTCTGCCTTCATCAATCTTCTTTGTCACTTCTTCAAAAAACTCAATCAAGTTAGTGATGCACGAATTTCCATGCACAAAGCCATGTTGATTATCCGCAATCAGCCCTTGGCTTTTCAAATACATGTAAATCCTGTCCCTCAGAATCCCCTCCAACAACTTGTCCACCAATGATGTCAGGTTCACCTGTCTAGTGTTTCCTGGCTTTTCCTTACCAGCATTCTGAAATAGTGACAAGTTAATGTTTCTGGTTGATGGCTTTCTTATTTGAGCTTGGAAAAATTGAAGATGTAACAGGTTTAAACAAGCTAAGGAAATAAGGGAAAGATCTGAGAGGGAGGAAGTTGGGAGAGATTAATTGCCAAAACAAAGGACAGTGCAGGGCAGAAATGGGTGGTATTGGGACAAGTGAAAGAAATAAAAGATGTGTCTTGAAGAGTTGTAAATTGATATTTTCTTTTCAGCCCACTCAGAGATGATAATACATGCCTTGAGTAAGTGGGACTTGAACCAGGGCTTCCTGACTTGGAGATAGGGACATTACCAGTGCATCACAAGAACCCACAAGGTGTTATTACACACCTCTCGAACAGGCCCTCCTGAACCTGGGCCTCCCACTCCAGTGGTAGGAACGCAACCACTGTGTCACAGGAGGGCCCCTTCCTGGAGTTGTAAAATTTTTATTTAACCTATTTTCCTAATCATCCTATTCAGGGGATGTTATTACACAAATCCATAGCAAGTGGGACTTGGCCCAGGTGCCTCTAGTTCAGGGATAGGGACACTACCTCTGCATCACAAGATGCCCTCACACCCTTAGCCGTTTTCTAGTCAATATGTTCAGAGATGGTGTACACATCGCTAGAACAAGTAGGACTTGAACACAGGCCTCCTAGCACAGCAGCAGGACTACAACTGCCCCACAAGCAGGCCCCTTCCTAAATTTGTTAATCTATTTTTTCAATCAGCTGTTCAGCAATGTTGTTTTACACACTGGAACTTAGTGGGACTTGAACCCAAATCTCTTGGTCCAGGGTCTTGCTCCACTGTGCCACAAGAGTACCCCACTGCCGAGTTATTAACTTTTTTTTATAATCAGCCTGTTTAGAGATGTTATTACACATTTTTGAAACAGGTGGGACTTGAACCCGGGTCTATCAGTACAGAGGTAAGGAGTCTACCACTGTGTCACAAACGAGCCCCCTTAAAGTTCTAATGGAATTAACAATTATGAGTAACAGCAAACAATGGATTAGTGGTTATGGTTTAAAATTGTTGAATCATTTAAGCCTTGAAAACTGTAAAATATGTAATCAGAAGTGGTGGTGCTGTTCCTTGACCTCATGATGAGCTTTATTGTAGCACTGTAAGAGGCAGTGAAGCTTTAGTTTTGGAGGAGGAATTAGACTGTACCGACCATTAACAAAAATCATGAGGGTTTAAAGAGGCCGAACACCTGTTATTACTTTGTTGCAGTTCATGACACCGAAGTCTCATTTTACGTCTGCTGCCTCAAGTAGGATCACAACTATAGTTTAGGAAGCCCTGCTGTAAGGGCAATGAAACTCTGAGTCTTTCTTGCAGCCTGGGGATGTCAATGACCATTCTTCCAAGCAACAAGTCAGGGTTACAGAGAACATAGAACAATACAGCGCAGAATGGGCCTTTCGGCCCTCGATGTTGCACCGGCCTGTGAACTAATCTAAGCCCCTCCCCCTACACTATCCTATCATTATCCATATGCTTATCCAAGGACTGTTTAAATGCTCCTAATGTGGCTGAGTTAACTACATTGGCAGGCAGGGCGTTCCACACCCTTACCACTCTGGGTAAAGAACCTGCCTCTGACATCTGTCTTAAATCTATCACTCCTCAATTTGTAGCTATGCCCCCTTGTACAAGCTGAAGGTTTTTCTGGGACCAGTGGCTCTACCTGTGCTAATTAGGTCCAGTAATTTTGTGACTTGAAGTTGGGCAAAGCAAGGAGAAAGGATGTATGTGATAGTAATTTATTGTCTGTTTAAACTGTGAACTGCACCCGCATTCCCCAAGCAGTGTAATTGTCTATATCAATGTGAGCAGTGTGGATCTTGTTTGTTCGTGATATGCAGGAGATGCTGGCGGGATGCTGTTTGTTGTCACCCTTAATTGTCCCTTCCCAGGATGGTGGCACACTGCCTTCTTGAATTGTTCCGGTTTGTGTGGTGTAGGGATACCAAAGTGCCCATAGGAAGGAAGTTCCAAGATTTTGACCCAGAAGTTGATATACTTTGAAGTTAGGATGGTCTGTGTGGTTCAGAAAGAACTTGCAGGGAGTGGTGCTGCCATGTATCTGCTGCCTTTGCTCTTCCTGGGGGCAAATGTTGTGGATTGGAACTAGGCAACTAGGAATAAGCAATAGATGCTGGCCCAGCTGGAGATGCCTATGTCATATAAAAGAATGAAACAAGACAGTTTGGGAATGGGAAAGAGAACTGAAAACTCTAAGTTATGCATACGATTCAAATGGAGACATTTAATAGAATGGCCTTGTATGTTTAGTCCCCCATACATATAGACGATCCCATCATGAACAAATAATGTAATATACTGAATTGAAAGATGTACAGATTGGTTGCTGGAAGTTTCATCTGGAAAGAGTGTTTCGTGTTTCAGATGATAGAAAAACAATAAGCTGTTACATTATCAGTTTTCGCACAGGAAAGTGCCATGGGAATGGGTGTTGGGGGACATTGACGGGTAAACCAGATTGTTATAGAAGGAATGTTTCCTTGCACAGGTAGAAAAAGGGAAGGAAGGAGAATGTGTTGTTTGGCGTGGAACTGGCTAAGAATGACATTTAAATGTAGAATCTGGTGAAATGGAAAACAAGAATTGGAGGGAACCATACAATCTGGAAAGGAAGAGATGTAAGTAGAAGTGCAGGTAGTGGGACAGATGTAGTTAAAGGCCCTGTTACTAATGGGTGAAAGAAATCCTCATTTGAGGAAAAAGGAAGACGTATCAAAACTATTTGTATTGCAGGTGCATCCTGGAATATTTGTGACAGAGAAATTGAAAAAATGGAATAGAACTTATACAGGAAGAGAGATAGATGGAAGTATAGTCAAGGCAGCTGCTGCAAATCAGTAGCCTCACAATGGATGTTATTTGATAGCCTAACCCAGAAATGAAGATTGAGAAATCAGTAGGTGTACGATTTGAAGATGGATCATAGGTAGGAAACTTAGTTGGTCAACTTTTTCTTGTAGCTCATCTTTCGTCTACCTTTGTTTTCATTGTGTTTTTTTGTGTCATAGGCATTGATAAAACTAAAACAGGAAAACTGAACACGGTTGCTTTTTCTAATGAATGTTTTTACTGGTGAACAGACTATGACTGTGAACATTGGAAATACAGAGACTTTTAATGCTCAAACAGATCAGCTCTGAAGAAGAATTGTAACCACACTCAAAACGTTAATTCCTACTTGCTCCACAGCTGTGTTTTCCCGGCATTTTTTTTGTTCTAGATTTCCGGCATCTGCAATATTTTGCTTTTATTATAGGCCAAATCCAAACTTCATTGAGAGCAAATGGATGCTCTTTAGACTTCTATATTTAAGAACTGTATTCTTGGCCCATGCTGTGGTAATATCCTTACGTCTGCACAGGGAAGTCAACATTCAAGTCCCACATGCTCTTGAGGTGTGTAGTAACATCTCAGAACAGGTTGTTCAGAAAAATTGTTAAATAATTTAACAAAAAAATAACGTCTTATTCTTGGGGACTCTTGTGATACGCATGTGTTCAAGTCCCACCTGCACCATTGTGTTAGAGTTTTTACAGCATGGAAAGAGGTCATTTGGGCCACCCAGAAGTGTGCTGTAACACATCTAGATAGGTTAATTTAAAGTATCTATACCTTCTAATTCAACCATGCTGCGTTTCTCTGTATGTGCTTGAGTGAGCCCCGCATCCCCAAACTAAATAACCACCAGCGGCAATGTATTTGATATATAATTTAACAGTGTCCACCAATAATAACAGTGGAGTTCTTGGGGCCCTTGCAGAACAGTGGCACTGTGACTAGCTTTGATCCTGAAGGCCTGGGTTCAAATTCCATCCGCTCTATGGATGTGTCATAGCACATCTGAACTAGTTGATTAAAAATATCTAACAGCCCCAATCTTGCTGAAGCAGTGGCACGCTGACAATATTGCTGAACTAGAATTAGGATATAAATCAGAAGATTAATGTACTTGAAATAATCTTTGTGGAATTAAGTTACTTTTTTGTTTTCACTTATCTTTATGACTGTGGCTTTTTCTGGGAACTGTCATGCTTCTCAGTTGACAGAGATCTGATGACATGTTCTTGCTCTCAACCTTTAACAGATTCCCTTCTATTAAAGCATGAGTGGACTCATCAGGAAATGAATTGTGACACTGCAAATGTGCCACTCAAATGCTATTGGTGATTCCTTTCCAGAAGATACTCTAGAAGATTGAGAATAGGTCTGACAACAGGTTTATAAATTGTTAATCTCTGTTTAGGGTAACGTAAGATCTGCACTTTAATGCTTTTCTTGTGCTATGAGTTGCAATTTTTAATTTATTTAGGAGTTATACTTTGCTGACTGTATCGTAGCCCAACCCTAATTCTCTTGAGAAGATGGTAGTCTTCTTGAATTTGCAGTACATTTGGTGTAGGTACATCCAAAATACTTTAATGAGGACGTTCCAGGATTTCTACCCAGTGATAGTGAAAAGGTGGCAAAATATTTCCATGTCAGGACTTTAAATGATTTGACAGGGGTTTTGCAGATGATGGTGTGCCCAAGTACCTCCTGCTCTAGTCCTTCCAGATGGTAGTGGTCATGGGTTTGAAAGGTGCCTTCTAAGCTTTGAATTTCTGCAGCGGAGCTGAATTCATCCAGGCAAATCAGGGTATTCTGTTACATTCTGGCCTGTGCCTACATGTAGTAAGATAAATGACATGTTGCTTTGCTGCTGTTAAATTTCAGGGCTATCCACAGAAGTGAAATTAGTTGAGTTGTGCACATCCTGAAGAATATCACTAAAGTGTCTTTACTTATGACTTATTGTTTTCTTGTCCACACAGATTTACCTCAACCTTTCATCGCGTTGCAAAACTTTTATATTTTACCCAATGATTGAATGCTGCAAACACCATGCGAAAGAGAACTCCACAACAACTTGCAGTCACTAGACTGCAAGCATCCAGGAGTAGTATGCAAACTCCAGTATCCTCTGTCTTAACTCCAAGAACTAGATCACCATCCCCAGCCACCAGGTCTCAAACTCCAGATTTGTGTAATCTAAGCGCTGGTGTGCAGAAACTTGACATCATAGAAAGAAGTGAAAATGAATCTGCTGTTGCATACGTTACTGGAAAGAGTAAGAAATTTAAATGTTGCATATTCAAGTCTAGGGTATTAGTTCAGAATTTCTTGGAAACGTGTCATTATAATGATGTGTGTAGATCATCAAGATTGCTGCATTGTGCCAAAGTAGAGAAATTTGGCGCACATAATATAAGCCATCACTTGGAGCACTCCATATTTTCCTGACTCTTTTCAATATTAACACCAGTGACAAATGTGATTGTATGATTGTTTAAATGTTAGTTTTTAGGCTGCTGTGTCACGCGTTATAACTATCGAAAGTTTTTCTTAAATTATTAGAGATGGACTGATTTCCGATGAATAAACAGGATTAGCACTCCTGTAGAATCTAACACTTTTACATTTATGAGAGAGCCCTAAATGAAGGAGACTGATAAATTCCTCTGAGAAGTAATTAGCTGAAGATATAACAGTTAGATAAGGGTTGTCCTGTGTAACTGCATTAAAAGCTGATGTTCATATATAAAATTACCACTTTCATAAAATTATTGGGAAAGCAGCTCATTTTCATTTGCTGTCATCCACTGTGCAATGTAATTTTCAGTACAAATGCAGAAAAATTGATGGCGCTCAATGTGCGAGATAGCGAAAAGGAAAATATATGATCTTATCATTGCAGTAAAATCTGGGCTATGCTATTAATTGTAAGTAATTATTTCAAATTTGTATTTTTGTCTCCCTGTCGTATATGAGTTTCTCTCAAGTTTTAGCAGCGTCAACATTCCTCATTTGTTAATCTTCCCTTACACAAAGGAAACATATTTGTTTTGAATGTAATTCCCACGCCCTGAAACCCAATTCATCACATTTTCATAGATATCATGGTGTGAAGCTGGATGAACACAGCAGGCCAAGCAGCATCAGAGGAGCAGGAAAGCTTGACGTTTCGGGTCGGGACCCGACCTTCAGAAGAAGGGTCCCGACCCAAAACATCAAGCTTTCCTGCTCCCCTGATGCTGTTTGGCCTGCTGCGTTCATCCAGCTTCACACCATGTTATCTCAGATTCTCCAGCATCAGCAGTTCCTACTATCTCTCATCACATTTTCATGTTCTCCCTAATTTCCGAAACTATCTGCTATCTGACTGATACATTCTTTTTCCATTATGTCTTGATGCATGTTTAGCTATGGTTGAAAATTAGATATTAACTTTGAATTATTTTTATCCTTTTCAGATGTACTTAATAAAAACACTGGAGTTCGATACATCACTGAGGACTTAATTAAAAAGCAGTCACGTGAAGAACAATTTAGTTCTGTGCGTTCTCTCAACTTATGTCTGTCCAAGGAAACAGGGAAGAAGTTTAAGGTAGTACTTGAATTTAATTGAAACAGTGATCTGAACATTTTTAAAAAAATTGTCTGTAGAAGTGATATAGTTTGAGTTTCAATAGGGAACCAACACTATCAATATTTTGGCAATAGTCCACAAATTTCTACAAACTGCATAATGCCCTCTGATACCCAGTTCCATCCAGCTTGGTGCAGAATTGTTTTACGTAATGGCTCAATAATTTGAGAATCTTTTGAAAATTGTCTCTGTACAAGCAGACCATTTCCATTTCCACAAACCACAGTTTGTGTGCTGTGGTTACAATTGTTAGCATTCAATTTGTTTGTTTTTTAACTGCTTTCCCAGCGATAACTTGTATGTCCTACCCAATTTAAAGAAAGACTCTTCATAAAATCTGGCTGTTCCTCAAATGCCTGTATGATGACAGTAAGATGCAGAAGCTGTTTTTATTGGCCTTGACTTTATTCAGTAGGAATGGAAATTAACTTATCTTTTAAGCACAAACCCTCTAATTGCTCCGTGTAACTCATTTAAACACCCTGACAGTTGTTGTAATCTGGATTTGGCCGATATCTGTCAGCTGTGATGTTACAATTTGCTTTTCCTCTCGAATTTGGAAGAAAAATTATTTGTGTAAAGTACTGGTCTAGCCGTAAGAAATAGAAAAATAGGCGTTGTAATTATGTTACAAGGAGTGATTAGAGTGTTGTGTGTCAAAGATGGTACATGGAATATTGTGAGTTAGCTTTGTTCAGTAAGAATGGAAATCAAGGTTAATAATAAACAGTTTCTCTGTTTTACCAGGAAATTTTTAAAAAGTATCATATTCTCTGCCATAGAATCATGTTTGCACTCTGCTAAATACATTAACACACAGGAGGGGTTTCATTCATTTTCATGACCCAGAAGACTGGGTTAGCACAAAACCTAAAGTTTCAGATTTTTTGAAAACTTTATTGGTTTTGTTCTGCTCAGTAGCTAGTCTCAAAAACAACATACTGTGACCAATAAGTGGCAACAAATTGTTACAATGATATACAGTGTTGGTTTTAAATCTCTGAGAACATCATATCACCGAGTGTTTCAGAATTTACTGCAAATTTGGTTTGAATATTTGTTTCCAACAGGACTAAAACTTATCACTGTAAACTTGAATAAATGTCTTAGTTACCACGTGGCCAATCACATTAATTAAATTTCAGATGAAGGAATACTTTTAAGTTTTATGTTAAATGATCATAGATCTGCAGAATAATTTTAACATTTTAATTTTGATTGGGAGTATGAAATGGCAGTATTTCTGTCGATTGATCAATTGTTTAGTTGTCAAGGTACCAAAGTACAGTGAAAAGCTTTGTTTATGAGCAGTACAGCAGATCATGGTAAGCTAAGATGTACAGATCAGAGGCCATAAAAAGATTTGGACAGAGGCATGCAGGTTATGTTGAACAGAGTGTTAGCCAGATCAACATTATTTGAGACTAAAATCATTCATCAGTCTAATAACGGCCAGGAAGAAGCTGTTCTTGAATCTGGTGAGGAGATCTTCACCATCCCCCCAGACCTCCCACTGACTGAGGACGAACGGTCAGTCCTTAGGAAGGGGCTCACCTTTGTCCCCCTACAACCACACATCAACGAATACCAGTCATGGTTGGACATAGAGCAGTTTTTCCGCCGTCTTCGCCTCCATGTCTACTTCTTCAACCGGGAACCTAACCCTCCCTCCACTGACCCCTTCACCCGCTTCCAACACAAGTCCTCCTGGACACCACCCCCAGGCCTCCTACCCTCCCTCGACCTCTTTATCTCCAACTGCCGTCGAGACATTAACCGCCTCAACCTCTCCACCCCTCTCACCCACTCCAACCTCTCCCCCGCAGAACGGGCAGCCCTCCGCTCCAACCCCCACCTCACCATCAAACCCAAGGGTGGCGCAGTGGTAGTATGGCGCACTGACCTCTACATCACCGAGGCCAGACGCCAACTCTCCGACACCACCTCCTACCGCCCCCTCGATCATGACCCCACACCCGAGCACCAAACCATCATCTCCAACACCATTCATGACCTCATCACCTCAGGGGACCTCCCACCCACAGCCTCCAACCTCATTGTTCCCCAACCCCGCACGGCCCGTTTCTATCTCCTTCCCAAAATCCTCAAACCTGCCTGCCCTGGTCGACCCATCGTCTCAGCCTGCTCCTGCCCCACCGAACTCATCTCCACCTATCTGGACTCCATTTTCTCCCCTTTGGTCCAGGAACTCCCCACCTACGTCTGTGACACCACCCACGCCCTCCACCTCCTCCAGGACTTCCAATTCCCTGGCCCCCAACACCTCATCTTCACTATGGACGTCCAGTCCCTATACACCTGCATTCCGCATGCAGATGGCCTCAAGGCCCTCCGCTTCTTCCTGTCCCGCAGGCCCGACCAGTCCCCCTCCACCGACACCATCATCCGCCCAGCTGAACTCGTCCTCACCCTCAACAACTTCTCTTTTGACTCCTCCCACTTCCTACAGACTAAGGGGGTGGCCATGGGCACCCGCATGGGCCCCAGCTATGCCTGCCTCTTTGTAGGTTACGTGGAACAGTCCCTCTTCCGCACCTACACAGGCCCCAAACCCCACCTCTTCCTCCGTTACATTGATGACTGTATCGGCGCCGCCTCTTGCTCCCCAGAGGAGCTCGAACAGTTCATCCACTTCACCAACACCTTCCACCCTAACCTTCAGTTCACCTGGGCCATCTCCAGCACATCCCTCACCTTCCTGGACCTCTCAGTCTCCATCTCAGGCAACCAGCTTGTAACTGATGTCCATTTCAAGCCCACCGACTCCCACAGCTACCTAGAATACACCTCCTCCCACCCACCCTCCTGCAAAAATTCCATCCCCTATTCCCAATTCCTCCGCCTCCGCCGCATCTGCTCCCACGATAAGACACTCCCACTCCCGCACATCCCAGATGTCCAAGTTCTTCATGGACCGCAACTTCCCCCCACAGTGATCGAGAACGCCCTTGACCACGTCGCCCATATTTCCCGCAACACATCCCTCACACCCCGCACCCCTACAACCGCCCAAAGAGGAACCCCCTCGTTCTCACACACCACCCTACCAACCTCCGGATACAACGCATCATCCTCCGACACTTCCGCCATTTACAATCCGACCCCACCACCCAAGACATTTTTCCATCCCCACCCCTGTCTGCTTTCCGGAGAGACCACTCTCTCCGTGACTCCCTTGTTCGCTCCACACTGCCCTCCAACCCCACCACACCCGGCACCTTCCCCTGCAACCGCAGGAAATGCTACACTTGCCCCCACACCTCCTCCCTCACCCCTATCCCAGGCCCCAAGATGACATTCCACATTAAGCAGAGGTTCACCTGCACATCTGCCAATGTGGTATACTGCATCCACTGTACCCGGTGTGGCTCCCTCTACATTGGGGAAACCAAGCGGAGGCTTGGAGACTGCATTGCAGAACACCTCCGCTCGGTTCGCAACAAACAACTGCACCTCCCAGTCGCAAACCATTTCCACTCCCCCTCCCATTCTCTAGATGACATGTCCGTCATGGGCCTCCTGCAGTGCCACAATGATGCCACCCGAAGGTTGCAGGAACAGCAACTCATATTCCGCCTGGGAACCCTGCAGCCTAATGGTATCAATGTGGACTTCACCAGTTTCAAAATCTCCCCTTCCCCGACTGCATCCCTAAACCAGCCCAGTTCGTCCCCTCCCCCCACTGCACCACACAACCAGCCCAGCTCTTCCCCCCCCCCCCCTACCCACTGCATCCCAAAACCAGTCCAACCTGTCTCTTCCCTCCCTAACCGGTTCTTCCTCTCACCCATCCCTTCCTCCCACCCCAAGCCGCACCCCCATCTACCTACTAACCTCATCCCACCTCCTTGACCTGTCTGTCTTCCCTGGACTGACCTATCCCCTCCCTACCTCCCCACCTATACTCTCTCCACCTATCTTCTTTACTCTCCATCTTCGGTCCGCCTCCCCCTCTCTCCCTATTTATTCCAGTTCCCTCTCCCCATTCCCCTCTCTGATGAAGGGTCTAGGCCCGAAACGTCAGCTTTTGTGCTCCTGAGATGCTGCTTGGCCTGCTGTGTTCATCCAGCCTCACATTTTATTATCTTGAATCTGGTGCATGTGTTCATGCCTCTGCATCTTCTGCTTGATGGGAGAGCTTGTAGGAGATCGTTACTGATGGCTTGACTTCCAAGAATACAGATCTAACGCATGCTGTGGGGACCAGAGGAACAAGTTTGCCAGGGGCTGGTTGGGCAGGCATCACCACCCTGCTGGCATTCTGCTCAAACTGACTGTAGAAAGCTGTGAGCTCATCAGGGACGAATGTGTCTTTGTCTGCTGGTGATTTAATGATATTTGATGAAAAATAGGTCTAATGTAATTAATCAGTTAATAAAGAATATTAATGATGTAAAAGATAATGTCCTAAGTCTTGTAATGGAAAGCCTAACAGTTTACAAAACCATGCAGGATCAAATTTCAGCAGTCTTGGGTTGGAAAGTGCAGCACCTGAGGCATAGAAAACATTCAACAATTCTCCAATTCTGTTAAGTTCTATTCTCTGCCATGAAATGCAGAAATCACCAAACTGAATCTATATCCCTCACAGTGAGAAGCTGGGAAAGTTTGTATCGAGCCATCATTATTCACACTTTGGCTGCTGCAGGATATAGGTCAAAATGTATTTTGGTCTAAAGCTGAGCACTTTAAATTTCAGCTGCTTGGACATTTTCTGTCTTAGAATCTATTTATGAAAAGAATAAACAAAATATGACAGCATATGTTCGCTATAGAGTAAATGCTGACAGTGGAATACAGAGTATATAACTTGCTTTATGTTGTTCGCTGAAGAATCAATAACATTTTCTCTTCAGTTTATAGAAAACCTGGAAAAATGTGAGCAGTTATTGGTTTTGAACCTGAATAACAATTTGATTGAGAAAATAGAAAAACTGGACAAACAGTCTAAACTGCGTGAACTTAGTCTTTCATACAATCGTATTTGGTGAGTAACATGAGATAGATGCTGTGCTTTCACCAATGAGAAAATGATTGAAAAATATACTTACTTGTATAGTTAACTCAGTAGGTATAAAATAAAGAACAATAAGTAATATCAATTCTCAGTAAAGGGTTTGATGAATTTTCGGTGGATCTTACTTGATGATATTACACTCAATCTTGGTCCTGACAGCAATACATCTTTATTTTGTTACTAATTGGATAATATTAAGAGCATTCACTCTGACTTTGCCTATCTGGGCAGCGCATATGTTTCATATTGTTCAAAATAAATATATTTATTTTTCTGAATTTAGTAAAATTGAAGGTTTGGAGCACATGGTGAACCTTCAAAGTCTGAAGCTGGCTGGAAATTATATTGAACAAATTCCAGTTTGGGTTGGAAAGAAGTTGCGATCCCTTCGCATTCTTAACCTCAAGCAAAACAATATTACGTCGGTATGTTGATTTCAATTTGGAACATAGGAATGTTCGGGGAAAATTCAAGGTTTGAATTTGTGCTTCAAACAAATTGAGTTGAGGAGTATGTACAAAATAATAACTTGTAGGAAGGGGAGATTGGAAATATTCATTTACCATTCCTCCTTCAATAATGTACAGTTTTTCAGTCATCAAAAACAAACCAATCTGCGAACAGACTCTAATTGTGAGAAACTGTAATCATTTTCATTTTTTGAAACTGAGAAAACTGCAACTTGGAAGTCAGATGACTCAACTTTCAAAAAACACCTCTAACTTCCGAAAGCATGCACAGTATGAATTACCAAATGTTAGTGCTAGATGTGAATTTGAACTTTGCATTCTTGGCTGCACTATGTTCCATTCTGATAGTTGGATAGCTCTAGAAGATAAACAACAGAAGGCCCAATTCAAATATTGCGTATAAACATTAGGATAAAAAAAACCATGTATGTCATGGGTAAAGGAAGCTTTTGTTCATCTCATGTTTAAATTACTTTGTTCATTATCACAACACAATTGGAAAAACTATTGTAGAAGAAATATTGTAATTTGTGTATTTTTACATAGCTTCGTTGCAAGGCAGTAGGTAAGATTGAACTAAAGATAACAAAGTGTGAATCTGGATGAACACAGCAGGCCAAGCAGCATCTCAGGAGCACAAAAGCTGACGTTTCGGGCCTAGACCCTTCATCAGAGAGGGGGATGGGGACAGGGTTCTGGAATAAATAGGGAGAGAGGGGGAGGCAGACCGAAGATGGAGAGAAGAGAAGATAGGTGGGGAGGTAGGGAGGGGGTAGGTCAGTCCAGAGAAGACGAACAGGTCAAGGAGGTGGGATGAGGTTAGTAGGTAGGAAATGGAGGTGCGGCTTGAGGTGGGAGGAAGGGATGAGTGAGATGAAGAATGGGTTAGGGAGGCGGAGACAGGCTGGGCTGGTTTTGGGATGCAGTGGGGGGAGGGGACGAGCTGGGCTGGTTGTGATGAAGGGTCTAGGCCCGGAACATCAGCTTTTGTGCTCCTGAGATGCTGCTTGGCCTGCTGTGTTCATCCAGCTTCACACTTTGTTATTTTGGATTCTCCAACATCTGCAGTTCCCATTATCTCTGATACAAGATTGAACTAAACACAGTTTATTTAAAACATTACAGATGGGTAATCTCGTAATATTTTTATTCTTGCCAAGATGATTAATTTTATGATTTTTATAGACAATATGCTAGATGCTTTTTCCTGTGGATAATTTAATATTTTCCTGCTTTATTGTTTAGCTCCAGGATATAGCTAAACTGAAACCTTTGAAAGAGTTGACTTCACTAACTCTGGCAAATAATCCCATTGCTCGACTTCCGCATTACCGACTATTTGTAATATATCATTTACGTTCATTGAATTGCTTGGATGGACAGCTCATAACTATCCAGGAGCGGCAAGAGGCTCATGAACAATTTAATTTAGGTAAATTAAGTTCAGAAATATGTATTATTTTTCTAAAATACTTCAACTGAGTTTGAATTATAGTGAAATTAAATTAGTGGTTATAATCTGGTGGTCAAGTACACCTTGTCAATTATTAGGTTTTCTAAATATAATGAAGATTAGCTTGTGTATTCCAACAATTTTAGTTTTTTAATTTCAAATTCCACCTTTCATTGATTTCCTTTTAACCTATAATAACAGTGATAACAATTTTGATGCTTTTTGTGCAGATTTTTAAAAATTGCTTAAACAGAAACAAATTAATAGCTGAGACGGTGACTGGGGTAGGAATTAAAGGTGGCAGAAGTTCATAAACTTCAGCAAGATACTAAGGAGAAGAAAATGCAGACCAAGTTTGCAGACTCTGCTCCCCCTTCCCCTCTGCTTTGGAAATAAAACCAGTCTGACTCCAAGTTGATGCACAGCCAGATTCTAAATAAGCCCTCACCTTAACTGCATTGTCTGACCTGGGATGTCACCTCTGGCATACTAAGGGAACTTATAAACCTTTAGTTATCTGGGGGCAGTGACTCAAAAGAAATTTGGGAATCTTCATATTAATCATTTCCAGCAGATTAAAGATTTAGCATCCATCTTAAGTTAGTTCAACATCGTATCAGGGCAGTGACCCTTTAAACTATTGCTTATAAATTCTGTGTCTGATGCTGCCTCCCATTGACACCTGAAGAAGGAGTGAGACTGTAAAAGCTTGTGTTTTCATATAAACCTGTTGGACTATAACCTGGTGTTGTGTGATTTTTGACGTGGTCCACCCCAGTCAAACACTGGCGCCCCTACATCTGACCTTCCCCTGTTAACATGGTGCTCCCACATCTCTTCCCCAAACGCAAATACATCCATCCATCATACCATGTCAACAGTGTACATTTTAGTGATTGTCAGAGATAACTCAAGCCAATATTAAAGCCAGAGAGACGGTCTTAGTTAAGATTGCAGACCATTTTTATTTTTGCTCTGTGCAGAAGAACTAGAGAAACTAGAGAAGGAACTAGAAAGCAAGATGAAGGAGATTGAGCAGATGGAGCAGGAGCAATCTAAGGCTGTAGAGAACATTAAAAGGCAGGAACAACTAAATAAGTCACTTAAACAGGAACAGCAGCAACAGAAGAACAACTACAAGGAACTGGAAAGGGAGTTGGAAACCAAGAATGCACTGGTATGACTTTGAATTAATTTTTAGTATTAATATTAATATTTAATTAATATTTGCCACCTACAAACTTTGAAATTGTGCCTTGTACACCTATCCAGGAGATTCTATCAAGAAGAACGGAAGGCCTAGTAGAATTTCCCGAGGAAACCTGTTCCAATCCAAAATAGAATGTTTTATTAGCGCTCTGTTTCCTGTCACTCGGATAATTTTGTATCCATACGTCTGCAATCCTGTTTGTTCCATTAGTGTCAACTTTGCTGAAAATATCTTACGTAGCACTTTATCATACATCTTTTGGAAATTCATATAGGCCTAGACAACTGCATTAACCTTATTAACCTCTATTTACCACTTCAGAGAACTTATTTAACACAATTTTCCTTCAGAAATCTGCTTTCTTTGTGCTACAGAAAGATCCTAGATTTATTATTACCGGGCAAGTCAGATCTCACGGTGAAATCTAGCTTGATAGATTTAATGTAGGGATCTTTCATAAAGCAATGCTATAAATTTTGCACAATAAAATCCTATCTATTCCCAGCAATGTAATTTTACTGTACTCAAACCAGAGAGCTCCCACCTCTCTTGTATCTGAAGGTTTGACTTAACTCTTAAGGAAGTGAAAGAAAAAGTTTGATAGCCTTCCTCTCGATTATTCATGCAATTTTCTTAGCTACAAGTAACTGCTTCAGGGCTTTAAAAACTATTTTTGTTGTGGAATTTTCAAACTATGACCTTTAGTCTCGGCCTGTTTTCTAAATGTTCTGAACTAGCTCCAAAAACTAAACAACTCTTTCGATCTTTATTTGGCTTCAGAAACTGTTCTTACCGCTGATCCTATTCAGATCTTCTGCGAATTGTGACCAAATGTGGGTTTATCTTAAACAACACTAAAGAACTAATTCTTCTTAACAAAAGCAAACTAATGCATTTCAATTTTTGCTGTCTCCAATTGTAAAACTCTCACAATACAAAGAAACTCACATTGTCAACTCGAGGCCCTCAGTCAACTGTTTTCTGACACAATGGTCTAAAATTATGGCTCCAGAATGAGTGACAAGTTTACTGCTAACACTCTCAGACACAGACCAAAACCCACATGCCATTTGTTCAAAGTCCAAACTCTTAAAAATATGATTTAATACAAATAGAATCACATTCCTTCCTTTACACTTAATCTGTGTCTTTCTGAGTGTTTCTCCGTTTTGTTCTGGATTATCATTGCTAATACTTTAGCAGCTCCATGGGGTTAAAATTACTGACCAGTAGTTGCTGCATTTATTTTTAAGCCCTTTTCTGAGCAAGGTGTAACATTTGCAATTCTCCATTCTTCTAACACCACTTCTATACTTCTATATCTAATTGTGTGATTGATTGTAGTCACTGCCTCAGCAGTTTCCACTATTACTTCCCTCTTTGTCTTTGGATAGACCTTATCTGGTCATGGTAATTTATCAATTTTGAAGTAGAGCCTGCCTTTCCAATACCTTCTCTTTATCAATGTTTAGCCGATCCAATTTCTTATCCACAACTGAGGACTGAATGCTGTCTTGCTATGACTTTGGCAACATCTTCCTTACTAAAGACGAATACACTCAGAGTACTCAGCTGTTCCCTCTGCCTCATGGCAAGAGGCTTAGCAAATAAAATACTATAGTGAGTGAGGAACTACGAACACAGTGGCACAATCATCTAAAGATTCCTGTGCTACTCCTTGCATGGTTTTGCTAGGAAGGTGAAATTATTTGATGCTGTGTTTCTTGCCAAGTAATCTAGGTGCAGTAGGAGAACCTTACATTTGATACCAAATGTCTGCCATAAATTTGATAATGTGTCATGAATTGTGTATGGCTTTGAAGTGTTCAAAAGTGTATCCAGATGTGAACAGTGAAAGTCAAATTTGATTTCAATAGAGGAGGAAAAATGTATACTTATGCATTCTTTATAGGTGTTTATCATTTGTGCTGACAACCTGTGCTTGCTTTTCTTCTTTAGCTGGTAACATTGGTTGTTCACAATACTCTCCCTGCCGCGTACTACACCTCTGTTCCCAGTCAAGGTAGCTTGTGGAAAATATAATGTGTAACTCATCTCTTTCCGTCATCAGCTGAACTATCTGCATGTTGAACTGTATAAAGCTTTTGTTTAAACAGAAGCAATCGTGCACTGTACTTCAAACGCTACTCTTACTTGCCTGCACATTTAGAAATGCTAATGGCTGCAAAGTTTTTTAGCTTGTTCAAACAACTTGTTTTTAACTGAAATGTTTTTCAAAAATCATGCAAATAATTTTTTTTTTCTCAAACTCCATTGAAGTTGCCTTTTACTCTTTCTTTAACTTTTTGTTTTTTTGTAGTATTTTCTGCCAATGTCTGTTGTGCCTTGCAGTACACTTACCTTCAGATGTCATAGCATGTAGCTCTCCGTTGCGTGCAACAGGGATCACACACAGGATTTTGGTGGTTAGCATGCAAAATCATACCTGAAAATTCTGAACCGAGATAAATTATACGATTGGCATAACAGAAGCCAATATTTGTTACTTTGTTTAGCCTTGGGATGTGGGCATGTTTGGCTTGGCCAATATTTTCTGTCCATCTCTAATTGCCATTGAAAGGATCATGCTGAGCTATCTTCTTGAACTGGTGTAGCCACTGTGGTGTAAATATATCATGGTATTGGTATGAAGGGACTTCACGAATTTTGACCCAGTGATCATGAAGAAACAGCAATTTAGTTCCAAGTCAGGATGGTGTGTGCCTTGGAAGGGAATTTACATGGGAACCCAATCACCTGTATCTCCTGTTCTTGTTCTCTAGGCAGTAGATGCCATTGGTTTGGAAGAAGCTATCTGAGAAACCTTGCTGAATTATTGCAGTGCAACTTGTTGATGATATGTGGTGCTGCTATTGTGTGACAGGGATGGAGGGAGACAATAATGAAGGTGATAACTGCAGTGCTAATCAAGAGGATTGCTTTGTCTTGGATGGTTTTGAGCCTCTTGAGCGTTTTTGGATCTGCACTCATCCAAGTAAGACGAGATTCCAAAAGTCTCCTTGTTTGTGCCTTGCAGATGGCAGACAGACTTTGAGGAGTCATCAGTTGACATACTTGCTGCAGAGTTCCCAACCTCTAGCGTGCACTTGTAACCACAGCATTTAAATGTCTGATACACTTTCATCAGTGGTCATATGATTACGGTTAATGCTGGAGTTACCTTCTACTTTTGCACTGGGACTTTTAGCCTCAGTGGTAGTGCCTCTGTCAGAAGTGAGTCAAAAGACCTGGGATTGAGTTCCACTTACTCCAAATGTCTATCTTAATATGTCTTAACAGGTTAATATAAAAATATCTGTACTTGCATTGGTGCCCTGGAGCAAACATACTTTTAATTTGCGAGTTAGCTTATGAAATAAGAGTGTTGTAACAGTCAAAAATTGATGCATTCGGTGAAAGAATAAAATTTTCCAAACTTTATAAGTGCAAAGTTGAACTGAAATGAACCAAGTTACTTCCATAGATTTTAGAGCATTGAGAAGCAGTTCAGATTTATCTTCTGCACTTGCCAGATGATTTAGGACATTGTAGCAGTTTTCTGAGGTTGTGGAAGAATTTAAATCAGGGACCTTGGAATCTCTGGAGATTGATGTGGACATGGATGACTGGGACTTGATGGGGAATAGAAAATATACAGCGTATGTTTAGAGTTCATGTAGCAAATTGAATTGATGGGTTAGTTAAGATTTATATTTCTTTGTTTTATTAGACCAAGAATGACAGAAGTGTCATTTTCAAAAATGTCCCATGTGTGATCTCTGTGTCACATACTGTAATTTGACTGTGTTGGTGCTCATGATTTGATGTGAACAGAAAGAAATTTGAATAACAAAGTGAAGAAATCTGTTGAGTTATTAAATATCAAAATTTGGTCATTTTGGAGAAGCGATCTATTTACATAAAGTATTTTTTTTTGGATAGTGACCATTATACAGAAAACAACATCTTGGGATGCACCTGCAGATGGCCTACAAAATTGTTGGAAAATGAACTTCGGCTTTGAAATCATTACTTGTATCAAATTTTTTTTAATTTTTTTGTTTGCAATAATAATACTTATTATGGTTGTTTGTTTTCATCAAATATGTTTTAGACTGCTGATTTAGTGAAAAATAATTTCTGTCATGAACCAGAAACAATGGAGGTGGGCAGTATGACACCTGAGATTTTTGCGTCTCAGTATTCTTTGTGATTTTGGATGATCGCTTCCTCTTCTGCTTTTGAATCTTTGAGGGAGCAAAATTCAACTTTATTTTGTCAAGAATCACAGAACTCCTACAGTATGAAAGCAACCTATTCAGCCCATTGAGCCCACATTGCTCCTTTGAAGAGGACCACACTCAGACCCACCCCATCCCTGCAACCCTGCATTTCGCATGGCCAATCCACCAAAACTGCACATCTTTGGACTGTAGGAGGAAACCGGACCACTTGAAGGAAACCCACGCAGAAACAGTGAGAATGTGTAAATTCCACATTGACAGTCATCTGAGGGTAGAATTGAACTCAGGTTAACCACTGAGCCACTGTGCTACCCTAGGAGAAAGAAGAGCACCCTTCACAAAAAAAATCATGTATTTGCAATTGTTAGACATAGTGAAAGCTTTGTTTTTAATTTCATAATTTTACCTTTTTTGCTACAGCTAAAGCAAAAGACTGCAGAGTTAACAAGGGCATGTCATAAACAGTATCAGCTGGAGCAGGAACTAGCATTTTACAAGATTGATGCTAAGTTTGAACCATTGCATCACTTTCCAGAGGTGGTAATGTATGATCTTACTTTATTAGATTGCTTATCTATAGAAAGTCATTAATTCTGACAAGGTGTCCAACCTGCTAACAAAAGCAAAGCATGGAATTACTTATTCTGTCTGTTTTGCATTAAACTTTTTGTGTATCCAATAATTTGTCCAATTATATTGTGGGTCCTTTTTTAAGGTGATTTGAGTATTATTTTCAACAAATTGACTAATGGGTCCCTTTCAAACACTTGCATACGAAAAGTGTGCCATGTACAATATAGTTCTCTAGAGTACATTTCCAAAGAAGTCGGTGAGAATACATTGTTAGACACTCTGATTTTTGCTCCAGTTCAGTAGGAAGGATTTATTTTAACATGATCTTGAAATATAAGTTTTGTGATTTCATTGCAAAAAAAAAGCTCATGGGATTGGTTTAAGAAGAGGGGAAGGAGAATTTTAAAGCCAGGAGTTGGTCAGACAGCTCTAAGTCTACTGTGCCAATTAAGTACATACTTTAGTTCTGACTTCACAAAGGAAGACAAATAACGTCCCAAAAATATCAGGGAATATGGACCTAATGGGAAGTAGGAATTGAAAGTAATTAATATTAGTAGAGAAATGGTAAGGGGGAAACTGACAGGATTAAAGGCAGGTCCTGATCAGCTTCATCCTAGACACTCAAGGAAGTGGCCTTAGGAATAGCAGATGCACAAGTAGTCATCTTCCGAAATTCTATATATTCCGGAATAATTCCTATGGATTGGAGGTTGGATAATGTAGCACCACTATTTTAAGAAGGGAGGCAATCAGAAAACAGTGAATTATAGACCGGTTAGCCCAAGGTTGGTAGTGGAAAATGTGCTGGAGACTATGCTAAAAGATGTAATGGCTGAGCACCTGGAAGTGTTATGAACCAGTCAAATCCCCTCAAAATATATTAAGGGCATAGCCTAGATCTTAACTTTTATCTTCTTTAAAGGAAAGTGTAAGATGCTCTGTTCTAGATATGATTTGATTGGTCGACTATGAGGCTTTAAGCAAAACACAGTTTGAATACAGACGAAAAAGGAAGAAATTGGCACAAGTTTAACTCAATTAAATTACTAATCGTCAACAGTTCTAATATGACATCATCCCATAAACATACCCTTGTCAATGGAAAATTCAGTAAAACAGATTTTCCTTACTTACTATCTGCTCCAGTCCAGGAGAAAGAAACACCGAAAGAAGATTTTTAGCTGCTGTGAGAGAACTTGAGCTTTTTGCTGTAGCATAGAGAGAGCTGTATCTGCCAGCTTCAAACCACAACTTAAACTGAAAACAAAACTAAAAGCCTGACTGCACCCAGTCGTGCTTCTGTTGCCTAATTTTAAAAAAATCTCAGTCACAAGCTGTTATCCACTGCTTCTGAAGCACATTCTGGTACCACTGGCATCGTCTTTCTGAAGAGAAAACAGCATGGAGTCAGCATTGATTTATGAAGAGGAAGTCATGCTTCTGAATTTTTATTTTAAGGATGTTACTGTTACATAAGGGAGAGCTAGTTGATGTGGTTTACTTGGACTTTCAGAAGGCTTTTGACAAGGTCCCATAAGAGATGATCATACAAAATTAAAGTCCGTGTGATTGGAGCTCATGTACTGAAATGTATGAAAACTGGTTGGCAGACAGGAAATAAAGGGTAGGAATAAATGGATATTTTTCTGACTGGCAGGCCGTGACTAGTGAGGTAGCACAGGAATCCGTGCTGTTACCCTGCCTATTCACAATATTAGATAAGGAAGCTACATGTTTAAACCTCCACATTTGCAGATGACACTAAGCAGAGTCGGAGGGTATACCGTGAGGATGATGCAGATTTGGATTTGTGATTTGAACAAATTACTTAACTGGGTGAATACATGGCAGATGCTGTATAAGGTCGATAAATGTGTGGTTTCCAATTTGGTAGCTAAAACGGGCAGGTAATTATTTGAGATAACAAGGTGTAAATTGGATGAACACAGCAGGCAGCATTAGAGATGCTGTTTGGCCTGCTGTGTTTATCCAACTCTACACTTTGTCATCTCAGATTCTCTAGCATCTGCAATTCCTACTCTCACAAGTAATTATTTGAACCGCAGTAGATTGGGGGAGCAGGGTGTTGGGGGTTGGGGGTGCAGTAGTGCAACAAGACCTGGGCATTCGTGTACACCAGTTGCTTAAAATTAAGCATGTAGACGGAGAAGAAAGCAAATGGTACGTTGGCCTTCATAGTGTGAGGATTTGAGTACAAGAGCAGTGATGTCTTTCTGTAACTGTACAGGGCATCGTTAAAATCACACCTAAAGTATTCTGTACAGCTTTGGTCTCCTTGTCAGAGGAAGATCTTCTGGCTATTGAGGGACTGCAAAGAAGGTTTACCACACTGATTTTTAGAATGGCAGACTGATATATGGGAGGAAGCTGTATTCACTGAGGTTTAGAAGAACGAGGGGTAATCTTGGAGAAAATTCCAACCGGACTAGATTGAGTAAAAACAGGAAGGATGTCATTGACGACTGAGGAGTCTAGAAGCAGGGATTGTAGTTGAAGGGTAAGATATAGAACTTTTAGGACAAAGAAGAGGAATTCCTTCACCCAGAAATTAGTGAGCCCGTGGAATTTTCTGTCATAGATAACTGTTGATGCCAAAACATGGAAGATTTTCAAGAAGGATGTAGATAACATCTTAGATCTCATAGTATTAAAGAATATTGGGAGAAAATGGGAACAATATTGAATTGGATAATCAGCCATGGTCATATTGAATGGCTGAGCAGGCTCAAAGGGCCAAAGGGCCTACTGCTATTTTTGTGTTTCTGTGAATCATGTCATGATTGGCCCTCCACCTTCAATCTGTTTTCATGTCCAATTACCATGTGGAATTCCTCAAATGACAGCAAGAGAAAATTAATCTGCAATTCTTGAATATTTTCTGGAAACAAATTTAAGTGATTTGACAAAATTCTGAATTATATCTATCCATCTACTCAGGTGCAGAATGCCATGTGAGAAGTTAAAGGAGTATGAGATCAAATTTCTGAGGAGATTTTGATGATTATTGTAGAATCTGGACAGTCAGGAATATTTTGTTTTCATTTTGTATTTTTGGTCAGAGATTTGTAATCCTGTTTTCAGGTGTCTTAGTCTTTTTGTTGGCACTTTTGTCAATTTTTTCTATTCATCCTAACATTTAGAATGCTTTCACTAAAAGTTTTATAGTGCTCTTTTCACAAATTTATCTGGATATGGCTTGGTGATTTTATGTAGCACAAAGGTCATTGAATCTTAGATGTAACAATCTGTACCATTAGAAAATAAATAATTTATTGTATACAGCAAATTTCAGAACAACAGGATGTCTCAAAATGCTTTATGCCAATTAAATACTTTTGAAGTGTAGTCATAAATTGTATTCTGAATTGAACATTTTTGCAGAATTCTGAATTTGAAGCAATCCCTAATGAAAGCCCATACATTGGGAAGGCCAGATACAAGAGAAACCTTTATATTCAAGAGGAACATATTACTGACCCAGTACAGCATGGAGAAGTTGGAAAAATTCATTTTGATGAAGCTGATCAGGGAAAAAGTGAAGAAGTGAGAGCAAAACTTCATCAAGACTTGGATGTTCAACTGGAAGATAAAGAAAAAATGATTCAGAAAGGTAAAGAGTTGTAGAACTTCTGTTCAGAATTAGGCTCTCATTTTTTAAATAGTGAAAGATCAGTTAAAGTAGTTTAAAAAAAATTTTAAAAACTAGATAAATTTTAATGGGTGTGGCTGTCAAGAATATTTTAATTAATTACTTTAATAATGAAATCCATTTAAGAATTCCTAATATGGGGAGGTGATGGCCTAGTGGTAATATCGCTGGACTGTTAATCCAGAGCCCCAGATAACGATTTGGAGACTAGGGTTCAAATCCCACCACAGCAGATGGTGGAATTTGAAGTCAATAAATATCTGGAATTGAGAGTCTAATGATGACCATGAATCCATTGTCAACTGTCGGAAAAAGCCATCTGGTTCACAAATATCGTACAGGGAAGGAAATTGCCATCCTTACCTAGGTTAGCCTACATGTGATTCCAGACCCACAGCAATGTGGTTGACTCAACTTCCCTCTGGGCAATTAGGGTTGGGCAATGAATGCTGCCTTGCCAGTAATGCCATCATCCTGTTGATGAACTAACCTCAGTATCATACGAATCTTTACAAAGCGGAATTCTCACCATTTCCATTTTTGGTCTAGTAATCCTGGTGAGAGGATTCCAAATGGCCCCCAATGGGGGAACTAAAATGTGATGACTTCTTTTACTGTTTGTGATTCAGGTACGCCTTCTACAAAATGTACCTGGTGTGAATCAGATTCAGTTTGGTTCCACCTCCTAGCCTAACAGCTTGTCAAAGTTCAGGATTTTGTCTGATGTTAAGAGTAATTACTTAAGTGAGCTAACACCTCTGGAATCCTTAATTTCTTCAAAATGATTACCTAAAATTCAATTCATGAAGACCTTATTTTATACTCAAGGACAGTACACTTTTTGGAAGAAATGAACTTTGAAACTACAAAATTCTACGACTCTCGAACCCTTTTCTTAAAGGTGAAAGCTATAAAGTAAATTAATTTTTGAAATTATTTTATTTTCAACATGAAATTGCCAAGGTCTGTGCCTCTTACAGTGATATACCAAAGTTGTGAAATTGGTGCAATGCCAGATGTCAATATATTTGAATCTTTGTAAATGCAGGATGATTAGGATTTTAGTACAAAAGTTTTATTTTAATACATTTATATGTCTTTAAATATCCTGAAGCAGCACCCATGAAATAGGAGTATGAATGATGCAGTTTTATGATTGAGGGAGTGGATTCTGCTGTATTAATTTTACAGAAAATTTCAGCCGTAAGACTGAATTTGAAAGCACAAAATGAACATTTCCCCAGTGTGCTGTGATTGAGTTCTAAGATAAATAGTTAAAAAAGCAAAGAAGAAACAAATAAAAGTACTGTCCAGCATGCATGTTTCATTGCAAGCTGTTTTTGATGATCATTTTTCAAAGCTGAAGAGTCATTAAAGCAACTACAACATGAAAAGGAAAAGACCCAACAGCAAGTTTTGAGAACCGTTGAAGAACTGAGAAGTCTGGAGGCGTTAATAGCACAAAAGCGGGTATGTATTAGAACATAGAACATTACAGCACAGTACAGGCCCTTCGGCCCTCTGTTGTGCCAACCTGTCATACCGATCTGAAGCCCATCTAACCTACAGTATTCCATGTACGTCCATATGCTTGTCCAATGATGACTTAAATGTACTGAGGGGTGATCTTAAAGAATTTAATAAAATCATAAAAGGCATGGATAGGTTGAATAGCTAAGGTCCTTTTCCTAGGGTGGGTGAGTCCAAAACTAGAGGGCATTGGTTTAAGGTTAGAGGGGAAAGATTTAAAAGCGACCCAAGGTGCAACTTTTTCCACACAGCAGGTGATAGGCTATATGGAATGAGACGCCACAGAAAGTGATGGAGGCGGCTACAATTACAACATTTGGACAGGTTTATGAATAGGACAGGTTTTGAGGGACACGGGCAAAGTGCAGGTAAATGAGACTCCTTCACTTTAGGATACCTGGTCAGCATGAACAAGTTGGATCGAAGGGTCTGTTTCTACGCTGTATGACTCTATGAATTTATATGGCCCGAGATGAACTCGGAAATCACCTAGTCATTTAATCTGCAAATGTACTGTCTCAGCCATCTATTCACAGAAACATCATGGTACACAAGGTGGTCATTCAGCCCAACGTGTTCACACCAACTCTCCAAATGAGCAGTCAACCTGATTTTCATGAGAAGTACAGCCAGAAATCAACTGGAAGAGTGGGGACTGAAGAATAATATAAAGAAGAAATATCTTCTCCTTCATGAGTACATTGATGTAGAAAAAGATTGTTAATTTTTGAACCTACAATAAATCATTTAGAAGCTCTGGATAAACACCCATTTATGCAGTTAATGCTTTATAGAACTGGGACATAGTTGAAAATACAAGCATTACGTTGATTTATTTCACTATCACGTAGTTAATTTGGTCCTCCACAAGGGAAAACAAACTATAGTTCAGTTTTGGGAGGTTTGAAGGGATCTCTGAATGCACATAAAATGATGCAGCAACAGCTATTATAAATAACCCTTCATAAATCAGTTTTTTTTGGTAACGTCCTCATTTGGCAAACTAGTCAACAAAAAAGACAAGTATAAAAACTGAAGTCTCTGATTTTTTTTTGCTCCATATGCTGGCTTTTGTAGCGAACTGTACAAATTAGTTTAGTGACTGTAGACTGAAGTGTATTGATGAAGATTTAAGTCTCTAGGATCTTTAAACTTGCAGTTGGGGATATTTCATTGAGTTTTTGCATAGATAAACTCAACTAATAATGAATGTAAATTGGACGCAAAGATAACATCGCTGTCGCCTAAAATTCCCTCCTTGAAAGTTTTCTCTACCTTATCCACAGGTTCGAGGCTACGTCTTATGTACTTTTTACCTTCCTGGCAACTGTCACCCTCACAAGTACTGTGTGCTGTTCAGAATGCCTGTCTGACATCAAGTTATAGTTGAGCAATAGTTTTCATTTGTTTAACATCAAGAAGACTACAGCCTTTCCCAGTCTGACAATTTTCTTAGACTGAGCATCCCTTGTATCATTCTCCTTGTCTTTCTGAAACTGACCTATCTGATTTCCTCAGCAGTTTATATTTGCAACAAAAATACAATAAGATCACCTATCAAAAGCACAGGTAAGGATTGAAACTAAATTTACAATCAAAAGGCATCCTTAAGACTATCTGCGATAACATTTCAGGAAATCCTCTAATCAAGTTACCCGTCTATAATCTGTACACAATCTGTGTGTATACCAATCTGTTTGCAGTCCCATGGTTTGCATTTGTCTGTGCTAACCTGTGTTCTGATTTATTATGTTCTGAGGATAGACCTCTTTTTTAGTTAAGAAAGACAGTCTTCTTTCCTACTACCCCTTCTACAGGTTCACTTCCTCTGATATCCTGAAAATCCCAACCTGACCACTGCACCGTAAGCATTTATTTTTAGCCTCGTATATTTCAATTAATTTGATTTAAATTGACTTAATGCATTGCATAAAGATGGCATTTTCTCTCTGGTGTTAATAATTTGATGCCCTTTTGTTAACTTGTAAAAATATGGTGAGTTTATGTCCAATTGTATTATGTTTGAAAGTATTCTTTATTATTTACTATTTTTAAAACATTTTGCTGTGAATTTTTGCATTCTTGAAGAAAATTCAAGTACTTGTATCCAACCCATAGGCATTCACACTGTTGGTATGTTCAATGTCGAAATTAACTTTTCTAGCAGTATAATTTCCTTGGGTTTGAAAGGAACATAGTAAATATACTGATTTTGATTTTCCTGTGAGCATGCGGTAGAGTTGCATTTTATTATCAATAATAAACATATTTTGCAATCCATGTTCTTTAGTACTGTCAGCAAAAATTAATTGATTACTGCTTAAAGAAGTTTGAGAGAGGATGAGTTAAAGATTGGAAAAACTAAGGTGTATTTTTAAAATAGCACTATTTTAGTTCTAGTCATGATTTCATTATAAAAGCATTTTAAATTGTGTGAGAGAACAGCGATATTTAAAAATATATGTATGAACAGTGCAGCAATCCTCCATTATGAAATGATAATAATTGTTTTAAACAATTGTCACTATCGCTGCTACTTCCACCTATTCTGAGTTACTGAATTCTGATCACTCAACTGTGAGTCATCTCTATCACTCACATACCTGCTGACCATAATTACGTTTTTAGGTAAAACCACAGCAACATTTAGTAGTAAACATACCACTTAACGGGATACCCATTCCTCAAGACATTGATGTGGTAAGTTTTTACACTAAATATAGAATGTCTCTATGTTTCTAACTGTAAATAATTATTCTCCAATGTGCCATACTTACAACTATTATTATCGAGTTCTAAAAATAATTTTCAAATACTTGTTAAATGCATTTAAAGTTTATTTCAAAATTTGTGTGTACGGCAGAAATTTAAAAATTATTTAAGCCGACTGAAGAATGCCAAACAGAAGCCACAGGTGAGGTTTTGATTGATCAGAATTTTTCTTTTCAAATTGACTGCTTCCTAGCTACAGGTAAAACTTTGTATGTTCCACAGGAAGACCTAAACAGAGTGAAATATAAACTGTGAACAGCATGAGAATGTTCAAAAGTATATAATTCTGTTTAAAGTAAGATCTCATCTTGAATTGGTTACATACAGTGCTAATATAATACCATATCATCTCTCAACTCTTGTGTGGATTTCCTCTGGGTGCTCCGGTTTCCCCTCACGATCCAAAAATGTCCAGGCCATGCTAAATTACCCATTGTGTCTGGGGGTGTACAGGTTTGGTGGATTAGCCATGAGAAATGCAGTGTTAACAAGGTGCCGAGCTGGATGAACACAGCAGGCCAAGTAGCATCAGAGGAGCAGGAAGGCTGACATTTCAGGCCTACATCCTTCTTTGGAAAACCATTATTTTCATTTAATAATGGAGGATCGCCACACTATTCATACATATATTTTTAAATATCGCTGTTCTCTCACATGTAATTTAAAATGCTTTTATAATGAAACCATGACTGCAACTAAGACTGCTCTACACTTTGTTATCTCAGATTCTCCAGCATCTGCAGTTCCTGCTATCTCAGAAATGCAGGGTTATAGGGTGGGGGGCTGAGTCTGAGTGGAATACCCTTCAGAGGATCGAAGTGGACTTGATTGGCCGAATGGCCTGCTTCCACACTGTAGGGATTTTAAGATTCTTTTGACAGTTATGCTTTGTAGACTTAATACAAGTGCAGTGTTCCTCCATTCAAGAGGGAGGAAGTTGTATTCGAATGATTTTAGAATCTGCAGTGCATGACCTGGGACATGTACTGAGAACTCATGTCTGTTGATGTTTGGTTGGGAAATGGTGGACAATTGTCTCAAAAGAAAGAAGGAATAACTTGAAAAGTGTGGGGTTGTTTTGTCAATAGGACGTGTGATTATTTTTAATGACCAAGTGATAAAATATGTACAATAACTGAAGATTATTAGGGAAAATCTTAAGTAATAACTACAATGGTTTAATGTTTTGCAAGTTTGCAATTGAGATAAAGTTGAAAACTGAAAGCTTGGTGGTGAATTCTGTGAAATCTAGTATCATCCTTTGTACTCAATATATAGGTGTCAGAAGTTGAGAAGGATCAACTCCATCAGCAGTTAGCACTGAAGATCCAGCTGATTAACAAATTGCATAAGGAAACTGAGCAAGTGAGGCAGCAGGAGGAAAGACAAAGAATGGAGATGGAGAAAAAACAGGATGAGATTGATAATCTAGGAAAGATCCTGAAGTCTCTTGATCCTAAAGATCCTCGACATGTGAGTAGAAATAAAGAAGTAAAACAATGTGAACCTAATGCCTTTAATGATGTCACCAGGGTCTTCATTTCCTTTTGCTAATTGTTGAAGGGAAGGAAAAAAATAGTTGAAATTCAGGCTAATCCTTATTTTTGCCATGCATACATAATCTTTTAACAACCCAAATGATAAAACTCAGCAATTTCCAGGTTTACACTTGATGGTCACGGCTGTCCATAGAATATGATTCAAAATTGTATACCATTCTACATAAATATTTTAATTCAAATTGTCCAGATTTGAGTCCGAACCTTTTGGCACAGTGGTGGGGTCACTACTACAGTGCCCAAAAAGCCCTATTGCCACAGTACATATTCTGACCATAAGTGAATCTAGTTACCTAACTGGTTAGCACAAGTTTGTTCATTTAATTCAGTAGAATTAAATAGAATTAACATTTATAGGGGAGGCAGTGGCCTAGTGGTATTATCACTGGACTGTTAATCCAGATACGCGGAGAATGTTCTGGGGACCTTGGTTCAAATCCCGCCATGGCAGTTGATGGAGTTTGAATTCCATAATTATCTGGAATTAAGAATCAAATGATGACCGTGAATCCATTGTCAATTGTCAGAAAAACCCATCTAGTTCATTTATGTCCTTTAGGGAAGGAAACTGCCGTCCTTACCTGGTCTGGCTGACATGTGGCTCCACACCCACAACAAATGTAGTTGACTTTGAACTGCCCTCTAGGCAATTAGGGATGGGCGGTAAATGCTGCCTAGCCAGCAACACCCTCATCCGGAGAATGAATAAAAAAATTAAAAAAACAAATCTAGTTTTCACGTTTATTTTATATGTATAACATGATATAAAGAACTGACTAACAAGTAATAATTCATTTAATTTCTTGTGTGTGCAGGCCACCTTAACAAAGTTTAATTATTTCAAAGTGAAAACGCAAGATTAATTAATATATAGTCTCATGTAATACTGTGCTTTGTTACATTTCATCTGTGAGTTTGTATACTTTTGTAAATTGAACATGTATGAAACTGATGAAGTTCAACAGGGGGTTTTTACTTCGTCATGTAAGAAACAAAACTTCTGATACAATTTCACAGCCGTAATAATTCATGTTCGGGGCTTTTAAAGAAGGGAAGACTCATACGTAAAGGTTAAAAATAGCCCCTGACTGAAACTAGTGCAAAACCAGTCTATTTATGAGAATGACCATTGCACGAAAAGAAAAAATGTATTTTTATAAATACTTGCTTCAATAATAATTTGAAAATTGTTTTGTATCAGTCATACCAATTAATAACTAAAATATTTAGTTTCTTGTATATTAAACCTGAGAAGTAAACCATTGTAAATGGACAAAATCTTTTCACAGAGAATAAATAATAGCGGCTTGGATGTTTATTTCCCTGCATCAATTGGCAGATTGTGTTTCAAGGTTATTTTTTTCTCTCAAAAATATATTGAGTAAATCTGAAGATTATATGCTCAGTCTCATCAGTTGTAATTCCTAAAGTGATATTTAAATGATTTTGTTTATGTGAATGCTATACGGAACTATATAAGATGTCAGATCTGGCTGAAATAAGTGTATGCATAGCACTTACTTAAATTAATGTATTGATCCGTTAGCAGCTTTGTAACAGGAAAGAGAACCTGTGAATTATGAATCTCCACAAGTTGTTGGAAGACTTGCACCACCCTGCAGTTGACTTCATGAAAATACCAACTTGCATTTAACCTCCCAGGGATTTTCATGATGTTGTTGTGTTTCCACATTAATTGGCCACTAAGAGTTCAGTTTATAATTACCGTATGTACCTTTTAATAACATTATAATTTTTAATAGCTTTCAGTCAACTTGCCTTACTTAGAAGGTGAACAGTTGTAAGTGTGGAGAATTTAAGGATATAGTTTTAGTTATTTTAATTTTTACAATCATTTTCTTTGTCTCTACTTTCTTCCTTCAATCTCATGTTTCTTTCTGTCTTTACCTCACTTCCTATACCTGATTTGACATCAAATTCTTCCACACTAATTTACCTTTATCTCAGTTCTTCCTCATTGGTTAAAGAGAAGACTTTCCAGAGAATACACACAGATTTTGCTGAGATTTTCTCAATGCTCTGTTGAACATTTGTCCAATGTAAACTGGACATTGGAGAAATTGGGGTCGTTCTCCTAAGAACGGAGAAGGCTAAAGAAGCATCAACAGAGGTGCCTTAAATCATGAAGAGTTTAAATAAAGAAACGGTTGGGGTTTCCACTGGTTGTGGGGTTGATAATTGAGGACACAGATTTAAGATGATCAGTGAAAAAGCAGAAATGACACAAGGAAAAGTTTTTGAAAGCAACTACTAATTAGGATGTGGAATGCACTGCCCTGGTAATGTTGGATACAGATCAAAGAATAAAACTCCGGAAAAAATTAGATAAATATTTGAAGAGAAGTTGTAGGGCAAAATCTCAGGAGGCAGGAAGGATTTAGACAAGTGGAAGATGTTTGTTCAAGCAGAAACCAGTTTAGGCAAGGGGAGGGTCAAAGGATTTTCTCCAAATCTCGTTTTGGAAGATAGATCGATGACACACCCTCTGCTTTTACAAGGAAACACAGCATTTTTATACATTTTGTGTTAAAATGATCAGAAGCAACATATTCACTGTCTTTTCCCTTAATCCAACCATCCAATGCCCTGGGACACCTAATCAATGGTAGGCATTTCTATGGACAGCCTCAGGTTCCCATGATCTTATGTATTAGCCAGACATTTAATCTGTGGGCCTTGGGATCTTTCTATGCATCCTATCATTCGCATTTCTAAAGTTCAAGGTCTACACTCCTTTGGGTCTTTCTCAGGCTTGTTTATCTGTAAAGATAGCTCAAATTCTGTTACCAATGGTTATCAAATTGAGTTGCTCCTTTTATTTTTCCACTGTCCCAATTACATAACGTAAAAATAAAATGTCGGTTAGTTTTAACCAAAATGTTCTGAGGAACGGTCACCAGACCCAAAATGTTAAGTCCGTTTTCTCCTCCGCAGATGCTGTCAGACCTGCTGAGCTGTTCCAGCAATTTTGTTTTTGTACCGTTGTATTTCACTGTGTGAGCAGGCTGTTTAGTTTTGCTTAGCTTCTGTCTGCCACCTTGTAAGCAGGCATGGGCTGCTTAGTGTGGTCAGGTACAAGTCATTTTACACAGCCAGGTTCGTGTTACCTCTACAGATGTAATTACAGGAGTATGGGTAAAGAGTAGGAGAGTGGAACTAGCTGGTTTGCTCCTCAAAAGAACCACCACAGGGCCAGGGAGTTGAATGGCTTTATTTGTTTTACTGTTTCATAATTCCCATAATCCTTTCACATTACTTGTTTTGCTGTTTGTGGTTGATCACAAAGCCACATGTGTGACTTGACTGTTTGTCATGTAATAATTAACAAAACTGAACGCACCTCTCTGTTGTCAAGGCATTATACAGTTTTAACATATTACTGACTTGTTCAGAAACCAATATTAAACATTCAATTAAATTAATTCCAATATAATTAAACATTCTATTTGCTTTTGAGTTTGGAACAGGTGCATGGGTATGTTAGTCTTTTCCTGTCCTTTATTCCTATATTTGCGTTAATACTTGCATATGTTTCAACCATCTTGGTTTTACACATACATGTCATTTTTAAAGGCACTGTATTGGGAACTATTGTGAGATCAGGAGACCTCATCACAGACTGCACTGGTATTCAAAGTTAAAGCTGTAGCAACGAAAAGAGGTAGCAGCTTTAAGCAGTGAAGAGAAAAGCTGAAAGTTGGTGCTAGAAAGACTGCAGAAGCCAAAGAGTGACATCAGAGAGGGAAAGAGTGGAGACTTTGAGAACAATAGAGATGAGAGGAGCTGGGAGTCCAAGTACAGTGCCAGAAAGGTGAGAGAGAACTGTGCCAATGTGTGATGGGTGAAGAGAGGAGGGCGTGAATTAAAAGGGAATGGGGAATAAATGTTATTTTGAGCGAGTATGATGAGAAGGGAAAACTGCCTCACTGAATTGGGGCGATGAGGTATACATCTGGTGATTGGGGAGAGAAAATGCCTTTTGTGAATTCCAAAGTTACAACCAGAAGCATGTGAGAATAACAAAATAAAAGTACATGTGAAGTGAGGGATTGTTGAAGGGGATATACTGTCTTTGAACTAAGAGGACGGAGAATCTCTGTGAGTTGGTAGATTGTCTGGTGAGATAGCTTTATAGGAATTAATTTCTAATTTCAACATAACCGTTTTCAAACTGAGCTAAAATAAATAATTTTGGGGTTTAAAAATTAAACGTTTTCTGCGGATGTGTGTCACACATTTGAGTGTCACCAGGTGGCATGAACAATTATTTGTCAATTGTTTGGACCTCTGTTCTGATTAATTTAAATTAGACTAGTTTTAATTTCCCTTATTGCTGCTTGGCATTTATTTTAAGAAAACAAAATATTCAATGCCTACTTAATTGTGGATTAAAAATGCTGCAAGATTTGGCAAATATAGGCTTATATTTGAGGTTCTCTGAGGGTGCATGGCCTAAATTCACAGTTTTCTCAAAATTTTTGTTTTCTTGTCCTTCATCTCTCAACCTCTCTTGTACAAATGAAAGTGTGTACCTCACTACACATGCAGTACATCACAATACATCCGATGTGGAACTAAATGTTGTCATGATGTGGGATCCTGTATCTGAATGTATGATGGAAGCTAATTCATAAAAAAAATGCTCAGCAGGCGCTTGAGGATGAAAAGCTTGTAATTATGGACAAAAGGCAGAGATGTAAGATTAAGCAACACTGCTGTTGCAAAGACTGGAAGTACGCACAAGCAGCTGAATAACCTTCTCCTGTGTGTGGGTTTCCATGAGTTTCTTTCATTAAGTCAATGAAAATCAAGAAGTCACATGTTTTGTACTTAATTTTTTAATTAATTCATGGAATGTGGGCATCACTGGTTAGACTAGCATTTATTGCCAATTTTAATTGCACAGAGGTCAATTAAGTGTCAACCACATTTCCGTATTCAGCATTTTCACATGCACATCATCACAAACTACGCTGTTTCACCGGCTAATAGAAGCATTACATTACAATTGCATGGTTCTTGGGAAACATAATGGTTTTTGAATAATTTTCAACTCCAGATTCCCCTGATATGACAATAGACAATAGACAATTGACAATAGGTGCAGGAGTAGGCCATTTGGCCCTTCGAGCCAGCACCACTAATCATTATGATCATGGCTGATCATCCACAATCAGTATCCTGTTCCTGCCTTATCCCCATAACCATAATTATTGACTTAACATATAAAAAGAAATGAAAACATGTATAAGTGATGGTAAATTCATGGAGAAAAGGTCATGATTAAGTGTGAACAAGTACACTTAATAGTACAGTATATTTTGCTTGTGTTGTTTCATGTCCTAACTTGTGACTATAAAGAGATAAAGTATTAGTAACTTTTTTAAACTGTACTTGAAGATAGGTCTGTTTTGCTAAAATCTGGCTTTTCACAACTGGTCAATGAAAGAGTTAAATACAGGCAATACAGAGCTCATGGAAGAGATAGCTTTGGGTCACTTTTGTTTGTTGTGCTGATCAAAGTGCTGCTCTGTTCCACATTCTTGAAATGCAGAAGCTGTGATCTAACTAAGTATTTAACAGCTGCGGATGAACTCAAGCTTTGTTTCTAACCTAGTCTGTTTGTGCAGTTTTACTCTTAAGTTTCGCCTGTGTAATGTGAAGAAATGCTACGAATAGTAAAATCATTGGAAAATAAATGCTTTGCTTTGAAACAATTAATTCTAGAAGACTGCCTGAGTGATGTGAATAATTACATTAATGCTTACAATTCAGGCTTTGAGGCCTGTTCATCTTTGATAGCTGACAAAGTCCAAAATTTTTTGGAATCATGCCAAGTAGCAAGGAACATAATTAGAATAAGCTGCTGTTTGCATCGATTGATTCTAGTCGCACAGTCATTAGATGGTACATCAATGATTGGTAGTTTAAGACTGTAGAGACTTAAAAACCTTTTAAGTTGATCTCATGTACGTAATATTCTTCATCGGTTTGTATGCCTTTGTGGCAGGCAGTCAGTAGTATTTGAGGACTGCAGCAGCGCTGCCTCTGGGGAGATTAGAGAAGCAGTTAGTTCAGTTGCTTTGGATTGGCTGCACAAAGCACTTCCTGTTGTTGTGATTTGAAGCATGTGGCATAACTGCAATTCTCCGGAAAACAAACTAGCTGATCTCTACCATGCTCGTCCATTATTGTTGTACAAGAAGTGAATGAAAAAGCTTTGACTAAAGTTTCTTCAAGTTGCAAGGACTGTAACTCAAAAGGCAGTGAGAGTAATGAGAACAGGAAGTTAGATTAAGGAAGCAGCCCGAAGCATTTGACTTGCTGCGAGTTTAACGTGAGTAGAGGAACTTGGTGTCTCCGCTGTTTAAAACTTTTTTTAAAAATTATCAATAGAATTAGAATGGTTGTTTGGCAATTGTTGAGAGGAGCCTTACATTTATAGTACAACTTTGTATTCCACTTTTGCAGCTGCGTATTTAGTTGGCTACTTTATATTCTGTCAAACTATTGTGTTGAATGTGGAGTTCATATTATATTTGGGTATATTGTGCTTCTGGGATTTTTTTATAATAAGCAAAACAAAAATGCCGTATAAAGGAGCATATGACAGTGTAGATACTCTATTTGGTAACTTGAGAATCCAAGAATTTAGTGGAGTTGTAACACTTTCAATCTTTCAAATACTAATTGTTATGTTTACCTTGCAAATTGCACTATTGAGTTGTGTATGTGTGAAAGTATTCTTGTTTGTCCCTAATGCTGAAAAACTGTGTATTTAAAGTTATATAGAACCAAAGAGCAGTTTAAAATTGTTTAAACAAGCCGGAGTATTGATAAACACATTTTCCCAATAAAGAATTATAGTTTTGAGTATCTGCACAGGCTTGAATATTCAAGTATATACATATTTTTAAATGTTGAATTCCATAGCTCTATCTAATTAAAAAAACAAATCCTGATTAATATGCATTACAGCATCTGTTTGTGGTTTTAGGTTTTAGTTTTAAGTTTAAGTTTTAGCTCTCATGTAGGTGTGGAGAATGGCCAATGTTGTTCCTTTGTTGAAGAAGAGAAACAAAGGCAATCCAGGTAATTACAGGATGATGAGTCTGACATCACTGGTGGAGAAGCTGATGGAGAAGACACTGAGAGGCAGGATTCATTCGCATTTGGAAGCTAATTGACTTGTTAGTAATAGGCGGCATTGACATGTGCAGGGAAGGTCATGTCTCACCAACTTGATTTTGTGGAGGTGACAAAATGATTAATGAGGGAAGTGTAGTCGATGTTGTCTACATGGACTTAGATGTTTGATACGGTACTTCATGGCAGGCTGATACAAAAGGTAGACTGTCATGGGATCTGGGGTATGCTGGCTAGGTGGATACAGAACTGGTTTGGTCATAGAAGACAGAGTAGTGGTGGAAGAATGCTTTTCAGATTGGGGATCAGTAACAAGCGATGTTCCACAGGGATCAGTACTGGGATCTTTGTCGTTTGTAATATATATGAATAATCTGGAGGAAAATGTAGGTGGTCTGATTAGTAAGCTTGCAGGTGACACCAAAGTTAGCGGAGTTGCAGATGATGAGGTGGATTGTAAAAGGATACAGTGGGACGTAGATTGCAGATTTGGGCAGAGAAATGGCAGATGGAGTTTAATCCGGTCAAATATGAGGTGGTGCATTTTGGAAGATCGAATACAGGTGCAAATTATATATTAAATGGCAGAACCCTTAGGAGAATTGACATAAAGAGGGATCTGGGCATATAGGTCCATAGATCCTCGAAAGTGGCAACACTGGTGGATAAAGTGGTCAAGAAGGCATACAGCACATTTGCCTTCTTTGGCCAGGCATCGAATAAAAATATTGGCAAGTTATGATACAGCTGTATAAAACTTTAATTAGGCCACAGTTGGAATATTACAGTTCTGGTTGCCACACACTACCAGAAGGATGTGGATGCATTGGAGAGGTGCAGAGAAAGTTTATCAGGAGGTTGCCTGGTCTGGATGGTTTTAGGTATGAGGAGAAGTTGGATAAATGCAGATTGTTTTTGCTGGAAAGACGGGGGCTGAGGGTGACCTGATAAAGCTCTAGAAAATTATGAGAAGTAAAGATAGCGTGATAGTCAGGGGCTTTTTCCCCATGGTGGAAGGGTCAACTACAAGAGGGCACAGGTTCAAGGTCAGAGAGGGAAAGTTTAGGGAAAAATGCAGGGAGAATTTTTCACACAATGGGGTAGTGGGTGCCTGGAACGCACTTAATTGAGGTTGCGAAAGCAGGCACAATTAGCAGTGTTTAAGTGAACTTGATAGACACATGAATGGAAGGCAAACAGAGGGATAGAAACAGCAAATGGGCAATAAGTAGCAGGTCTAAATAACGTTTAGAAATTGGTGCAAGCGTGGTGGGCTGAAGGCCTGTTCCTGTGCTGTATTGTTCTTTAAAGACAGTTAGTAACCCATATTAAAAGTCTAAAAAAACACAGTCACCACAGAATTGTGGAACAGTTACAGAGGATAGAAGTTTCACAAAAAGATGGTTAGGTCAGGTCATATGGGCAACAGCTATTAGCACAGTCTAAAGGAAACATGGGCTGTTTTCAAATAGTTTGATTCTTTTCAACCTGTATAGTACTGTACCATTTTGATAGTAGTTTAGGAGGGTTAAAAAAAGCACTGCAGCTATTGTAAGATAATTCTAGTTCTTTGTTCTGAACTTACGAATCATATTCAAATTACCCCTATAGCAATGTTCATAAATTTTTAATAACTATTAAATTGACAGTATACTTAAATGTACACCACATGGATCATTTTAAAAGCCGGTATCTATTCATTTTACCCTTCCACCACAGACAAATGTTCTCTAAATTGCTGTTTTATTTGGTAAAAAGGTTTTAACGTTGATGTGTGTATCTTGTTAATTGCGTACATGAGCACTAGATTAATCGGCTCATTCTTCTTTTACGTTCTGCACATACTGATTTATTTATTAAGGTCAGACTAACCTAATTGTTCACTAACTGCATTTTTTTACCTGACTTAAACTGTTGAAAGAAGTGGCATTTCTGACGGGTAGTACCCAGGAGTGGTAATGCTGTTAGTGATGTCTAGAGTTTAAGTCTGGTAGTGGTAAAATACAACTGGCAGGCATTTTCCACTTTTCAAGTGTAGTTGATGAGTGGTCGTTGCATAGAATCACAGCTGAATAATTTGTTTAAATTGTGTATAACACATCACATTGGTTAGTGTATCTACCAGCTTTCCACATAGCATCCCATTAGCCGCCTTAGCCAATTAGCTTTGTTTTCAGTTCAGAAGAATCTTAAATTTTAAATTCAGTTTTTAATACTCCAGGGTAGAGTTTAGAAACATGTTTAGTTTTTCTCCTGGAAGGAGTGTTTCAGCATAGTCAGGTGACCAGATACCTCAGTATAAGGGGTTAGTTTAGAAATTTTCCAAAAGTTTGATTAGAAATCTGCAGGTTACTAGGGACTGAAAAAGGTTAAGCTCTCAGATTTGGGACAAGTTCCTGTTCAGAGAATTACCGGGGATGTCTGGGTGATACATTGAGGGGCTGGGGCTGGGTAGGATGCTCTTCCAAGGATTGGTGAGTTCAATGGGCCGAATGTCCTCTTTCCGCGTTGTAGGGATTCTATGACAAAAACTGTCAAGTCAGTTAAGAAGGAAGAAGAAATTGAGCTGGGCTTTTTTTTCGTATCATTCACAACATAAGGACACCCCTGGCCGGGCCAGTATTTATTGTCCATCCCTAGTTACCATCAAGAAAATAGTGGTAATTTTCCTACTTGAACCCTGCAGCTAATTTGCTAATATGTGTAATTTCTCTGGGCGTAGAGCTCTGTAATGGATAGTAATGGAGCAGGTGAGTGTGTCTCTGAAGTTGGTATCAATTAAAATTTAGGACTACGAGAAAGAAACCTAATTAGGTATTTGTAGAACTAGCAAGAAAAAAATCAATTCTGTGGGATCAGTGCTTTCACTCTCTGAAGTTAGCAAACAATTTTGAGAATGCAGAGGAAATTCTCATCATGGATGAGGTCAGCAATTGCATTTTTGCAAACCTTAAACCTTATTTGAATGACACCAAATATTAGAAGTCTGAGAAGAAGCAATTTTAAGAGATGCCAATGCTGTCCCACACAGACAAGTGGGGAGATGGTCATATAGGAATCTGAAAAGAAATTGGAGGAATAGAAATTCCGCAAATGGTAGAGATACTAGCTTTCAGGAACAAACAGAAGGATGCCAAAATAATAAGTGAGAGGCTGGAACCAAAATGTGATACAAGAAAATAACATGTTCCTAGTAATAAGATTACATATACCAAAGCCAATTGCTGGAAATTAAATGGGAGACTGATTGCTGTAGTAGGGACTTCTAAGGAATCCTGAGAAAAGATTGAATAAGAAAAAGAAACAGGTATTGAAACTGTTGCGGCAGTACAAAGAGAATGCATTTCCTCAGAATCTTCTAAGAAGGGAAAGATGACCCAGGACGGTCAAGAAATTTCTTCCTCATTTGTTCATTGGAAGAGCAGAGTGGAGGTTCTGAAGATTTTATTTCACAAGGAGGGGTATTCCTCTGCATTTCAACTTGTGATAAACTATCGAAGATGTTGAGAAACATTAGAGCATGTTAGTCATTAAAGCTAGCTGATCGTATCATTTGTCTTCCAAAGGAGTTAATAAAGAGAATATTAATTTATATGCAATATAAACATGCAGGTTATGAAACTTTCATTATTAAGATTTCAATTAAAGAATAACTTAGTAAATGGATAAGTTATAGCTGGAATAGTGCAAAGAATACTAGTTGAAGGATATGATTTTACCTTGTGGTGTGACCCAACTCGTTCAGAAATATTGGCCTCACCAAGAGTGGCGGAACAGCCAGTAGAGATGAGAGGAACTGAGATGCTGTAGGAAGAACATCCTGGATTGTTTCTTGACTCTGTTACGGCTAGATCTCGGGTGCATAGATTTAGACAGGCAAGAAAGAGTCTAGATAAAGAGTGATTGCTTGGAAATTCAATTATCAGGTAAGTTGTCTAAAATTTTGACGAAAAAGGATCAAGGTTGAGAGAATGAGGCTGAAACGTTTATCTCATCTTATTTAACAGAAATGCATCAAGCAAATTCTGAATTGCAAGTGTGGTATCAAACAATGAACTCCAAATTGAATTAAAGTTGGTACTTGAATATTGTTATTTGAAACACCAAATACTGATGAGGAAATGGACACCACCTCAAATAACAGCCAATAAAGATTGGCCCAGCAAGTGGTATTCTTATCTAAATATCGCAACATTATTACAAGTGGCTCGCAAAATTCTAACAGCAAGTCACTTGATAAAAAAGCAAGAATGTTTATTATCCAGAAATTCACTGACTGTACATGTCAGTTAGTAGAGAAATCCCAACCATCAATTAAACCTGCACTTTTAATCATATTAGCATCTTTCAAAGAACCATTTAGGAGGGTCTTAATCAATTGTGTAGGACCTTTATCTAAAATTAGATATGGGTTTACAAATATGGATGTGTCATCAAGGTTTCCTGAAGTATTGCCTTCAGAGAAGATTGTTACATTAATGGTAGAAAAAGTTTGATCAATTTTTAACAAGATACAGATGACCCAAAGAAATACAATCATATCATTGTTCAAAATTTACTTCGCACATATTCAAAGAAAAAATAGACAGTTTGGGAATCAAGCCATTTACATCTTGTGCTTGTTGCCCACAGTCTGAAGTAGCTCTGAAAAGATGGTATCAAACTTTCAAGACCACGGTTAGAGCTTACTGTCAGAAATGTCCTATGATTGGCATGAAGGAATTACCTGTTACTGTTTGCGACTAGGTATGCTTCTATTGAGCCCACAGGATTCAGTCTCTTTGAACTGGTATATGAACATAAGATGAGAGAACCACTTAAATGAAAGAGAAATTTATAAATCACAGTTCAGAAGCTGCACTTCCAGTCTACGTTTGGACTTAAGAGAAACTAACCAAAGCGGTTGAAGAGTGCTCTTCCAGGATGAACAATGAGCAATCGACCTGTCTCCTCTGATCATCAATAAAGAGATGGAAGTTGTCGTCAGCAGTGCTGTCAGGCAGCAGTTTCTTGGGAGTAGCCTGCTTGGGTTTCTCCTGGACCATGCAACTCCTGACTTCATTGTAGCCTTGGTTCAAATATGGACAAAGCTCCAGGGCGCAGGTGAGAATGACTGCCCTGTAACTGCATCAAAGCAGCACACAACAGTGAGTTGCATCAAAGAGCCCGAAGAAAAATAGTCAGTGAAATTCTGGAGGAAAATTCTCCACTGGTCAGAGACACACCTAGCACAAAGGATGATGTCCGCAGTTGTTAGAGGTCAATCATCTCAGCTCTGGAAGTCCTTGACGTGGTGTCCTAGACCCAGCCACCTTTAACTGCTTTATTAATGCCTTTCCCTCCATCATTAGGTCAGAAGTGGGATGTTCATTGTGCAAGCATCAATGTCCAGCACCATTTGCAATGACTCGTACTGAAGCAGTCCATATCCAAATGCAACAAAACCTGGTAAAAGTCGAGGCTTGGATCGAAAATAGCAAGTAATATTGCCTGATACTTTGTGGCAACAAGAGAGAATCTAACTATTGCCCAAAACTGAAAATTATTGGATTTCTGAATATCAGCGGATGCATGTCGGTTAAGTCTGAGCAATTTAAACAAACAGGTGTCAGACAGTCAACAGTGACTAGGTTCAGCATCTTGTCAGAGAATAAGATAAGGTTAGCAAGTTTGCAGATGACACTAAAGTTGGTGGTGTGGATAGAGATGAAGGTGACCTCAGAGTACAAAGGGACCTTGATCAAATGGACCGATGGGCCAAGGAGTGGCAGATCAATTTAATCTAGATAGATGTGAGATGTTACATTTTCATAGGGCAAATCAGGGCAGGACTTGAACATTTAATTGTAAGGTCCTAGAGCGTATTGCTGAACAAAGAGACCTGGAAGTACATTTCTCGTCGAAGTGGAGTCACAGGTAAACAGCATAATGAAGAAGTTTGCTACGCTTGTCATAATTGGTCAGTGCATTGAGAATAGGAATTCGGAGGTCATGTTGCAGCTGCACAGGATATTGGTTCAGCCATTTTTGGAAAACTGCATTCAGTTCTGGTCTCCCTGCTAAAGGAAAGATGTTGCTAAACTTGAAAGGGTTTAGAAAAAGTTTACAAGGATGTTTCCAGGATTGGAGGGTTTGACTTACAGGGAGAGGCTGAAGAGTTAGAGCTGTTTTCCCTGGATTATTGGAGGCTAGCGGGTGACCTTGTAGATGTTTTATAAAATCCTGAGGGACATGGATAGGGTGAATAGCCAAGGTCTTTTCCCCAGGGTAGGGGAGTCCAAAACTAGAGGGTATAGGTTTTTAGGCCAGACGGGAAAAGTTTAAAAGGGACGCAAGGGGCAACCTTTTCATGTAGAGTGTGGTGTGTGTATAGAGTGAACTGTCAGAAGAATTTTGGAGGCTGGTACAATTACAACATATGAACGGTATGTCAACAGGAAGAATTTAGAGGGATATAAGCCAAATGCTGGTAAATAGGACTAGATTCAGACCAGGCTACCTGGTCATCATGGACAAGTTGGACCGAAGTGTCTGTTGCAGTGCATCTCTATGATTCTATTACTTCATAAATAACGGTGGCTCCCTTGTGATGTTAATGGAAAAAATATTTATGCTTCTGACTTTATGATTGGTTGTGTAAACCTGCAAGGCTGTCAGCTTTATTTTAGTTCAGAAGACTAATGGATTGAGTTTAGAAGCAAGTTTAGTTTTTCTCAGTTAGATGTTGTGACCTTGTAGGATCTAGACTCATTGCACGCTGGTTATTTATGTGTATGATCAGGTTCTCTGGGTCATTCGTGTGAGTCAAAACTTTTGTCCAATGAGCAGATAGGCACCATGTTAGTTGTTTAGCACCTTTCATTCTTCATTCTCATTCTCAGCTTGAGGGGCCAAATGGACTTCTCCCATCCCTATTTTTTATGGTCTTATTTTATTTTGAGAAGTTTATCTAGTATGCCTGAGAATTTGGACAGGCCTTACATGGTTATCCTGATCTGGTTTCTGAACATGATTTCCTCTGGCGTCAGTAAGCCCGCTTCTAGACATGTTACGGTAAGGTATAGCGATCCTGTTTTGTTACTCTGCAACTGTGATTAGTGCCTGAACCATGCAAAAGATTTTTTAGACAAGGCTGTTGGAGCAGAGATTGAGTGGTGGTGTTGCATGGTTTATGGGCTGTTTGGGACATATAGCTCTAAAATATCTGCCAGTGTATTGTGATACATTGTTGGATATGAATTCTTCAGGTGTACTAAACAAATGGAAGTTTCCATTCATACAATCTGGCACCGATTCACTTTAGGAATCGTTCAATTATCTGACGATAATCAGTGATGAGGGAAAAGTCATTGCCATGCACAATAATTAAATCTATTGCAAGTTTAGACCAAAGAATGGAATCTTACAGAGGTGCTAAGGTTCTTTGTGTCGCTGTGGTTAGTTGCTCTCGAATGTCTCCCACATCCTCACTACTTTTCCTATCATTATTGATCCCTGGTCAATACACTGGTATCCCTGACCAGGTGCCATGTTCACTTCATGTTCATCCATAGCTGCAACAATCTGCACAGTGCTTTAGGTACACATGCCTATTTTCCTTTAAAAATCAAGTCTTGAAGTACCTAGTTCACCTGTACAGCTAAAGGCATCTGAGAGTGCCTGGCACCTCAGGCCAGCCATCTATAATAACTTAGTGGAGTGCCTCATTTCTGGATCATTTGTTTCTTCCTGATCTTTCTTGCATTGGTGCTGACTAAAAGTCATCAAGTCATCCTTAAACACATTATCTACCTTAATGTGTACTTGTAAGTCTAGTGCAGTGATTTCCAACCTTCCTAAGCCCAAAATCATTGGAAATTAAGTGCAATACAGAATCTACACCACCCCCAAAAGTTTATTTTTAATATATAAATCTAAAACCAAGTATGTTTAATTCAAGATAACAAGGTATACAGCTGGATGAACACAGCAGGCCAAGCAGCATCAGAGGAGCAGGAAGGCTGACATTTCGGGCCTAGACCCTTCTTCAGAAAATCTCCAGAACAAAATTATTCATTTTGTTCTCTACTCACAGCCTGTATGACATCTTTGACTGCACATTATCTGTTAGAGCCCTGAAGTTTGGATTGTAGTTTTGAAGTTTGAGACTGCAAATCCTCTATAGTACATCAAATGGGTATCAGTGAGGCAAGTGTAATACTTGACTAGTTTTGTTTGGGAGAAAAGACACAAATGTGCTCCTCAGCCCATGCTCCAAACTGGACTGGCAATGGCTACTAGTTGTATGTTCTACATCCTGCTTACTTGCTGTTAGTATGATCTGTCTTAAAGAGTATATGTTGCCTCTTGAAATAATGTCATAACAACAACCATTTGTGAAAATCAGTTGTGTCTATTGTTACAGAGAAGGGGAGGTTAAATGAAAGAAATTCCCTGATACTCACTTTATAAGTAGAAAGTAACAATTTATTTAAACCAAAAATTCCCCCCAACTCCTAACTATTCCCTAATTGAACAAAATCCTCCTTGTATACCATTCCAATAAACACAAGTCCTACTTATATAGCCCAAGTAGTAAGAAAAAAATATAAATTAGAACTGAATCTCTCAAAGTCCACACAGAATGTGTCTTCCGGAATGCTGTGCCTTATCCACTGTCTCCCCAGTCATAAACACCTTTCTTCTGCTGTTCTCAAATCATAAAGGTTTTTTTTTCCCCACTGATCCTGCTATCAGGGATGCTTTCTCTGTGAAGACTCTTAGCTAGAAATGCCGTGGTACCTTTCATAGATAAGATGGTGCTTTCTTAGAGAGCTAGGTGCTTTTTCTCAGATGGCAGTATATTTTCACACCGATTTTCCAAAACCCTCTCCTTACATATATTGGATGACATATCAATTTTCTTGCAATAGTATTGGTCAGATTTAAATTCGATTGGCATTCAATCACTATGTGCTTGTTGTCAAATTAATTGGCTGATTCCAGTTGATTGCAAAACGTCAAAACACACCTAAAGTTTCCAATCACACAGCCAGTTGATACATGTTTCAATTTTAGAACTAGCTGTACATCTTCAGCTACATACCGATGCATGTTTTGTATAAATGTGTTAAGCTTAGAAAATCATTTTGTGTCTTAAGGAGCCACATACGCTACACAACTTCATAACAATATTGTTGAAAAGGTTCATAGTATGTTGTTATTATTTAAGTATTTGGGTTCTGAAATAGAAAATCAGTTATTTTCATTTCCTTGATGATCTGACTTCTTTGGAATTCTAGGCCAAAATTTCATTTTGAACGTTGTGTAACTATTGTTTTGAACTCAATGTCATGTGTTTTCTGCTAAATGGCTGGAAAGCTGACTGGGAACATGATGAAAAAGGTGTTTTATAACTTGACAACCATGAGAGGGAGGGCGTAGGAGCCAGAAGCCAGTTCATTCCATGGAATGAAGCCCATAAGCAAAAAAGAGGGGTTGTTGTCAGTGAGAAGAGAGCACCAGAAACAGAAGTGTCAGGAACAGGAGGGGTAAAGGAGGTAGATATTGACAGGCTTGTGTTTAGGGAACCCATATTAAATCTTAGTGAGCTGAATCAATAGCTTGTTTCGGAGGTCTTGGGGAGAGACATAAACTGAACAAAATAGCATGTAGTGTATGCGCAGACACTTGCTGAAAAGAAAATAGTTACAGTGATCCCAGCTGAGTAAGAAGTTTTAGTGTGTTGGTGACCTCTCACTGATTTTCAGGATCTGTAAGGCTATTGCTAGGATAAAAGGAATTAATATTTCTTTTAGATGTTTGCAATGAGATTGCTCCAGTAAGTCTTGTTCTAATGTAAAATAGTTTTTTTTCTTGTGTAATAAACTTTTTGTTAAAAGTACATCGGCAGCATCTTGTGAATATTGTAGGTGACTTATCTCTGTGGTACGCAATAAGAAATATAAAACTCATGGTCTATATTTCATTTTGGGGTCTGACACGTACAGTATCACCTCGTATTATCAGCTGAGATCATTACAAGTAAAGGAGAATAGTGGAATGTGAATTCATATAAAATGTATGAGCGTTGCCCTGATCTCTGACACTAACTTAGGTAAGAAATATTGAGTTTGGGTATATTTTAATTTTCCACTTAAAGTCCTAATCTGCATAAAACTACCGTATATGTTAGAATGGCTATAGGCATAGACTGTTGTCATACTCATTTATACATTACTTGTGTTGGAATGCTCCATGTTGTTAGTGTTGTCATAGATGGAACGCCAAAGCAGTTATTGAATTTAAATAAAATGTTTCCAAAAATCCATCTCTACTACTTTCTAAGTGGACAGCTCTTTTGAATATTTATGTGTATATGAAATTATAGCTACATTGCTTGAAAATGAGGTATTCTGAAAATACGTGAGTGCAATAATCTCAACAATTCCTAACCCTAACCCGATCGCAACCTTTTGTTAATTGATGAAATTATGATGCACATGTAATTAGTTTCTGTAACCTCTTCATTTTTGCATGACTGTCATAACAAAGGGGAGAGATGAGTTGAAGTTGACTTCTGTCTGCGACAGAAGTAGTTTTTACATTTTTCTTACTTGCCTCTTTTCTTTTATAAGTCGTGATGGTATACTTTCCCAAGCCCTATATATGAAGTACAAGTTAAAATTGACCTATGGTAAAATTCCTGAGGGTACAAAGTTTGATTTGTATTAATGCATTCAAAATCCAGGAGAATGGTTTGCAACTCACATTTGCATGCATGTGTTCACTGAAGGAAAAAAGAAGTTACAGGTTCCTCAAAGATATTGGCATTAGGACAGATGAATTAGACAGTCCAATAAGTCAATGTCTATTGAAGATCCATTCAAGTCGCTGTGCAAAGAAGTCCTGAGCTAAATGCATGCCAAGTGTTGTAATATTTCTCCCTTTCCTCAAATATGCACCAAGTTGCAAGCATGTGCGCCCACACGTATGTAGAAATATAGATTACTGAGAGGCAAGGATAGGTTGTCCAAATTAGAGTCCATTTCAAAAAAAAACCTGTTAGGTTGGCATCCAGTAGTTTTGTGACTTGGATTTCTTCTGGCTGAGTTCAACGACCGTTATGCTCTGATTTAAAGGTGTTGATTAATGAAGTAGCTGTTTTTCTGGAGGTAGACGTGAAGTTGTTCCAGGCAAATTAACTACCCATATATTCATAAGAAACATTGAACTAGCTATTGAAAGTAATACCAGCCTTTATAAAGCAACCAATGTGTTTATTGTTATACGTATTTAGCCGCTTGCCTTTTATGTGGTGCTATCCCTTTAATTTATCCATCATATCATTTATTTAAGTCTGTGAGAGCTACCAGTGTACAAATCTAGATCTCGTATAACCAGGACACCTAACCATACACCTAACCATTGCAAGCTTCATGTTCAGGGCCTAATTAGAAAGCCTGCTTTGTATTCTTTAAAAGTATAAAATCAAGGACAGTTTGGAATTCTGTTTTTTTTATTATTTGAATATTTATGATTTCTTTGCCCCAACTGACTTTCTTTATTCGTTTACTTGACAATACTGAAGCAGCTCCATGAAATTCAAAGGAGCATTCAGCGCCCGGAAACAGTACTCCCACAGTTTGATGCTTCCACTTAGTGACATGCTTTCCATATTGTTTAAAACAGATGTTGGAGTAACAGTTTGTGTGGCTGTTTTAATTGTAAATTGAAGCACACATGGAATTATTAAAATAAATTAGATGATAAATAATTACATTTATATTTTGTAAATTTATTTAAATTGTTGAATATTATGTGATATCATTTGAGCCTTAACTAAAATGTCACACATTGTCATTTTTATTTAAAGCAATTCAAATTAAATAGGATTGCTTTTATTCTTAGGTACATTTGAAAACGCAAATGACCAGTAAAACCCAACAACTTGACACGATGTCCAAACAATACAAACTGTTAGAGAAGCGTCTGGAAGAAATGCTGTCTAAAATTGCTAAGGAAACAGAGGATATCAAGGATCTTGAAGAGCAGCTGACAGAAGGTAACTTGAGATTTTTTTTATTCTCTGAGTAAGTTCCCTCTGTAAGTGCCTGAACAGCGTATTGTGCAAATAAATATGCTCTGCTGAAATGATAAGAGAATTCACACGGTGCCTTTTCATAATGATCAAATGTGCTTCTATATTTTCAACAGTGCGACAGAACAAAATGAGGATCCAAATCTAAACTTGGGGTGGGAGAAGGACCCTTTCTTTTGTATATCTGCATATGTAATGCACCAAGTAAAGCTGCTATTTAATTATAGTATTTGTATTGCTTAATTCTGCTGAATTCATCAAAATTCCCTAATGATAAGTACATAAATACTGTACCAATGCTTTAAATATTAACTTGCCCTAATGCATTTTTAATAGGCCGTATAGTAGCCAATGAGGCACTGAAACGGGACCTCGAAGGTATTATTGCTGGGCTGCAGGAGTACTTGGAGAGTGTAAAGGGGCAGGCAAAACAAGCTCGGGAGGAATGCGTAGCGCTACAGAAAGAAAAGGAGATACTGTTGCTTCAATTGGCTGATTTGGAACAACAGAAGAATCAGCTAGAAATTGTTGCCATGGATGCAGAGCACTTGAGAAGGGTACGTATTTGAGTGCATTAGAATCCTGAGGTGCTGTACCATTTCCTATTCAAGAAAGGATCACAAAAGAAAAATGTAATTAAGAATAAATTTAAAATTCAACTCCATTTTCACTGAAAATTCTACTAGTTCGTGATGATAATAAATATCTAATCAACCGAACATGGTCTGAAATGTGCCATGTACAAAATCAGCAACTGCGGATAATAAATAGGAATTGATAATTATCTACTGAACATTAATGTATTTTAGTATGAAAGGAAGAAAAATAAAGTTGCCTTTTTTTTCATTAACATGTCCACTTGTCCTGTTGTAATTATGCAAATAACACTTTACCGAAAGGCAAGATATTTGCAAATGTTACATTGTAGCGCACAAAACAAGTAATACAGAAATGTCTAGAGTTAAATAGTGAATAATCAATTTACTTGGCAGAATGCTTTGGGTAACCTAAACCTTAATGACTGCAGTAATCTGCAGAGTCTATGTTTATTTCTCTGTGTAGGAGATGTCTGACCTGGAACATTCCTTACAAGAGCAACAGGAGTTGAATGAGTCTCTGCGTCAAGCTCAAGGTGACCTCAGTGAATATGAGGCTGAGTTAGAATCTCAATTGCAAGCAAGGGATATTGAAGCAAACCAGCTTAGGGAGGAACTGGAGCGACTCCGGAAGCTTAGTCAAGTGAGTTGAAAGCTTGATTCTTACTCATTCTCCCAAAGTTGACGTGGTAATTTTTATTTACAAGTGTTAAGGAATACGAAGTATTTAACCAGTAAATGCTTTGTGTATTTGTGGCATTGTTTACAGCACAATGTATTGGAAATTACAAAATTATTGCAGTGTGGAAGGTGGCTGTTTGGGCCGTTGTGTCTGCAGCAGCTGTATTATCCTGATTTTCCCCATATCCCTGTACACCATTACTTAGGATAGAGATGAGGAGACATTTCTTCACCCAAGAGTGGTGAGCCTGTGGAATGCATTGCCAAAGGAAGCAGTTGATGCTAAAATATTGAATATATTCAAGATGTGACTAGATGTAGCACTTGGGGCAAATGGGGTCAAAGTTTATGGAGAGAAAGCAGGATTAGGCTATTGATTTGGACGATCATGAATGTCGGAGCAGGCTCGAAGAGATGAATGGCCTCCTCCTGCTCCTATCATCTGTGTTTCTATCCAACGACTATCCAGTGCCTTCTTGAATGCCTGCACTGAATCTGCTTCCACCACATTTTCAAGCAGTGCATTGTACACTTGGGCTTATTGATAGTTGAACTTTTTTTTGGAAATTTTCTCTTAAATTTCCCATTAGGTATCTGGTTATTGTGATTTTTAAACTTTTATTCATTATCTGACTCAGTAACTAGAGTCTAAATTGTAAGGGGCTTAAGTTCTTCTTTCAGCAATTCCAGTGTTGTTTTCTATTGATTCCATAACACAAAGTAACTCCTGCTGCATGAGCAAATTAATTTAAAAGAAAAATTAGTTGTGCTTGTATCACAAAAGCTAGATGTCTTAAAATGCTTTGCAACTAAGGGTCAGAGTATGCAGTCTCACAGAACACCGATGGTGAGGATTAATATGGAGGAGGTGATATTGCCTTTCTCATTATTATGGTCCCAAGTTCCAATGTTTCAGACCATACAATGCTTGCAGCTTGAGTTTAAACAATTAAATTAGCCCCAACTTCTATCCTTGTTGTTCTAAGCTAACTGTTCGACTGTGGTCATAATAACCCAGCCAGGCTCCTTGCAAGTTCTGTGAAGAAAGCATATGGTCTTCTGTGGTATCTCGCTCCTGAGAAGCACCCACAAACAGTGGAATGGGAAATATAACCTGCAAGCCCCTGCAATGCATGTTGCTACAGCAATATGTCATGCAATTAAGACTTCTCAATGATCTTAAATGCTTTTGTTTCATAATCATTTTACTTTTTTTTGTTTTTTGTCATTGTTTCACACTTCTGCTCTGTTTTCATTTATTTCTCCTTTGTTTTTCATCAATTGCCTTTTATCAACTTGATGTCCCGACAGGTTTTCTGTTATGGGAAGAAGATGCACACGAGTATAGTAAAGGAAACCGGGAGCCTTTTTAAATAAAGATGTAAATGTAGGGAATTAGAGGGAATAATTTTGAGTGGGTAAATATCTTTCTAAACCGTAGAAGAAGAGCAGATGTTGTTCAGCAACTAAGTGAAGAAACGCTGGTCTTTCAGCATTATTATTTTTTGCACATTTTCTTTGCTTGTCTGTGTAATACTTTAGACAGATAGTGATAGATATTACATTCCTCAATGGTTATTATGACTTCTTTTTAAACACTATTAAACTTTGATCTTGGTAAAATTTTAGAGGTTCCAAATTATTAATGAAATTACATCATAATAGATACTGGGTCTATAATGAACTGTATTATGTACACTGTTGGATCAGTTTACAAGTGAAATATAAAGCACCGTTCTTCATTTGATCTCCCTGGCTTTGAAAGTTCAAATGCATCGTCAGTTATCAGACTTAGCGAAGTATTCAAATGTTTGTTTTCCAATGCTTCTGATTTTAAAATAGTTATCTACTAATATGGTGCAATATATACATTCTAGATGGAGCAATCTGCCCTGCAAGCTGAGCTGGAAAAGGAAAGACAAGCTCTAGAAAATGCCATAGCACAGGCTCAACTAGTGGCTGAAAAGGAGCATGAAAACAAGAAGTTAGTTGCCCAACTAAAAGGTCTTCAGGCAAGTCAAATCTGACTGACAGTTATTTAAAGTACATAATTGCAACAGTTTTTCCTATTTAACTGATACTTATTTAATGTACAGCATCAAGGAGTAATCTCGTGACACTGGTTACTTCTTGGCGGATAACAAACTATATGACTTGTTCTTGATGTTTATGTTGGAAATGTATTTAAATATTTGCAAATTATTGTTTGAAGTATTAACCCTGAACTCAGCTTTGCACCACAACGTTAGGATACATAGGCATTGTGATAGCTATTGTTTATCTAATAAAATGTCGAGCAAATTCCTAGAGTAAATTTGCTCAAATTTTCTTGAGAGAAATGGTGTTTCAAATATTGTGAGCTATGTCGCATTGTTTGTTTAGGATTGTTAAGTTCATGAACTGAGCTTTTAAAAAAAAGTTGTGTAAAATATTCATTATACTTTTAGATGTTACTGCTCTAGTATTGCGCCTCAACCTTGATCGAATTCTCCACACAGAATAATATCAAGGAACTGCAAATTAGTTATGTTACAGTGCTAATTTGGCACTAACATCATATGGGTCCTAAGCCTTCTAAGAGGACATTGCAGCTGGAGAAATTATTGATGATGATCTCATCACCATTTAACTGAAATATTGCACAAGCTGTTCGGGGAGCTTGCCTATTCTATTTAAAAATAAGGCACATGACGTGCTTTTGCTACGAAAACAAAATTTGGAGTAGCTGCCAAATTGCATTTTTAAGCCTTTTTTTTAAACTGACATGCACCAAGTTTAAAATGATATCCATGGTTGATACAGTAGATTAGTTGTTTTACCTCTGGCACCTGTGATTTAAAAAGTAGGATAACCTTCTGTTAATTGCAGGTCCTCATTTTAAAACTTCCTTGTAGTTAAAAATCTGACTTCAAAGTGGTGGCGTATTGTTGGTGCAAAACAAAGGATGATTCATTTATTTGAACCAGACCTGGTTTCACAAGATCTGATTCTACAAGGTGCCAAAAAAGGAAAATTACCTATTCCCATCTTTTGTCTTAAAAGGCACCATTAAAATTTAACTACTTTAGGAAGTGAAGCATTTCACACCATCACCATTAATTTTTGACTGACTTCCAATAATGTGACAAGCAGCAATGCATAATTCTACAAATATTAGTTTGAACCTTTAAACTGCAATACATTATTTAGAGCAAGACACAGATGCTTTTAAATACACTTGGAGTGTGATGATTACCGTAATATGGATATTATGTGCCTTCCAGATTGATAACTCTTTGTTGAAGGAACAGCTTCAGGAGCTTCAGGCACATATAGATCAGGCTATGAAAACAATGATTCACCCAGAGGAGGTTTCTGCACGTGTTTCTGAGCTCAGAAAAAGACTGGATTCTGGTATCCACGAAATTAGGTTAGATTTTCAGTCTGTTGAAGTTATTCATTGCATGCTTTAAAAGCTTTAGTAATGTTAAAATTTTAAAAGAAACTTTGTGCTTAATTGATTAATCATGTGACTTTTCTAATGGGAAATGATAATTTTTTAAAAATTTATTCTTAGGCCTTATAACCAAGGAGACACTTTGGGAAAGAATCTTGCTGGATTGCAGAAACAGTTGAATAAAATTTTGGGCCGCTCGCAACAGGAAAAAGAGGAAGCTTTAAAACATCAGAAGAAATTAGAACAGGAAGTGATGGGATTGCAAGATGAACTGAAAAATAAACAGGAGGATTACACAACTGCTTGTGAAAAGGCAGTAGAAACATTGGTAATTGTAGGCTGATGAATTTACATCAAATAGCATCGTTCAAATAATGTACACAATACTTTTAGTTAATAACTTAAAAGTAAGAAAATAATTTTTTAAAAAGCTACACTTTATTTTGCACATTAACAGTTAGCAGAAAAGTTTTCATACAATCAAGCAATATTTGCAACAAGCTAGATGAATGGATTGCAATATGGTGATGATTTGTTATCTGAGTTACCCAACTATGTACCGAAACACTGTGTATAGATAATTTTAAACTCTTCTTCAAATAGATACAAATCTTTTAGTTTTTCACTTGAAAAGAAAGGGAATAAATGCATATGTAACCAGTAGTCTCAACCTTTCTTTCGTGGGGTCTTTCTGTAAATATTAGTCAACTGTTCCTTGTTACGCTGATTATAACTACTCAGTGTGTATTGGTGTGAAACTTAATGTGAGTGGACAGTCTGATTCTAGTCCCACTGATGGTTGGGACATGAGGCAGAGTGTCTCCAGTGGTAATGATCAAGATGTGGAGTGCAGGATTTACTTCCTTGGCCACTGCCGCTTTTCTTTATCATTAACGTGTTGAGATTTGAAGCATGATGCAGTTTTACGGACAAGGTGTCACCATTCTAAGCATTTGATGGAAAGCTGCTGCTGTACATTGTTTCTACTGGGCTCCAAGAATAGCTTCAGCATCTTTGAATCATTTTCTTTGTCCTCCCTTGGACCTTTGGCAACATGATAGTTTAAGAAAACAGGATCTGGTATAAGAAGTAGTTTTTGGCCATCAGGATAGAGTGTCCAGTCCATCAAAGTTGATTTTGCAGAAATTGTGCCAGAATTATTGTTGCACAGCTTCAAGAAGGACACCCTCAACAACTTCTCTTTTGACTCCTCCCACTTCCTACAGACTAAGGGGGTGGCCATGGGCCCCAGCTATGCCTGCCTCTTTGTAGGTTACGTGGAACAGTCCCTCTTCCGCACCTACACAGGCCCCAAACCCCACCTCTTCCTCCGGTACATTGATGACTGTATCGGCGCCGCCTCCTGCTCCCCAGAGGAGCTCGAACAGTTCATCCACTTCACCAACACCTTCCACCCCAACCTTCAGTTCACCTGGGCCATCTCCAGCACATCCCACACCTTCCTGGACCTCTCAGTCTCCATGTCAGGCAACCAGCTTGTAACCATGGATAATGGGAACTGCAGATGCTGGAGATTCCAAGATAATAAAATGTGAGGCTGGATGAACACAGCAGGCCAAGCAGCATCTCAGGAGCACAAAAGCTGACGTTTCGGGCCTAGACCCTTCATCCATGTCCATTTCAAGCCCACCGACTCCCACAGCTACCTAGAATACACCTCCCCCCACCCACCCTCCTGCAAAAATTCCATCCCCTATTCCCAATTCCTCCGCCTCCGCCGCATCTGCTCCCACGATAAGACATTCCACTCCCGCACATCCCAGATGTCCAAGTTCTTCAAGGACCGCAACTTTCCCCCCACAGTGATCGAGAACACCCTTGACCGCGTCTCCCGTATTTCCCGCAACACATCCCTCACACTCCGCCCCCGCCACACCCGCCCAAAGAGGATCCCCCTCGTTCTCACACACCACCCCACCAACCTCCGGATACAACGCATCATCCTCCGACACTTCCGCCATCTACAATCCGACCCCACCACCCAAGACATCTTTCCATCCCCACCCCTGTCTGCTTTCCGGAGAGACCATTCTCTCTGTGACTCCCTTGTTCGCTCCACACTGCCCTCCAACCCCACCACACCCGGCACCTTCCCCTGCAACCGCAGGAAATGCTACACTTGCCCCCACACCTCCCTCACCCCTATCGTAGGCCCCAAGATGACGTTCCACATTAAGCAGAGGTTCACCTGCTTATCTGCCAATGTGGTACACTGCATCTACTGTACCCGGTGTGGCTCCCTCTACATTGGGGAAACCAAGCAGAGGCTTTGCAGAACACCTCCGCTCGGTTCGCAACAAACAACTGCACCTCCTAGTCGCAAACCGTTTCCACTCCCCCTCCCATTCTTTAGATGACATGTCCATCACGGGCCTCCTGCAGTGCCACAATGATGCCCCCGAAGGTTGCAGGAACAGCAACTCATATTCCGCCTGGGAACCCTGCGGCCTAATGGTATCAATGTGGACTTCACCACTTTCAAAATCTCCCCTTCCCCAACTGCATCCCTAAACCAGCCCAGTTCGTCCCCTCCCCCCACTGCACCACACAACCAGCCCAGCTCTTCCCCTCCACCCACTGCATCCCAAAACCAGTCCAACCTGTCTCTGCCTCCCTAACCTGTTCTTCCTCTCACCCATCCCTTCCTCCCACCCCAAGCCGCACCCCCATCTACCTACTAACCTCATCTCACCATCTTGACCTGTCTGTCTTCCCTGGACTGACCTATCCCCTCCCTACCTCCCCACCTATACTCTCTCCACCTATCTTCTTTACTCTCCATCTTCGCTCCGCCTCCCCCTCTCTCCCTATTTATTCCAGAACCCTCACCCCATCCCCCTCTCTGATGAAGGGTCTAGGCCCGAAACGTCAGCTTTTGTGCTCCTGAGATGCTGCTTGGCCTGCTGTGTTCATCCAGCCTCACATTTTATATTCAAGAAGGACACTTGTGTTTGTTTAGTGGTCCTCCCATTGAATCCACAGTAAGCAACAGGAAATATTATGATTGAATTTCTTTATCACGCTTGTGTTATTGATGTGCATTGCAGGGCTCACTGCAGTACTGGAGTGCGATGATAAGAACTGGCCTGTGCTCTAGGACTTCCTTTGATTTGCAGAGGTCTTTAATATAATACTGTCACTTCTGTAGTTTCTACAAGGATGTGCTGCTGCAGCTGATCCAGCGTTGGATCTCCTTGTCAATGGTTTAAGACAGGTGGTGGCTACCAAGATTTGGGCAACCTAAATCCGGAGTTTCTCCTTCAACATGCATGGATGGTAGATTATTTCACTGCCTGGCTTTGATTGTATGTCATTTTTTTTTGGGGGGGGGGTCAACATTCCAGGACACATGAGGCTTTTTGTACACAGAGTTGGAAGTCAATGACAGCAGCCTTCAAACTCCGTACAGATCTGTAACTCGTGTATTTGTAGTTGGATTGAAGGGTCAGTCTCCATGTTATATGACTCTATGATTGTAGGATTGTGAACAAGTTTCTTGGACATGCACATCTTTATGCCTTGAGATTTACTGAGTCAAAAGCTCTGTTCAGGTTGATAAGTCCATATAAGTACTTGGCAGTTGTGTTTTCTTGGATTTATCTGCTGCTGGAAACCATGTTGAAGGTTCCCATAGCAGGACTAAATTTGCATTCTGTATCTGGAATGCTTTCCACAGCCGTAAGAAGTAGACCATTCAGAATGTGTACCCTGCAGTGGACAAGAGGGAAATATCCTGGCACCTTGCATAGCATGGAGGTAATTGCAATGGTACTCCATTTCAGTATCCAATTCTAACTATTAAAGATGGTTTTGCAGTGTTGGCATTGGAGAAAAGTTAAAGCAGCAGATTAATAAACCAAAAGGAAATACAAGAATCCAACAGGGAAGATGAATTGACTTTGACCATACAGCTTCCTGGAGTTCAGGTACCCCAATTTGAAAACCAAATCAGTAAAATCAGGCAGAGAAGACTCTAAGTTTTGTTTGATGAATGAAGATGCTAAATAAGGCAAAAACACATTCACATTATTTCCAGAAAAAAGGCACATTATGATTTCATAGTATTCCTTCCTGAGTTATTTATTCACATTTTCCTAAATGTCACTGTCTGACTGTACACCTAGTTTTTTGTGCTCTGTAAATTGGATTCAATTAATATAATACTTTTGGCAGCCCTTTTGAGAGCCTAATTGTTATCTTCTTACAGATGAAATCTGAAAAAGAAGTCAATGAAGCTAAGGCACAGGCTTTGAAGAATGAAATATTGCAGCTCCAGGAGGAACTGACAAACATGCAGGAGTTACAGGCACTCACTGACAAGCAGCTTCAGGAGGCTGATGCAGATAGAGACAAACTTCTAACAGAAATTGAAGATAAAGAAAACAAGGTAACAAAAATGTTATTACATAATCATAAAATTGGTAAATATCCCGATTTCATCTGATTTTAGTTTGCTTACCTGATTCAAATCAAACATCCGTTCTAGCTTTTTGTTTCTGGACACAATAGAGGATTTTTAAAAAAGGCTGGAGATCTGAAACAAGCAAAAACATACTGCTAAAGAAACCTCGTGTTTGGCGCCCTATATGTAGAGAAAACAGAGTTAATGTTTCTAGCCCTGTGACCCTTTTTTAGAACTAGAAGCAGCTAGGAAAAGGTGCTAGTTAAGCTTATGATGGGAGGTAGAGGAGCACAGGAGTGTGCGGATAGGTGGCGAAGAATTCAAGAGCGACGGAAAAATACTAGGCAGACAAAGGGATTGTTGACACTCGACCAGTGAAGAAGATAAGCCAGAAGGGTGATAATGGAAATAATGAGTAATTGAAAATAGCTTGGCTGAACTGAAATCAACCTATTTCAGGACCTATGGTAGTAGAAGTAGGTAATAGACAAGGAAGGGTGTTTATCTTCTGTAATTGTTCACCTCAGTGGATGAGACCTGAAGGCTGTAATGTGCATAAGCTGAAGATGAGATGCATTGAGCTTCACTGCAGCACTGCAACAGATCTGAGACACAAATGTTGGCATGGGAAGATGATGATGTATTAAAGTGGTGAGCAAATGGAAGCTGGGGGTCATTTTTATGGACAGTATGTAGGGTGTTCTGGAAAGCAGACACCGAGTCAGACTTTCATCTCCCCAGTGTAGAGAAGACTACATTGTGTGCAGAAATGCAGTAGACTAGACTGAGTGAAGTGCAGAAAAATCATTGTTTCACCTGCAAGGTCTATCTGGTGCCTAATATGTGTGAGGAGACAGGAGCTAAATGGGCAAGCATCGCACCTTCTGTGATTGTCTGGAAAGGTGCCAGGGAGGGGTGGGGAGATTTTGGGAGAAAGGGAGCAGTGGACCAAGACGTCCCAGCAGGAATGATCCTTGCAGAAGGGGAGAAGAATGTGTGTCTAATGGTGACATCACACTGGAGGTGGTGGAAACGGCAGCATATGACCTTTTAGATGTGGAGTCTGGTGAAATGGAAAGTGAAGACAAGGCGGATCATATCGTTGCTGTGTGAGGGAGTGGAAGAGATGAAGGCAGAAGTGCAGAAATGAGTTGGTCACGGCTATGGCCCCTGTCCATCGTGCTATCAGTTAATTTTGGATTGAGAAACAAAGTAGATGTGTCTGAGTGTCCCCTGCCAAAAGTGGTGTCATCAGAACATACACGACATAAAAAGTGGGAGAATGGAATGGAGCTCTTACAGGATGTGAGGAAGTCATGGTAACTCTGGGAGTCAGTGGGTTTGTAATGGATATCAGTGGCCAGACTTTCCCCAGAAATGGAAACATTGTTGTCAAGCATGGGAAGGGAGGAGTTAGGGATGGACCAGATGATGGTGACAGTAGGATGAAAATTGGAAGCAAAATTGATCACATTTTCAAATTCTGGAAAGAAAGGGACGCTGTACCAATTATGTCATTGATGTACCAGAAAAAGAGTTGTGGGAATGGGCCCTAGTAGGACTGTAGCAAAGAATATTCCACCTACCCTGTAAACAGGCAGGCATAGCTACAGTCCATACAGGTACCCATGGCAGCATTTTCAAAAAGAAGTGGGAATAGGACAATAGTTTGCGAGATCAGCGGTTTGAAACAATTGAAGGCGACCTTAGAATACAACATGATCTTGTTCCTATGGTCCAATGGACCGAGGAGTGGCAGATGGAGTTTAATTTAGATAAATGTGAGCTGCTGCATTTTGGAAAGGCAAATTGGGACAAAACTTACACTCTCATTGGCAAGGTGCTGGGGCGGGTTGCTGAACAAAGACACCTAGGAGTGCAGTTCATAATTCCTTGAAAATGGAGTCCCAGGTAGATTGGATAGTGAAGATGATGTTTAGTATGCTTGCCTTTATTGGTCTGTGTATTGAGTACAGGAGTTGGGAGATAATGTTGCATTAGTTAGGCCACTTTTGGAATATTGCATAAAATTCTGGTCTCCTTGCTATAGGAAGGATGTTGTGAAACTTGAAAGGGCTCAGAAAATATTTACAAGGATGTTGCCAGGGTTGGAGGGTTTGAGTTAGAGGGAGAGGCTGAATAGCTGGGGCTATTTTCCCTGGAGCATTGGAGGCTGAGGGTTGACCTTAGAGGTTTATAAAATCATGAGAGGCATGGATAGGGTAAATGAACAAAATTGTTTCCCCAGGGTGAGGGAGTCCAAAACTAGAGGGTATCGGTTTAAGGTGAGAGGGGAAAGTTTTAAAAGGGACCTAAGGGGCTAATCTTTCATGCTGAGGCTGGGGCATATATGGAATAAGCTGAAAGATGAAGTGGTAGAGACTGTTACAATAAGAGATGTGGGCCAAATGCAAGTAAATGGGATTAGATTTATCTAGGATGTCTGGTCGGCATGGACAAGTTGGACGAAAGGATCTGTTTCCGTGCTGTATGTCTGTATGACTCTATGACTCTTAGTGGGAATGGAATCAAGGGAGCAGGAAAAGGGAAGCAGCTAAGATAGGAAATAAATTTTAAATCAGGGCTTACAGCAGATGGCAAGTGTTTTTTCAGGGACAAATGCAGAAGGAAGTACAGTTGGAAACAGTTAGGGAGAGCAGTTGTGAAAAAGTATACAAGGAGGTGACTAGATATTGCCCAGCTAATCAGATTATGGGTGTAAAGGGACCACATAATACAATCGATTTAATAGTGAGGCACAAATAAGGCTGTGTGCTAACTTAGAAATAAACCTGACAGGACTATGGTAGAAGGTGGCTGGAAAGATAGGATAAGGCAAGTTTCTTGAAGGAAGAGAAAGCACTAAAGGCCATACCGTGTTGGTTTTCCCTGCAGTTGTGGAGGAAAGTGCAAATAAGCAAAGAGATTACAGTAGAATTGTTGCCAGAATTAGAGTTTGCTGTTTTAACTTGTCTTTGCTCCTGATAAATCCTCTGCCTCCTGAGTGCAAAAACCAGAAAGAAAAGGTTAAGACCCAAATTATTAGGTCACTAATTCATTAACATCACCAGTAATTCTGAAATTTTGTTGGAAATCTTGACTTCATTTGATCCTGCAGATGGTGCAGACTTGACAGATCATGTTTCTGAAGCAAAATATTGTGGATGCTTGAAATGTGAAATAAAAATTAACGAGGAGGAACGTGCGCTTTTTTTCTAAACTTCTCTCCTCTTGCACACTTTGTGGAGATATGAAGTAGAAAAAAAATTCTCCTTGGATATGTAAATATTTTGGGAAGTATGCAGGCATCTAACTTAGTCACATAACGTTTGTGGAACAGTATGTCAGATACCCTGGAATGTATCATTCAGAAAAAAAGGAATTGTCTTTTTCTGTGGTCATGTGTTCTCACTGATTGGATTTACGATACATTTTCACTGAGCCGGCTGCCTAAGTTTGATATAAATTTAAAATGCATCTTTTTTTGATCTTAAATGTTTGCTAGATGCTTTAAAAACTTGTCAAGTGAGAATTGTTTCATCAAGTTTCAAATTTCATACTTTCTTTATAAGTGGAATATATTTATATTTCTGCAAAACTAATGAAGGTATACATTGATAATAAAATGTGAGGCTGGATGAACACAGCAGGCCAAGCAGCATCTCAGGAGCACAAAAGCTGACGTTTCGGGCCTAGACCCTTCACCAGAGACCCTTCCTCTCTGGTGAAGGGTCTAGGCCCGAAACGTCAGCTTTTGTGCTCCTGAGATGCTGCTTGGCCTGCTGTGTTCATCCAGCCTCACATTTTATTATCTTGGAATCTCCAGCATCTGCAGTTCCCATTATCTCTGAAGGTATACATTGCATAGATTTTAAATAAGAATGTACATTACGGAGTGTCAGACCAATTGGCTGGATTGTAGTGCTTAATAACAGCAACAGCCTGTGTTCAATCTCTGTATCAGCTGTAGTAATACTTACGGGTCTGCCTCCTCTTCTTACCCTATTGTGGTATCATGGCACCAAAGAAATAGTGCAGTATAGACAGCCTTGACTCACCATTCTTTGACAAGCTAAGAGGCTAAAATAAGAAGGTCATCAGGGAAACATTGATATAACTTGGTTTCAATCTAATTTTAGAGCAAAATAGAGGGTCGAAGAATGCATTTAAAACTGCGTGGCCTCGAGAAAAACTTGAAAGACTTGCAGGAAACAGTGGCTACATCTGAGAAGGTGGCTGCTAAAGAACTCTCCACTGCTAAAGACCACCTAAAAGTTCTTGAGGGGACTGTTCAAAAACTTAGCCTTGAAAGAACGGAGGTAACATACATCTTACTGAATGCAAAATACATTCGGAGTATATGTTTTTAACTTTATTAATTTCCCTAGAACAATATGCACCAAAAAATGTACATTATTTTCACCTGCTTGTGGTTTGGCATTGTTTTTCTTTAGGAGGTGGGATTAGCAGAAAAATTCAAAGCTGAGGCAACTCGGGCAGCTCGTGACCTTGCCAAGGCAGAAGCTGAAATCGATATGCTACAGAATCTGTTGAAAGAAAAAGAAAGCCAGGTGAAGTCAAAGAATTGCAGACACATTGACTACATAAAAAATTGCACATGTTTTTATAAGAATCAAAAGGTCTTTGAAATTTGAATTTGCATCCACATGAACTGATTGAAGAAAAGAGTATATGCATTTAAGGCAAAATTAGATTGGTGCATAAAGGAAAATGGAATGAAAATTATGCTATAAGCCATTGCATAGACCAGTAATCAATTGCTTGTCTCTACGGTAATTTCTAAGTAATACTTAATTAAGATTTTTAGTAATTTGTGCAGCTTTGGTAAGGCTGGTGAAGAAGTTGGTAGCTTTCTTAAAATGCTTCTATTCTTGTGTTTTGAGTTTACCCAAAATGCTGATAGGAAAAGAGCTTCAGAATTTTTGCCTAGTAACAGAGAGCTAATAGTGATACAAGTCCAAGGCAGAGTGGTGTACAGCTCAAGGGAACTTGCTGGTAGTGTTGTTTCCATGGACTTATGACCATGTTCTTCTGCATGATGGAAATCTTTGTTTTGACAGTTCTGTTGAAAGAATATCGGTGAATTGTTGCAGTGTCTCTTATGAATGCTGCACATTTAGAGAATGCTGCATTTGTTTCTTTTGCATCTAGTAATGCTGCAACCCAAGCATGGTGGGTTCTCAGAAATATAATCTCAAAATCCAGTGTTATGACAGGTATTTATATCTCATGGCTTTGTAAAGGCTGTTACATTCCAGTTATAGTTGTGCTACTTTATTAGCCCTTTTGCAGTGTCTGTCCAGTTTTTAATGTTGCTTAACCCCGTAAACAGCCAAAAGAAATTATTCAATCTTAAATCTAGTTTGGACAGATTAGATTAATGTAATTGAGATAAAACATGTAATATTATACACTGTACTTTCAAGTTTGTTTTTCTTAGAACAGTACAGTTTTAATTTAATATGTTTATTACTACAGTGGATGAAAGGGATGACATTTATCTTTCGCAGCTTTTTTGAGCATTATTGTATTGTTATGAAAGCAATATTTCAACTGAGTTTATAGGAACCATTTCTACAACTGCACTGTCAGTTTCCTTTTTTCCAAAACACACTAACCTTGTGTCCTCCTTGTTGTATTCATTACTAATTTCATATTTGTGCTATGATTACAACACAGTATTCAAATCCATAAGTAATTGTTTTTAGATTCTGGATGGAATTCAGTCATTTGATTTTGGAGCAAATACTGTAAATGGACAACAACTAGAAATTGATAGACTAAATCGAGCTCTAAATCAGCAACGGGCAGAACTGAAACACCTCCAAGATCATCTGGATCAAGCCAGAGAAGGTAAAGTGCAGTTTGTTTGACCATTTAGTTTTGTCTTTTCCTGTCTTTGTCTGTAGTGATTGAGAGGTGCACTGGGGTAGGGAGAAATGTCTGCCTGGTCAGGGATAGTGTGCAGAGTGTCTGGTGTCAGTGATAAATTGGGCTGAAGGGTTTTAAAATTCCCCAACAGTTAGAACAGGTTATAATCCATCTAATGTATCCTGAGTAACTGTCCAGTTAAATGAATTGGAACCCTCAGAAGTCATGAAGAGTAACTCAGGATTGGAGAACTTGTCGGGATGATACCAGATGCCTGGTAATTGCTAATCAGAAGCTTAAATTTGACAGACAGTTCCAGAGAAGTTGGTGTACAGGGATGTCCAAAGGGCCTCATTGATGTGACAACCTGCTTCCATTTGGAAGATCTGAGCATTTGTGTGCATGTGAGATTACAGTGTTGACCAGTGGTAACATTAAAACAAAGAATTTAGTTTTTGTGTAAACATGCTGCAATTTTTTCCTATGCTTGAAGTTTCAAACTTTAATTTGCTGACTGCCCTTTCTAGCCATCATGAGTCAGTTTGCATGAGTTGATTTTAAAGGGTTGATTTTCAACTATATATTATTATATAAGATGTCATCCGTTGCAGAAATGATCTACTTTTCTTTCTTGGAGCATTACTATTTCTGGGCAGAAAGTTGAAAATATATGTCAAAGCCTGTTCTGTTCCTATTACTAGGAACATGAATATGCCATTCAGCCACTCAAGCCTGTTTCACCATTTAATGACAGATCTATGGCCTAATTGTTAATACCTGTGTTTGGGGCATATCCCTTAATACCTCCCTTTAGCAAAAATTTATCTGTCTCAGATTTCAAGTTAACAACTGACCTAGCATCCAGTGTCGTTTGTGGAAGGGAGTTCCAAACATCTATGACCCTTTGTGTGTAGAAGTTCTTCCTAACATCTCTCCTGAACGATCTGGCCCTAATTCTCAGATTATGCCCTCTAGTTCTAGTATCCCCAATCAGTGGAAAAAATTAATATTTTCCGATTAATATCTTGATCAGATCACCAGTTAACCTTCTAACTTCTAGAGAAATTAGGTCTAATTTGTGTAATCCTGTGTCATAATGTAACCCCTGAAGTCCAAGTATCATTCTTGTAAACTCACATTGTACTCCCTCCGTGGCCAATATATCCTTCCTAAGGTGTGGTGCCCAGATCCACACTCCATACCCCAAGCAGAGTCTAACCAGGGTTTTGTATAACTCCAAATGTATTTAACTTTTATTTGTGTTTATTTAATCAGTTCCATTTTAAAATTTCAAGTCATTCAAAAGAAACAACATTATCCTATGGACTATAACTATGTAACAATAAAGCAGCTGTCAATGTCCAAAGTGTCTCATGTACAGGCATTTATAGAATTAAAGGTAAAAAGTAAAGTCACCATAGTCCTCAAGGACTGTAAGGCTGCTTTCTCATTAGAGAGACGAGTGTTGGTGGTTTAGCCTGACAGTCGCCATGCCTCAGGTGAGGGGGTGAGATCAGGAAGGCAAGACCTTCACATTGACCTCAGCTGGAATAGGAATTGAATCTGCACCGTTGGCGTTACTCTACATGACAGACTGTCCATCCTGCTGACTGAACTAATCAGCCCCCTATTGCGGACTGAGAGTATGACCTCTGTATCCATTGAAGTTGTAAGATCCTGCCAGTCTCAGTAGTATGGTATCATCCTCTTTAAATCAGTAATCATTACTCATGATTGGTCAGTCATGGCTGACGGGTATAGAAATGGTGTATCGTGGTGGGATTTAACTACACTTATATGTAGTCTGCTATTAATTGAATCTAATTACATGTTGGTAAACCAGAAATAGTTCCGTTTTTGACTATCAAAATAAGTTACAATTCTGCAGTTTATGACATTACTCCATTGTATTGATGAATCGTTTACGTGTGCTACTATGTAATAATATATTTTCTGTTGGTAATTGAATGTAGTTCATTTGTCGATACAAAATCGCCGCATTTTCCTTCTCTGACTATGGATTTCCCAAAGCGCATGCTCCTGCAGCCAACTTGATTTAACTGAAATCAAAATCCTTGAACTCTGTTCCTAACAACACTGTGGACCGTACTTGTTTAAGAAGACTGCTTTCCACAGTTTTCTGAAGGGCTTTGCTACGAATGTGTATGTGTCAAAAAGGTTTTTTAAAATGTTCAGTTAGTACGGTAACATAGGCATTATGTTTCTGGACTAGGAATCTAGAGGCTCCATTAAGGAGCTGGTGGTGTGTTTTTAACATACCACAGCAGCTGGAACACTTTTGATTTAAATTAAACAAATCTGGATCAAAAGTCTAGAATCAGTAATTGCAATCGTGAACCAGAGGGTTGTTATAAAAATTGACTTGAATCATTTTAGGAAAAGAAGTACCATCCTTGTTTGGTCCGGTTTATATTTGATCATAGAGCCACAATTATGTATGTGATGCTTAACTTTTTGGGAATTAGCAATAACTACTGCCTTTGCAACAACACCTAGATCTCACAAAATAATGATAATTCAAGAAGCCACTTACTAAATGCATTTTTGTTTGTTTTTCAGGTAATTTAGATGAGATGGAAGACTTGATAAATGAAATCACTGCACTCAGAATTGCCCTTGGCAATCAGAATGACTATATTACAAGCATGACTGATCCATTTAAGAGAAGAGGGTACTGGTACTTTGTGCCATCTGCACCAAAAGTAAGAAAAATACAAATTCATGAATGCCTTTTTATGTCATAAGTGTATTTTTCATGATTTTAGAATGTGCTGTATCAGTGAATTGAATGAATTTTATTTCTATTTATGTTTGTTTATGGCAATTTGGGGCCTCTGTTTTCTCTCATTTCTATTCACTCACATGATCTGAAGGCGGTTCTCCATTTTGAAAATGGAATTCTATACTTTGAATGAATATCTCATATTTTAAGGTATAGCGTTACGTGTGAGTTCACTCGTTTGTCAAGCATTGACCTAGTTTCACAGTTTAATGAATGCAAAACTACCTATATTCGCCATTGTTCTGCCTTGAAACTAACCTTTTGTGCAGTTAAATAGAGAAATCTGGATGTTCTTATGATTCTCAGTACTGCATAGAGTGCATTTTGATGTTTTCACAGATCAAAATCAAATCATTTATTGTGAATTTCCACCATTAAACTCAATGCAAGAAACATTGAAATTGTTATACCTTGTAAAAAGAGGTGTAACTGGCTTTTAAAAGGTTCTGTTAAGTGATTATTATTACCGAATGACTTCTCTAGCCATGAAAGCTTATTTTACATTTGTGGATTGTCAAGTTTCTCCTCTATGATAATATTCTGTAAAATTTTCAAAATAATACTCTTGTTGTTTTAGCTGCAATCTTCATCCCAGTTGTATATCCTATTTGTTTCATTCGCTGTAAAAAAATTAAAGTGTGACAGATATTTGGTGCATTTTTCAAATTATTCTGATCTCTGAAATCTCTTTAATATGATTGGAAGCTTACAACACAGTTGGAAGTGGGTGATCTGTATAGTTGACACCAGTTTGAGATTAACATCGGAAAAGGTCAAATCTATCACCGAAATTGCAGAATTTTTGAGTATCTTTCTTTGTGGTCAGCGATGAGTGGTATTACTTCATCCCTGACTCTCTACATGGGCTGTTACAGCATTATGTATGTCATGTCACAATCATGCTGGAAGCTAACAAGTTGTTGTGCCTAAAATCTGAAACACACAAGTATAACTGATGAAAAATTGATGTTTGCTTTACAATTCCGTATGAATGATCATGATTTTTAGATCAGGCAAATACTTTGATGTTATTTAGTTAATAATGAGAAACTCAATGAGATACTAATATCATTGATTTTCTGGAACTGCTGGTCATTGTAGATGCAGTTATTTTCTATGCATGGACCTGGAACATAATCCAATCAAATATTTCAATGATACTAATGAATAGAGTTTTCTTCTCACTTTGTAGCCATCAAGCCTGGTTTCGCAAAATAATCATACCAAAGACTCTGGATTCGGTTCTCAATATCAGGTTCCACCATCTTCATGTCAGCGATCAACTCCTAAAAGAGAAAATGAGGACGGATATACACAACCAATTCCTCGAGGCTATTGGGTTTACTCACCAATCAGACGTGCTTCATACAAGACTCGAACCCACACAGGTACCCCGTGGGAGGTGTAAGCGACGCCCTTGTTTTAAGAGCCTGAATTTCAGCTTTGGACACACTTGTCTATTCCAGTGCTGCTTATGTCAGTTTTGAAAAGGGTTTCCTCTCTGATGAAGGGTCTAGGCCCGAAACGTCAGCTTTTGTGCTCCTGAGATGCTGCTTGGCCTGCTGTGTTCATCCAGCTACACACTTTGTTATCTTCCTCCCTGCCTTTCTGTTTACTCTAATATACATTTAGCTAATTTCAAAATCTGCCACGAATGAGTAACATCAGGCTGTGTTTTAAAGCAGGCTTTTAATAAAAGTGTTCCTTGTTATATTTAAGAATGGTTTGATTAGTGAAACTGAACATGGCTTTAACCAAAAAAAGTAGGCATGTCAAATTACAATGTCAGTCCATCACCAATGGATAACTCAGCTGATCTCAGTAATTTAAAATTTTAAACGAAGAAACCTACTTTCCAATGAGTCTGGGGCACAATGAATTGTGAAATAAATTTAAGGAGAAACTCAATTCAGAACTTTCCAATGTGTATCTATTGATGTCCTTCTGTACAAAGGTTCCAGGTTAGATTTTGGAGTCTTCTTGAAGTCCCTAACATGAGCAGAATTAGCAAAATCTTCCAAAGGCATTAGACACCAGTTTAATGGGAGCGAAGTCCAGCTTCTCCGGGAATGGTTTTGAAACTAGGGCAAAAGATCCCAAAATTAATTACAGTGGCCACAACTTGCATTTAATTCCACAACTTTGTGCTAGTTAAGGCTGTGATATTTAATGTAGCCATTTTGTTTGCTTGTAAGGTAAATCTTTTGTCATTTCTAGGTGATGGTGAAGACAGTGGGACTGAGAGTGATGATAGTGGCATGCCCAGGCAACCTTTTACAGCCCCACCAAGCTCAGTTATTTATACAATGTACCCCGATGGTACCCCTGTGCCACAAGGTACAGTGGTATATGGACCGCCTCCAACAGCAACAGCCGCTGTTGGACCTGATTCTTCGAGTACAATTATTTATGGACCTCCACCACCTGGAGCTCACGTTGTTTATGGACCACCTCCTGCCAACGTTACTGTACCTCTTATTCCTGCTGGTGTTCTGCATTGCAATGTATTGGAGCATCATGACTTGGTAAGACTTCTGATACCTGGGCTGCATCATACAGAATTTCCAAAGTTGTTTTCAGCATTGTAGCCGGGATTGTTCAATGGCCAGTCATTATTCCAGTTAGATGGGAGTTGTGCATTGTGACTATGCAGAATTTCCAGTATGATTGTCTCTGAAGTAATAGCCCTTGAAATTGGAGATTTTGTTTGGCAATTCTTCTATGCTTGGAACCTTCCTAAATTAGCCATAAATTTGGTGAATTCAGAAGGTTCTGAAGAAATGACATAAATTATTACTCAGGAAAAGCTAGACTATTAAATACAGAGTCTTAATCCCACACACAGGTCACACACCTCCAACTATAACCACAGCAGACCATTTATGACACCCCCATCCTGCTCCCCTTTTCCCTTGCTCTGACTCCGATGCTGCCTACTTTTCCCACTTGAGACTGCTTCCCCTCCTCCTGGCCCAATTTGCCTCCTTGTTCCAAGAATCTGGCCCCTGTTTCCCTTGTTCCCGACCCAATCTGCCTCAGCCCTAACAACCCCCTGCAACTGCTGCCAGACTCAGATTAAATATTCAACCCTCTACCAATACCAGACCCTGATATCTGCCACCCATGCAGACCTACTCTAAATATTACATTGCTTGCCTGGCATTCTGTCCACTTGGCATCCTACCAGTTACACTCTTGGCACCTGTCCTAGCTGGCGTCCTACCCTCTCGGCACCCAACTTCATCGTTACTTTATATTCTCGCTACTTTAACAGTTGCTGTCAAAGTGGCTGTCTAAGATTCTGGATATTTTAAATTTCAGCATACGTCAGTTAACTGATGTGAAAATGAGGCCTGGTTTCATTCGTTCAAAGAGGACATCACTGGCTAGGCCATCATTTATTGTCCATCCCTCATTGCCCAGGGGGCCATTAATAGTCACCCACATTTCTGTTGGTCTGAATCACATGTAGACCAGACCAGGTAAAGATGGCTGTTTCCTTCCCTAAAGCACATTAGCTAACCATTGGGTTTTTTTTAAACAATTGACAATGGATTTATGGTCATCTAATATCCTTTATGCAAGAAAATTGCCATCTTTAACTGGTCTTGTCTACATGTGAGTCCTGAGCCACAGCAATGTGGTTGACTGTTAACTGCCTCTGGACAAGTAGGGATGGGTAATAAATGCTGGCCTAGCCAGCGACACCCTCACCTGTGAATGAATAAATAAAAATAAAAATCATTAGAGTCTTAAGTCCAAATTTTTTCAAAATTTAAATTCCATCATCTGCTATGGTGGAAACAAAAGGGCGGAGTGGCAATCTGTGTGAGTTTATCATTCCTCAAAATACGGCCCAATATGTAGGAGGCAAAACTTCAGTAGCACACTGATTAGCATTCCTTCATTTACATTTGAAACTTATGTCTGCCTTTCAGGAGAGTGAAGTCAGCAGACTAGAAGACATTATTGCCCATTTGAGGTCCCATAAATATGAAGATCAGACAAGCCCATCCACAGATAGGTATCATGAGCAAATAGAACAACTTCGGCACAGCATCCGTGAAATATTACATGGGAGAGAAGAATTGGAGCATGACATTGAAGAATTGCACAAGACACCTCATAAGCACAGCAACCAAAAGTAAGAAATTTATCACTGGCTAACAGTTTCTGAGTTATTGCCAGCACACTGCATCCGATTCAAATTTATTACTAGCACACTGCATTTGCTTAAAATTTATTACCTTTCAGATCAGCGTACTAGAAATAATATAATTTATTCTTGTTACTTCTGAAAGCATTTCAATTCGTACTTTTAATCAATCCCTCATCATAGGACACCCCCTCTCAATCTGAGGACTAGTTTAAATTAATCTTGACATAAATGTTCCCTCCAAGACCAGTATATCCTTCCTTGTAAATAGAGACCAAGACTGAATATTGGTCTCACCAATTGCAGAAAAACTTCTGTATTCTTTTGCCAATCTTTGCAACGAAGCCCAATGTGCTATTTGTCTTCGTAATTCTCATTTGTACCTTAGTTCCTTGTACCACCTATTTGTGAGCATTTGGAAGATTTATACCTTTTAAAATATATTTTTCTTTTCCATTCTTACTACAAGAAACATTTTAATCTTCTCCATTTTTTTTATTCATTTGGTGAGTGTGGATGTCACTGCTGGGCCAGTATTTATTGCCTTTGAGAAAGTGGTGATGAGTTGTCTTCTTGAACCACTGCAATCCATGTGATGTAGATATACTCATCATTCCATTTTGAAGAAAATTCCAGGCTTCTGACCCAGCAACACTGAAACAATGTATTTCCAAATCAATGTATTGATGGCTTGGAGAAGAACCTGTAGATGATGGTATTCCCATGTATCTACTGCCTTTGTCCATCAGAATGGAAGTGGTCGTGGGTTTGGAAGATGCTCTCTAAGAAGCTTTCGTGAATTTCTGTTTTGTATTTTGTAAATGGTATACACTGTTGCTCCTGAGTGTCGGTGGTGGAGGATGTGAATGTTTGTTGATGTGGTGCAGGTCAGCAGCAGCGTTGTCTTGAATGTTGTCACATTTGTTGAGTGTTGTTGGAGCTTCTGAAGAAGGGCCACTGGACCTGAAACATTGACTCTGATTTTTTCGTCATAGATGCTGCCAGACCTGCTGAGCTTTTCCAGCAACTTCTGTTTTTGCTCCTGATTTACAGCATCCACAGTTCTTTTGGTTTTTATACCTGAAGATGAGGTGTCAACCTGGTGAAGCCACCAAACAGAACTACTTGCATGCCAAACACCATAAGCAGCAAGTGATAGGTAGAGCTAAGTGCTCCTGTGACCGATGGATCAGATCCAAGTTCTGCAGTACTGCCACATCCAGTTGTGAAAGGTGGTCAACAATTAATCAACTCACTGGAGGAGGAGGCTGCACGAATATTCCCATCCTCAATAATGGAAGGGCCCGGCTCATCAGTGCAAAAGATAAGGCTAAAGCTTTTGCAGCAATCTTCAGACAGAAGTGCGGAGTGGATGATCTATCTCCGCCTCCTCTAGTGGTCCCCAGGAATACAGATACCAGTCTTCAGCCAATTCGATTCACACCACATGATATCAAGAAAATGTTGGAGACATTGGATACTGCAAAGGCTACGGACTCTGACAACATTCTGGCATTAGTACTTAAGACCCGTAGCCAAGCTGTCCCTGAAAAGTTACGACACTGGCATCTGCCCGACATTGTAAAAAAATTGCCCAAGTATGTCTTGCACATAAAAAGCAGGATGAACCCAACCTGGTCAAGTACTGTCCCATTAGTCTCCTGTCTGTCATCAGTAAAGTGATGGAAGGTGTCATCAATAGTGCTGTTAAGCAGCACCTGCTCAGCAATAACCTGCTCAGACACCCAGTTTGGCTTCCACCAAGCCACTGAGCTCCTGACTTCATTACAGCCTTCGTTCAAACATGGAGAAGAAAGCTCAATTCCAGAGATGCGTTGGGAGTGACAGCCCTTGACATCAAGGCTGCATTCAACGAAGAATGGCATCAATTAACTCTAGCAAAACTGGAATCAGTAGGTAGTGGGAGCAAACTCTGTGGTGGTTAGAGTCATAACTAACCCATGGGAAGTTGCTCATTGTTGGAGCTCAGTCATCTCAGCTCCAGGACATCTCTGCAGAGTTCCTCAGGGTAATGTCCTAGGCCCAACGATCTTCAGCTGCTTCATCAATGACCTTCCCTTCATCATAAGTTCAGAAGTGGGGATTTTCGCTGATGATTGCACAATGTTTCATGTCATTTGTGACTCCTCACTGAAGCACTCCGTGTCCAAATGCAACAAGGTCAAGACAATGTCCAGGCTTAGGCTGACAAGTAGCAAGTAACATTGGTGCTACACAAATGCCAGGCTATGATCATCACCAATAAGAGACAACCTGACCACTGTATCTTGACATTCAGTGGTGTTACCATCACTGAATCCCCCACTATCAATATCCTAGGAGTTGTCATTGATCAGAAGCTCAACTGGGCTCACCACGTAAATGCAATGGCTGCAAGAGCAGGTCAGAGACTAGGAATATTGTGACAAGTAACTCACCTGACTGCTGAAACCCTGCCCACCTTCTACAAGGCACAAGCCAGGAGTGTGATGGAATACTCCCCACTACCTGGATGACTGCAGCCCAACAACACTCAAGAAGCTTGACACCATCCAGGATAAAGCAACCCACTGGATTGGCACTGCATCCGGAAGCATCAATTCCCTCCACCACCAGAAGCATCCATTCCCTCCACCACCAATGCTCAGTAGCAGCAGTGTGCCCTACCTACAAGATGTGCTGCAGAAATTCACCGAAGATCCTCAGACAGCACCTTCCAAACCCATGACCACTACCACCTAGAATAATAAGGGCAACAGATGTATGGGAACCCCTCCACCTTCATGTTCCCCTCCAAGCCACTCACCTCCCTAATGGCACTGTGGGTCAACCCACAGCAGGTGGACTGCAGCGTTTCAAGAAGACTCGTCACAACCTTCTCAAGGACAAATAGGGACAGGCAACAAATGCTGACTAGCCAATGACGTCCACTTCCGCCGAAAAGATTTTTTTAATGGTCCTGCTTCCATTTGTATGGCACAAGTGTTACCACTTTTTAGCCCAGGCCTGAATATTGTCTAGGTCTTGCTGCTTTTGAACATTGACTGTTTCAATATCTGAGAAGATGCAAATGGTACTGAACATTGTGCAATCATCAAAAAACATTCGCACTTCTGGCCTTTATGATGGAGGGAAGGACATTGACGACACAACTGAAGATAGTTCAGCCTAAGACAATAGCACTTGTGACACAATGGTAATGTCCACATCTCTGAGCCAGGAGGCCTGGGTTCAAGAGAACTGCAGAAAACCAAGTCCCACCTGTATCTGAGGTGTGTAGTACCATTCTCCTTGATTATTCTTGGCTTAATTAGAAAGTATCTACTCTGAGGTATTCCTGGAGGTGAGGTGACCTCCGACATCTTGAACCATTTTCCTTTGTGCAAAATATGACTCCAAATAGCAGACATTTTTCCCCAGATTCCCATTGACTTTGATTTTGATGTCAAGGGCAGTCACACGCATCTCACCTCTGCAGTGAGCTCTTTTGTTCATGTTTGAACCAAGATGGTCAGCAGCTGAGTTTCATGGCAGAACTGTCATTCTCATTCAGTGACATTGAGCCTGTTATTACTGACCAGGTATTGCTTGATGGCACTGTTGATGACACCTTCTATTACCTTACTGATGACAAAGGATAGACTGATGTGTCATAATTGGCTAGATGAATTTGTTCTGCTTTTGTATGTAGGATACACCCAGGTGTTGTAGGTGTACTGGAACAGCATGGCTAGGGGTGGGGCATGTTCTGGAGCACAAGTCTTCAGTACTCTTACAGGAATGTTGTCAGGACCTATAACCTTGCACTGTCCAGTGCCTCTGACCATTTCTTGATATCTCGTAGCATGAACTGAATTTGCTAACGACTGGCATCTGTGATTCTGGGACCTCTGGAAAAGGTCGTGTTAGCTCATACCCTTGGCATTTCTGGCTGAAGATAGTTGCAAATGTTGTAGCTTTCTCTTCTTCACTGATGTGCTGGGTTCCCCCATCATTGAGAGTGAGGTTATTTGTGGATGCTCCTCCTCCAGTGGATCATTTAATCATCCATCACCATTCACAACTGAAATGGCAAGCTCCATCTACCAACTTGTTAATCTGCCTGTATCTGTGGTTTCTCGCTCTCGCTCTCGCTCTCTCTCTCAACTTACACAGTTTCCCTGGTTAGTCATAAATATGGCAATGTCACAATTTTGTTTTTAATGTTGCAGATTTGAAAAAGGATTAGATCAGTGACGACAAATCGGATGCTGCATTAGCTATCTGCCATTCATTATCTATTTGGATTTAAAACTGCTGTTCCCTTCACAGCACTATCTTTTTTTCTACTAAATTTATTCCAGTGTGAGTAACACGGTGCTCTGAATGGTAAAGCTATTTTATTCCTGAGCTGAGCATATTGTTCCTGAAAATTGAGTTGTTATCTCTGTGAATATCAAACATGTCAGAGAGTCTATCAGAACACTATTAAAATGAGACATTAGCCAAGTTAACTACTTGAATTATTACCTGCGATGGATTGTTGCAGCACTGTAGAATATGAGTCTCGATGCATTTTGATTTTTTGTAGTTCCCTTGCTTTCATTCAGGATGAGGCTATTCAATGATGAAGTAAACATTTTCAAATAAAAGTGATCTACATCTGTTGTATTAGTGGCATTTAACTGAAGTAATTGCATTGCATTTTAAAATGTCATGGTTCTTTTCTTAGAGGATATTTAGATGGACGTCTAGATCAGCTGATGAATGAGCTTGACATGGAAAAATCTCTCAAGAGACATGATGATGTTGTTGATGAAATTGAATGTTTGGAGATAACCCTTGCAAAGCGAAGGGCAGAACTACGAGAAACAGACAGACTATTGGTGGAGGCGGAGGCAGATCTCAAAAGTACAAGGGAAAAGGTAAGTACGTTTACAGTTTTAAGTACATTCTTCAAGTTATCATTGTTTGTTTATTACAGTTCACATAAAGATTCAACTATTTCATTAACTGAGAAGGGATAGAATTGTTCTTCCTTCAGTTCTATAATGATTATAAAATATTTCCTGCATGTTGAATAGTAGACTTGTTAAAGAAGTATCCTGGCTAAAATGCAGCATTTCTAGTGGATTAGGAAGCAAACATCTTCATCTATATATTATTGAATCCTCAGGTTTTAAAAGTGTTGTTGGACTTAGAATCCTAATGTCATAGTGTACTTTATGTTTTGGTTGCCTTAAATGTGATGTCTCGTCTAAATTGAAAGGTAAAATACGTCACCTCGATTTAATGCATTTTTTGGCTCTTATATCACAATTTGGTTTCTACGTTGCTGACAACATAGTTATAATTTATAATCAGCTATCTGTGTGCTGGATTATCCAGGATCCTTTAGCATTTTACACTCGTGCCCTGCAGTGTGCAGTTGGTAAGAGGAATATAAACTAGGCTGTTTTTGAGAACAGGGTATAGTTTTATCAAGATATGATGGCAGGAAATGTTGCTCGCTGCCAATTCATAGTAATAAATCAAATTGTAGTTGCAAGCTTATCGTCAAAAAATTCCTGTTATTTCTTATTTAATTATATTAAAGTCTAAAGATTTAGTTTTACTGCGATTGAGTATTTGTACAACAAGAGTGTAATAGAAGTAATTTAACTGGCCTGTGACATCACATGCTCATATTTTGCATAGGTACTATCAGTTGATGAGGTTCCCAACTGACAGCGTAGACTTGTAAAATAATTATTTCGTGGTAGATGGAGCAGTGTTAGTGTTCAATTATATGGATTAAAGGTGTTGAGCACTTTTTCAAAGAGACAGTTGCAATTGAAAATATTAATCTATATTAATCTTGGATTTAATCATATTTTCATTCAGATTTTTAAACTACTATTGCTACAATGATTGAGAAAGCTTTAGCAAGAAAACCCTGTCCTTATCCTGAAGCATAATCACCAGCTTTTGACCACTTAGACCACACATTTTCATTTTGTTAGGTTTTTTTGTAGCTGATTATTTCCCTTAAATCAAGAAATATTTTTACCTTTTAAACATTTAAATCATTTTTTGAAAATCTGACTTATTTAAAATAACAATTCCACAGCTTATTTTACCAAATTGCACAGATCCAAGTCTTTTTGTGTGATTTATCATTCTGCCAGACAAAAGAAACTGTTCAGTGGTATGATGATGCCAGGAAACACTTAATAGACACTGAGAAAGATGCAGAAGAATTGGAACGAAGAGCACAGGAGACTGCAGTTAAATTAGTTGAGGCTGAGCAGCAACTCAGGTATGGACTAGAGTTTCAAGCTGTAAAAACTGTTTTTAATCATTTAAGCTGGTTACATGAGGCACTTGAGCAATTGTGAATGATCCAGTAATTCTACTTGCCAAAATCAGAGAACTTTAAACATACGTGCTCTTAATCCAGCAATGTGCGTGGCTTGATTATTTTTAAGTTGTGGTGAGTACAGAAGAATCCAATTTTATTGTTCTTCTATTTAAGTTTTTTGGGAGGGTTTAGATTAAACATTTTAGTCTTTGAATTGCAAGTAATAGGCTAAATGACTTTAAAATCTTTTGTTAGATTCAGATCGCTAGTAAATGCAACATATGGAGGGTCTGTTAGCTCAGCTGGCTGGGTGGCTGGTTTGCAATGCAGAGTAATACCAACAGTGTGGGTTCAAATTCCACACCAGCTGAACTTAGCTTGAAAGATTTTCCTTCTCAACCTCTTCCCATTTCCTCAGCCATGGTGATCCTCCAATTAAAACACCAGTAATAAGAGAGCAGCCCTATGGTCCTCTAGGACTGTGGCAACTTTAATGCAATATGTTGGTGTATTTAACACAAACGTCAAGAATGGTAGAATGCAGTTTCTACAACTATTCTATTGTGTAGAGGAAACTTAAGGTCAACTATATTAGGAGAACATCAAATGCTATAAGACAACAAGAATCATTTGAATTCCTTAACTGCCTGATCATATTCATAAATGTACAATTGGGACTCTTGACCAGAGCTAATATTACCCAGCATGATCATTTACTGTCCTATTGGATATCTAAGCAGATTACAGTCACCATTGTAGTCCTTTACGATTGAAACAACATAGGGATTAAATATATTAGAAAACAGAATACCTTGGTTTTACTTTTCAGAGTCAAGAAACATCATGCATGCAATGTAGATGTCATTCTGAGTGAAATATATACTGAACCTTTTCTAGTTGTCCAAGATATCTTTACTGTGTGGAAAATATTTGGTTCTTTGTAATAATAATGAGTGACTGGTCTCCTAGATTAATGAAAGCTGACTTGAAAGATCTTGAACAACACAAGACTGAACAAGAGAGTATTTCGAAAGAAATTAACAAAGAGATCTCTACAAAGGATTCAGAATTCCTGGCACTCACCCAGAGAAAGGAAAACATGACTGATATGTAAGTGAATAGTAATTGTCTAATACAGATACTTTGTACCTCCAAATTTGAATTTGAATTATGTTCAAATTCAATATTCTAGTATGCCTGTCAGTCTTTTTAAGTAGTATAGGTCCTTGAAGTTGGCATCCTAGATGTCTGCAGCAATGCTGTTATGTAATTTTATCATCCCAGTGAGCTGGTATCTTTGACATCCTATCCCTTAACCTTAGTACCTGCATGCAAGTGATGATACAAGCACAAAGATCTCCCTCTCTAATCTATGCTCCATCATATGTGTGAAAGCAAGGACAAAAAGTTTTTAATGTGCAGGACTAATTAAAGAAACTGCTGTTTGTTATGCAAAGTGTGTATGGTAAGATTAAAAATTAGAAGAGAAAATTTCTAAAAATTTGAAGAGATATTGCACAATGGCTCCTACAACAATGCCCCAAAGCTGTTATCTACTCGTGGCACGTAAAGCTGGTCAGTCGTCTTCCATAGGGAGCAGTGTGCAGGTTGGTTTGACCCCTAACAGTAGCAGCATCCTGTTACAAGTGTGTTCAACTTGGTCCTGTAAGAAAAAATTAGGCATGTTAATGTATCCCTGTGAGATGTTTAGAAAATGTGCGTATAATGATGAAGTAATTGTATGTGTGCTTGCAATGGTCGAACAACTGTTGTGCAGTATTTAAAATGAGAGGTGTGGCACTTGATCGCTAAAGAATGATCAACACAACTTTTTTGAGAAAAATAACTTCAGTAGCTAAACATTTTATATTTTCTAACAAGGTTCAATTTATTATAACTGTTCAGTATTATAGCATAAAATGCAACTTGAAGCTAATTGGGGGACAAAACACAGCAGCTTTGCAGCATAAAGGACAATAGTAAGGACAAATTTGGGAGAGTTCATCTTCAGGGAATAAGTTTCATTCAAGTTACGTTTACTGTTCTTGCTGACGTAAGATATTTTTCCAATTGCAAGCTATAGTACAGAAGAATTTATTAATTTTACTGTTCAGCCTAGAAAAACTACAGGCAGAGATCCATTTGGCAGAAACCAAAGAGAAGCAGCACCAGGAAATGTTGAGAGAAACAGCAACATCGATACAGGACAAAAACAGTGAATTGGAAAGTCTAAATAGTAAGGTAATTTAAGAAACAGCCCCATGGAATCCATTGATCGAATAATCCAACTTTTCTTGTACATGTTACCCAAAGTGTCGGATATTAATGCTGTAGAAATAATGAATTCAGTTGCTCATGTTGAAGTATTGAGCAAGATGCCAACAATTTGGAAAATACGGAAATATTAACTAGCTAGTCACTCACTTCTTTGTGTCTAGCAACAGACCAGCATAATCAAAGACTTGAATGCTGGTCACTTGCTTGTCTCTCAGCCAGTGTTCTGAATGGCTTGGGAGATTCTATAAATGGAAGAAAAACTTTGAAATTTGAGATGGTTAAGAATATATTTTTCAAAAGAACGCAAGATGAAATACGGTGGAGGCAAAGACTTAACTTCCAATTCATAATTTTAATTTTAAATCTAGGACCAAATTTATAGCTGTGATATTGTGACTTTTGTTTCTCTCCCATCAGATTGAAGCACTGCAGAAAGAGTTAATGATGCTGGACAGGTTGTCAGGCAAAAAGAAAGAGGAGCTTCGCATTTTTCAGAATGATAGTGAAGAAAAAAAAGCAAGCCTGTTGGAAGTCCTTCGTAATGTTGAGTCAGAAGTGACTGATAAGCAGCGTCACATTCGAGTGAGTATTTATTTGCAATACAATGCGTATTCTGAAAGTTTTCAATATCGCCAAATCATCCTAAAGTAGGATATTTTCTGTCAGGCAAAAGCTTACATTTGGGAAATTTGCTCTGCTTGCCTTAAATTTCTTCTCTTGAGGTGTCTCAAAGGGAGAGGCTGTGAAATCTTTTTAATCTCCTGGCAAAATTTGCTTGATTTTCTGGTTATTTGGAGACTTTCTTCCCCAACAGTTGTTTTTGTTGCATGTTATATTGCATGTATTCCAGAACAATTCCATCTGATTCAGCAAAAGCAAAGTACTGCCGATTCTAGAAATCTGAAATAAAGACAAAATACTGGAGAAACTCAGCAGGTCAGACAACATCTGTGGAGATAGATTTGGAGTTAATATTTTGAGTCCAATGTAACTGTTTGAAACGTTGACTGTTTTTCTCTCTCCACAAATGCTGCCAGACTTGCTCAATTGCCCCAGTGCCTTTTGTTTTTACTCCATTTATTTGAGACAGATTCGCAGGTAATGTTGAAAGATTAATCTTGGGCAAGATTCTACCTTTGCAAATGCTGAACGTTGTAAAATGGCTATATTTTAAATGTCCCTTCTAATTTAATGTAAAATGTAATGTTCTGACTACAACCAATATGACCTTGTCCTAAACATGCACAGTGACAAGTCAATGTGATGTTTGATTACCATTAGGATAGGGGCTCGTGTTAATACTGATTGAAAGTGGGGTGCAAGCTTTAACACCTGGATGCAAAAGAGAAAGCAGCACTTCTTGCTGCATACATACTAGGAGTCAGTTAGGGAGATTTAGGGAAGAAGACTCATACTAGATGTTGCTATGTCAAGTAGAGGGCAAAACATTTTTTCTGCTTAACTTCTCAAGTAGTATGTCAATAAGAAGAGATTAAAGATAGTGTTAAAGACAAAAGAGTTGTCAGTGGGTGCCTTGCTACTAGAAGCCTATTTAAATATGGTCAGAAGATTGAGTGAAAGCAGTTTTGTTTTAAAAGTAAACTGATAGATTCACCCTTATGGGCCAGATTGAAGAGATTCTGTTAAAGCTGGAAGAAACTTAAGGACTGCAAACATGGTGCTTCATTTCTACTGAGTGTAGTCTAATGTGTAGGCATCTTGTGGGGTTTTCAGTTGCATTAGGAAGTTAGGGCATATTTTGTAGTTTGAAGTGTTAGTTAATATTTCATTGACAAAAACAGAAGTCGCTGGAAAAGCTCAGTAGGGCTGGCAACATCTCTGAAGAGAAATCAGAGTTAATGTTAACGGTTCGGGAGCCAAAATGTTAACCCTGATTTCTCTTCACGGATACTGCCAGACCTGCTGAGGTTTTCCAGCAACTTCTGTTTTTGTTTGAATTACAGCAACCATAGTTCTTTGGTTTTTATTTAATATTTCATTTGCAGTAACAAACACAATTAAAACCAAAGTCAAAGCCTTGAAATGTGATTTTTTTTTGTTATGTGATTATTTTGTGTTATTGGGAATATTTTTAAATTTAAAATTGATGTCTGAACAAAATTATAATGTGCAGAAATTGTGCTAGATCAACTAGTTAACAAATAGTTAAACATGGTAGTACCTTTAAAATGGATAGAGCCATTTGGGACACATGTCTTATCAAATTTGAAGGGAAAACTGGAGACCCAAACTGATCTATAAAATCTTTCAATTTGTATTTGTTTTGTAGATTAAGAACAGACACATGCTGTGCTGAATTTTAGGACGCCTGGTCTCTCTGTACCTTATTTGTGATTGTATGTATGCTAACCAAAAATCAGTGTTTCTAATCAGAGCTTACATCTGAAATATTTTTACGGTAAGATCTATTTTTAGAACTATAATGTGTGATAAAACATGCTGAAATTCTGTTTTTGAAAATATGTTTTACAGGAACTGAAGGCATTGCTTGAAGAAATGAGTGTGCAAAAAGGTGAACTTAATGCTCAGATCAGTGAAAAGAATTCACAGCTTTTCTTGTCAAAACAAGAAGTGATAAATGAGGAAGTAAGGCTTCAGAGCTTGCGAGCACAGACAATCAAGCAAAAGACAGGTTGGTTTCCTAAGTTGCAAAATGTTTTCCAACATAATTGTTAGCATAGACACTGTTCTGTGACAATATTAATTTCTTAAAAATTGTTTTGTTGACAGGTAATTGAGAATAGATAAAACATAAGTTTTCTTAACATTGTCAAAATGATGAGACACTTTGTTAAAGTTTGAAGTTACAATGAGTAGCTCCATCTTGTTCCTAAATTTTCAATATCTTACCGAACTTAAGTGTAAAGTGAGAGAGGTTTATTCAGTGGCTATAGTTTATCCACTGTGTTGAAAAGGATTTTTTTTTTAGTACATACTGATATGAAATGCTCATTCCCAGTCAACTGTTTGAGAATTGACAGACATTTGTTAACAAGACATGAATCTTAAAATATATGGAATGAGCAGTTGATATTTTAGATTTGTATCAGAAGTCCTTGAAATTTTGCTGGTCTTAATTTATTACTTCATGCTCGATTTCCTAACAAATTACATGTAGAGAAAACTTTGTATTGGTCAGTTATTGTTTAGTTTCATCATGCTCAGACAATGGAAAAGCTTTTACTTTTGTAATGGTTAAGAGGCTAGGTAATTAATGGAGGCAGTATTTCTCTGTATTCTTTTTATTGAGATCAATTGGGAGTGCAAAATTTGTTTAGTGCATTATCATAATGTAGCTTTTAATGTTAATCAGTAACACATATATGTCAAGATGTTACGTTTTAACTTTCTAACTTCAGCTTTAAAGCAGTCCAGATAAAAAGTTATTCCTTTGCTTCTTTTTCTTTTACTGATTCTTCTGTCTCCATCAAATGCAGATTTTATTTGCTATCTGTTTTTTTTCCCTAGAGCTGAAACATGTTCTGGAAATGGTGCAGTTAGAAAATGATGAATTTTTAGAATTGAAACAGCAGCATGAGCTGAAAGTGAAGGAACTGGACAGAATACAGGCAGTGCTGCGGGAGGTCTGTGATTTGTGCAATAAAATGCAATGTAAAATTACCTTCAAGAGACAATGATAAAAGAATTACTCCTTTGTAGTGACATTATAAATGCAGATAACGTTTACAATGTTGGTACATACATTGACCTGTATAAAACAACCTGCATACCACTTTCTTCCTGTCAGAGAGATAATAGTCACAACAGCTCTTTGTTTTCTATCCTTTAGTAAATGTCATGTCTACATGAACGTCGCTACTTTAATTTCGTGGCCTTCAATTTTGCTGACAAATCTATTATCAAGTGCCTTTTGAAATCCCATATTCATGACATAACAATTTTATGCATTTCAACCCTCTATTGCGTACAGTTCTGGTCGTCCCATTACAGGAAGGATATGGAAGCATTGGAAAAGGTGCAGAGGAGATTTACCTGGATGTTCACAGCAGGCCAAGCAGCATCTTAGGAGCACAAAAGCTGACGTTTCGGCCTAGACCCTTCATCAGAAAAGGGGGGTGGGGAGAGGATTCTGAAATAAATAGGGAGAGAGGAGGAGTCAGACTGAAGATGGATAGAGGAAAAGATGGGTGCAGAGGAGCGTATGGGTGGGCAGGTAGGGAAGGGCATAGGTCAGTCCGGGGAGGACAGACCGGTCAAGAGGCGGGATGAGGTTATTAGGTAGGAAATGGAGGTGCGGCTTGAGGTGGGGGGAAGGGATAGTTGAAGAACAGGTTAGGCAGGCGGGGACGAGCTGGGCTGGTTTTGGGATGCAGTGGGGGGAGGGGAGATTTTGAAGCTGGTGAAATCCACATTGATACCATTGGGCTGCAGAGTTCCCAAGTGGAAAATGAGTTGCTGTTCCTGCAACCTACAGGTGGCTTCATTATGGCACTGCAAGAGGCCCAGGATGGACATGTCATCTAAGGAATGGGAGGGGGAGTTGAAATGGTTGGCAACTGGGAGGTGCAGTTGTTTACCGCAAACCGAGCGTAAATGCTCTGCAAAGCAGCCCCTAAGCCTCCGCTTGGTTTCCCCAATGTGGAGGAAGCCACACCGTGTACAGTGGATGCAGTGTGCCACATTGGCAGATGTGCAGGTGAACATCTGCTTGATGTGGAAAGTCATCTTGGGGCCTGGGGTGGGGGTGAGGGAAGTGGTGTGGGGGCAGGTGTAGCACTTCCTGCGGTTGCAGGGGAAAGTGCCAGGTGCGGTGGGGTTGGACGGGAGTGTGGAGCGGACAAAGGAGTCGCGGAGACAGTGGTCTCTCCGGAAGGCAGACAAGGGTGGGGTGGGGAAAACGTCTTCAGTGGTGGGATCAGATTGTAGATGGTGTAAGTCTGCACTTCCCATTATCTCTGATTTACCAGGATATTGCCTGGTTTGGAGCGAAGGTCTTATGAAGAAAGGCTGAGGGACTTGGGTCTGTTCTCATTGGAGAGAAGAAGGCTAAGAGGGGATTTAATAGAGACATACAGGATGATCAGAGGATTAGATAGGGTGGACAGTGAGTGTGTTTTTCCTAGGAAGATGACGTCAGCTTGTACGAGGGGGCATAGCTACAAATTGAGGGGTGATAGATTTAAGACAGATGTCAGAGGCTGGTTCTTTACTCAGAGAGTGGTAAGGGCATGGAGCGCCCTGCCTACCAATGTAGTTAACTCAGCCACATTAGGGACATTTAAACATCTAAACAGTGTAGGGGGATGAGCTTGGATTAGTTCACAGGTTGGCGCAACATCAAGGGCCGAAGGACCTGTTATGCGCTGTATTGTTCTTTGTTCTATGTAATTCAGTCAAAAATGAAGAGATATTGATAAGTTAAGTGAATGAGCAAAACTGTAGCAAATGGTTTCAATTCATCCACTTTAGAATCAGAATTCTCAAACTGGGTACTTCTACGTGTGAGAATGTGAAAACACTGGAGATACGAAGAAACGTGGGCTAACAATGGTATTATCACTCCATCATTAAAATATCATGGACAAGTGCAAAAGATAATCAAAAAGTGTGAATAGAATGTTGACCTTTGTACCTGGAAGGCATGAAAACCAAGGGGTAGAAAACATACATCAGCTGCACAAAACCTTGTTTAGATCTGGAGTACTGATAGCAGTTCTGGACACCATCTTAGCAGCATCAGTTTACGTTGTTGAGAGAGTAATCAAACTAGGATTGCATTCTCTTGAATTTAGAAAGAGGAATTTAATCACTGTTTTCAAGATATTATGGAGAACAAATGAGGTGGAGAAACTATTCTGAGGATTCAGGAGTAAAGGATTAGGGGGTGTAGTACAAAAATTAAAGACAGCTGTTAAAAAGCTGAAAGTAAGAAACATTCCACACATTTAGAAAACAGGAATCTGTCAATAGGTTGTCATTCCTGACATTCTAACTATAATTGGTCAACTGGTTTCTTGGTTTTTGCAGTTTCTGACATGGTTTTAATCTCAGTTCTAAGTACTAGTGGCATGCAAAACATGACTATTTAGTGAGAGAGGAAGCTTTCTATTGGGGAAATCCATTTTCAGTTGACAAGGTTTCATCTCTGTTAATGAGTCGAGTGAAACAGAGAAGTGCTACATCATGGCCGCTCAAAGGTTGGTCCTTTTAAAGACTTTGGTTCATTTTTCCTTAAGCAGATTCCATGTTATTTTAGTATTGTGCATAAAAGCATTCTTTTCTTTAATGGCCTATTACAGCAGGAAGTATTACTAGTATAATCAAGAATTGAAGTTTTTGTTCCACAAATGTACACTCTTATTTTAAAATAATCCTAAAAGGAGCACAGACAAATTCATTACCATAACTTTATGCGTAATACACTTTTTACAAAAGGACCCAGGTTGTAGTCAGAGTAGTCAGACTTATTTGGTCATATTACATGGTTAATTTTTACAGACTTATTAAATTTCATTTTGTTTAGGAGAAGAGTGAATTGGAAAACCTGCAACTTACTTCCCAGTGTCAACGAGCAGAAATAGACCACCAGAAACAGCTTATTGAGAAGGATCGGCAAGATGTAGACCAGCTGAACAGCAAGATAAATTCACTTCAGCACAATATTGAATCTCTGGAGAGAGAGAAAAGCCACATTAAAGGAAATTGCCTTGTATTGGAAAACAAACTTACTCAAGCAAAAAAGTAAGGAGCAGAGCTGAGATGAACCCTGTTCGATTTTAAAAAAACACTAACATAGCTAAAAATAATCTTAAACCAAATTACACAACACAGATAAGTAATACTGTCATGATCCTAGCTGATGATGGATCCCAGAGTGAAGCCTCACTTGATACATCATAAGTTCAATTTTTCCAGTTGCCTTTTACTTACAGTACTGAGGAAATGCTGCACTGTTGTAGGTGCTGTCTCTCAGATGAGACCACAGAAGTGTCTCAGCATTGTTTGAAGTATAACCACAGAGTTTGATGTCCAAGCCAAAATTTATTCCTCAGTGAATTCCAAAAATAGATTATTTGGTCATTTATTTCATTACTGTTTGCGAGGCTTCGCTGTGCCCTAATTGATCACATGATTTTCATATTAAACAGTGACCACACACTTTGAAAATGCTCGTTACAATTTCTGAAGACTGAAATCTTTAAAAAGAAATTCAGACTTCCAGTTCATGATGGAAGGGCAAGATGTTAGAATTTCAAGTTTTAGACTTCTACAATAACAGAAAATCAAAAATATAATTGATTACACACCATCTTTATAGGCAACTTGTACTTTAAACCACAAAATAGAACATTCACTTTTTTTAATCATAGCTTTAAACATAATTCGCAGATATTATTTACACTACTCTTTAAGTAGACATTAAATTCTTCCTGATTAAGATTATTCTCAGGACCTGAAGTTATTTCTGCTCTTTTCCATGGTGATAGAAAATGTGGGAAATATGTAAGCTCATTTTTGCAGGAAGAATAGAGAAGCAGAATGCTTTTTTAAAAGGAGAAAGATTGCAGAAAACAACAGAACAGAGGGATTTGGGTGTGCTCATTCCTGAAACATAAAAAGTTTGTATCCAAGTTCAGCAGGTAACAGGGAAGGCAAATGGCAATTTCAAAGGTAATAGAGTGAAATTTTGCTAAAATCATACAAGGTATCAGTCAGACCACAGCTGTGAATAGTTTTAAATTTCTTATCTAAGGAAAGATATACTGGCATTGGAGATAGTCCAGAGAAGATTCCCTAGGCTAATACCAAGTTTGGAGTGACTGTCTTAGGAGAGGCGGAGCAGGTTAGGCTTGTATTCATTGGAATTTAGAAGAATGAGAGGTGACCTTATTGAAATACACAAGACTCTAAAGGGACATGACAAGGTAGATGCTGTAAAGTTGTCTCCCCTTGTGGTCAAGTGAACACCAAGACATAATCTCAGAATAAGGATTCACATACTTAAGACCTGAGAAATTTCTTCTCTCAAAGCATAGTGAATCTGTGAAATAACTGACTGCAGAAGGGTGTCAAGGCTGGGTTGTTAAGTACACTCAAGGCTGAGGCAGATTTTTTTTTAAACCAATAAACGAATCAAAGGCTGAATGGCCTCCTCCTGTTGTTTTATTTTCTCTTAGTCCTGACTGCTGAGAGCCTGTTATATGCTTTTGAAATGGAACCTCTTCTTTCCCTCCCTCTAAGCAGTAAGATCTTACAGCAATACTACCTATGCCTGACCCGAGAACTGAACTAGTTGACCCATTGAAAACCCAACAACTGGTTGTTCCTAGGCAGGACTGAATATAGCATCTATTTTTGTACCATGTCCTCAAATGTTATAATTCTCCAGCTTACTTGCTCTCCACAGCTGCCACCCAAAATATGCATGTGCAAACGGACACCAAAAGGATTTCATATTATGCAGAATGCTCTATTAAAATTTTTATTTGAGTCTAATGCATTGAATCCAACAATTTTTTTCGTATCTCTCCACATATGCTTGATGCCTTTGCATTAAACCTGAAACAATTAAATTTTAAATGACTTCTTGGAATTCAGCCAGATTTATAAATATGATTTTCATATTTTACCTTTGTTATTCCAGAGCCTTTGAAGCCACTGAAGATAATAACAGAAATGCTGCATGTAAACTGCAGAAACAACAAACTGAGATAAGTGAACTGGGTCAGGAAATCAGTCAAGTCACTATCCAAAAGGAAGAGCTAAATAGGAAAATTGGAGACATGGAAACCTGCCTGCAAGGTACATCAATTAATCATTTTGCAAAACAAAATGCTGTTATTCCAGTGATAGTAAGAATTGCTGATGCTGGAGTTAGAGATAACTCAGTATGGAGCTGGAGGAGCACATCCTTCTTTGCTGCAATGAAAAAAAGCCCTAGTTTCCTCAACTTCTCCTCGTAAGACCTGCCCTACAGTCCAGGCAGCATCCTGGTAAATCTCCTCTGCACTCTCTCTAAAGCTTCCACATCTTTCTTGTAATGAGGTGACCAGAACTGAACACAATATTCCAAGTGTGTTCTAACCAGGGTTTTATAGAGATGCAGCATAACCTTGCTACTCTTAAACTCTGTTCCCCTGCCAATGAAAGCCAAAGCATCATATGCCTTCTTTACAACCCTATCAACTTGGGTAGCAACTTTGAAGGATCTATGTACGTGGACCCTAAGATCTCTCTGTTCCTCGACACTGGCGAGAATCCTATTATTGACCCTGTATTCTGCATTCAAATTCAACCTTCCAAAATGAACCACTTCACGCTTTTCTGTGTTGAATTCCATTTGCACTTTTTTGCCCAACTCCTGCTTCTTTTCAATGTCCCATCACAACCTACAACAGACCTCCACGCTGTCCACAACTTCACCAACCTTCGTATCATCAGCAAACTTACTAACCTACCCTTCCAATTCCAAGTCATTTATAAAGATCACAAAGAGTAGAAGTCCCAGAACAGATCCCTGCAGAACACCACTGGTCACCGAGCTCTAGGCTGAGTACTTTCCATCTACTACCACCCTCTGTCTTCTATTGGACAGCCAGCTTTGTATCCAGACAGCCAAATTTCCCTGAATCCCATGCCTCCCTACTTTCTGAATGAACCCACCATGTGGAACCTTATCAAATGCCTTGCTAAGGTTGGAACACCACATCCACTGCTCTGCTTTCATCAATGTGTTCTGTCACATCCTCAGAATTCAATAAGGCTTGTGAGGCAAAACCTGCCCCTCACAAAGCCATGCCATTTCTAATCAAACTGTGCATTTCCAAACAATCATAAATACTATCTCTCAGAATCCTCTCCAATAATTTGCCCACACAGAAGTAAGACTGACCCGTCTGTAGTTCCCAGGATTATCCCTATTTCCTTTCTTGAGCAAGAGAATGACATTTGCCACCCTCCAACCATCTGGTACTACTCCAATGGACAGTGAGGATGTAAAGATTATTGCCAAAGGGGCAACAATCTCTCCACTCACTTCCCATAGAAACCTTGAGTATATACCTTCTGGCCCAGGGGACTTATCTATCCTCATGTTTTTCAAAATTTCTAGAACACCCTCCTTCCTAACATCAACATGTTTGATCATATCTGCCTGAACGTCAAGGTCCCTCTCACTGGTGAATACTGAAGCAAAGTATTCATTAAGGACCTCTCCCACCTCCTCTGACTCCGTGCACAAGTTCCCTCCTCTATCCCTGATTGCCTTACCTTCATTCTGGCCATCCTCTTGTTCCTCACATAAGCACAGCATGCCTTGGGGTTTTCCTTGATCCTACCTGCCAAGGTTTTCTCAAAGCCCCTTCTAGCTGTCCTAATTCCATTCTTCAGTTCCTTCCTGGCTACCTTGTAGACCTTCAGAGCCCTGTCTGATCCTTGCTCCCTCAACCTTAACTAAACTTCCTTCTTCCTCTTGACTAGGTGTTCCACATGTCTTGTCATCCAAGGTTCCTTCACCTTACCATTCTTTCCTTGCCTCAGTGGGACAAACCAATCCAGTATTTGTAGAAACTGTCCCCTAAACAACTTCCACATTTCTGTCATGCATTTTCCTGAAAACATCTGATCCCAATTTATGCTCTGCAGTTCTTCCCTAATAGCATTGTAATTCCCCCTCCCCAAATTAAATACTTTCTCATACCATCTACTGCTATCCCTCTCCATGACTATAGTAAACGTCTGGGAGTTGTGATCACTGTCACCAAAATGCCCTCCCACCGAGCGATCTGATACCTGGTCTGGTTCATTGCCAAGCACCAAATCCAATTTGCGCCCCCCCCCCCCCCCCCCCCCCACCGTAGTCAGCCTATCTACACATAGAGTCAGAAATCCTTCCTGGACACACCTAGCACAATCTGCTCCATCCAAACTATTTGCACTTCGGAGGTTCCAGTCTGTAGTAGGGAAGTTGAAGTCACCCATGACAACAACCCTATTATTTCTGCACCTTTCCAAAATCTGCCTCCCAATCTGTTCCTCAGTGTATCTGTTGCTTTTTTTTAGGGAGGGTGGTCTATGGAAAACTCCCAATCAAGTGACTGCTCCTTTCCTGTTTCTGACTTCCACCCATACTGACTCGGTGGACAAACTCTCCTCCAGGACCTCCCTTTCTGCAACTGTGATACTATCCCTGATTAGCAATGCCTCTCCCCCACCTCTTGTACCTCCCTCCCTTTTTCTTTTGAAACATCTATACCCCTGAACATCCAACAACCATTCCTGCCCCTGTGTTATCCAAGTCTCCATAATGGCCACGACATCGGAGTTCCAAGTACCCATAGTTCCCATGCTCTGAGATGGTCACCCTTATCCCTGATACTTCTTGCAATGAAGTAGACCTCAACCCATTGCACTGACTGCCTCTTTGTCCTATCAACAGCTTATCCTTCCTCACAGATTCTCTAACTGCCTGTACATGGGCTACCCCATCCTCTGATTTGTAGCTGCGGTTTCCATGCCCCTGCCAAACTAGTTTAAACCCTCCCGAAGAGCTCTAGCAAACCTCCCGCCCAGGATATTGGTGCCCCTCCAGTTCAGGTGCAACCCGTATTTCCTGTTCAGGTTCCACCTTCCCCAGAAGGTATCCCAATGATCCACATATCTGAAACCCTCCCTCCTACACCAGCTCTGTCGCCACGCATTCAGCTGCACTCGCCATCTATTCCTAGCCTCGCTATCCCACGGCACCAGTAGTAATCCTGAAATTACTATTCTGCTCGTCCTGCCTTTTAGCTTCCATCCTAATTCCCTATATTCACTTTTCAGGTCCTCATCCCGTTTCCTAGCTATGTTATTGGTACCAATGCATACCGTGACTTCTGGCTGCTCTCCCTTCCCTCAAGAATCCTGAAGACTCAATCCAAGACATCTCTGACCCTGGCACCCGGGAGATAACATACCACCTGGGTCTCGCTCGGTGTCACAGAATTTCCTGTCTGTTGCCCTAACCATTGAATCCCCTATCACTATCGCTCTGCTATTCTCCCCCCTTCCCTTCTGAGCCGCAGAGCCAGGCTCAGTGCCAGAGACCTGGTCGCTATGGCTTTCCCCTGATAGGTCATCCCTGTCAACTGAATCCAACGTGGTATACTTATTATTGAGGGGAACAGCCACAGGGGATCCCTGCACAGTCTGCCTATTCCCTTTCCCCCTCCTGACAATCACCCAGCCAGCAATGCCCTGTAACTTGGGTGCGACCTCCTCCTTATAACTCCAGTCTATCACCCCCTCAGCCTCCCAAATGATCCGGAGTTCATCCAGCTCCAGCTTCCGTTCCCTAACGTGATCTGTGAGGAACTGGAGTTGGGTGCACTTCTCACAGGTCAAGTCAGAAGGGACACTAGTAGTGACCCTTACCTCCCACATCCTACAAGAGGAGCATGCAACTGCCCTAACTTCCAGTATCTCTACTCTAGATTGCCAAAAGAATAAAGAAAACCCTTACCTGGTCTTTCCAACCCTCCACACAGTCTTTTCTTTTTGGCTAGAGGAGGAGGATGGGTGGGAGACACTACACGTGTAGTGTTTCGGGTTTACCCAATGCCCGAATATAATAATTCATTGCACCACCCCACTCTCACCTCTCCCACTGCTGACTCACGAGGTAAGGTTTTGTAAGGAAAACCTTACCTTCCTGACCGACCTCTGGCTTGCGCTCTTGTCTCTTCTGCCGCTCAAATCAAGAATGTGCCTTTTGGTGATTTGCTTTCTGCTGACCAAATTAGCAAGGAACAGTAAAATTAGAAGCTGTTTCATGATCCACATTCTAATTGGCAAAGGATGGTAGGAAAACAGTTGCTTGAAGATGAAAAAATTTAATCCTAAATGAAAATTGAAATTGTAGATTGCTGATGTGACCTTTATATTGTCATGCATTGTGTTCTAACTTGCAAGCAAATTGGCTTGCAAATGGACTTGAATGGAATCTACTTGCAACCTGGGGATTGTTTTTACGTCATCTTTCCTACTTGGCAATATCAAAATGAACTGACCCTAATATTTTTGATGGATCACTGGCAAAAGCCCTGCTTTGCTATGTTTAGAACAATAGATCAGAATATGGTTAATATTGATACTTAATATTTTTTGGTCAAATGTCTTTGGAACAACTTTCAGTAGATGAGGGAAATACATAAAAATTAAAACATTTCTTACTTAATCAGAAACTATTTCTATTGAATAGAGAGGAAGGCAGAGCTGCAAATGGTGATGGATAATCTCAGAGATACCAAAGATCAGCTGCAATTAGCAGATCAGGTAAAGCCATGATTTTGTTTTAATTTGAACCCCCATGTGTCTATACAGAGTTGATTGTGAGGTTTAAGAATGGATAAAGTAAAAGTAACTTGTAAACTATTTTATGAAACGCTAGATATTCCATGGTCAATAATTGGAATGCAGTAGGCAAGTGGTTATTGATTATGTCGTCAACTCAAATGGGGAAAAGTATAAAAATCGTAAATATAATTTTCAGTAACTTTGTTTTGATAGCGCTCAAAACAATGAGGCATGCTTTTTAAAATAGAATATTTTACAGTAGTTATGTGCTATTTTGATTAAACTGCCACAAGGGTCAGTGCTGTGTTCACTGCTTTTCATCATTTATGTAAATGATTTGGATGTCAATATAAGAGGTATGATTAGTAAATTTGCAGATGACACCAAAATTGGAGCAGTAGTGGGCAGTGAAGGAGATTATCTCAGAGTACAACAGAATCTTGACCAGATGAGCCAATAGGCTGAGGAGTTTAATTTAGATAAGTATGAAGTATTCCAATTTGGTAAGGCAAGTCAGGGCATGACTTATACAGTTAATGGTAGTGGGGGTGTTCACAAGCACAAACACCTTGGAACAGAGATGCATAGTTCCTTGAAAATAGAGTCACGGGTAGACAGGATGGTGATGAAGGCATTTGGCATGCTTGCCTTCATTGGTCAAAACATTGAGTGAAGGAGTTGGGATGTCGTGTCGCAGGACATTGGTAAAGCCACTTTTTAGAATACTGAGTACAATTCTGGTCGCCATTCTATAGGGAGGATGTTGTTAAACTTGAGAGGGTGCATAAAAAAATTTACGGGGATGTTGCCGGGACTGGAGGGTATAAGGAGTTATAGGGAGAGGTTGAATAGGCTGGGGCAATATTCCCTGGAGCATCAGAGGCAGAGGATGACCTTATAGAGATTTCTAAGATTGTGAGGGGAATGGATAGGGTGAATAGCCAAAGTCTTTTACCTAGGGTGGGGGAGTCCAAAACTAGAGGACACAGGTTTAGGTGAGAGGAGAAAGATTTGAGAAGACCTAAGGGGTAACCTTTTCACTGAGAGGACTGTGCATGTATGGAACGAGCTGCTAGAGGAAGTGTTGGAGGCGGGTACAATTACAACATTCAAAAGGCACCTGGATGCACGTATGAATAGGAATTGTTCAGTAGGATATGTGCCAAATGCTGGTAATTGAGAGTAGGTCAGATTGGGATGTCTGGTCGCCGCAGACATTGTGGACTGAAGGGTCTATTTCTGAACTGAATGATTCTATAAGTTATGACATTTTATGTATGGACAATACTTTCTTGATTTTTCTTCCTTTGTAAACATCCAAAGTTTCTCAGTGGAACACATTTTATAGCTATATATCCTAAATACTTAGAACAAGTGCAATCTAGTAATTGTGTATTGTTCACTTAGTTTAATCTTTCCAGTTGATTTATGGCACAGAAAAAGGTTTTTGTACAATGATAAACAATGCATGAACAGAAATTGTTATACCTTGTTCAACAAAACCCATGTGAAGCATTTAGATTTTTAATTGTTCAATTAACTGTAATTTAATACTTGCAGAATTTGTATTTTCTGTAAAGTCGCCATAGTCCATGAGGACCATAGGGTTGTTTTCTCATTAGAGAGACACAATTGGTGAATTTAACCCGAGTGTCATCTCACCGCAGGTGAAGGGCGAGGTTGAGAAGGCTGCATTTCCATAATAAGTGCTAATGTCAAATAGTCATTAATGTTTCATGAATTTCCTAGGACCTTCAGAATATTACTAAAAGGCGTGATGTGTTAAAAACCGAACAGCTCACGCTGAAGGAAAATGTAAATCGAAGTGCACGTAAATATCAGGCTTGTCTGGAAAAAGAGAAAAGAAAGGAACAAGAGTTATTTATGCTTCAGCAACACATTGAAGAAAAACAAAATGAACTCTCAAAGCAGCAAAGGGTAGGAGGGCTATCTAATAATCTACATAAATCCATTAGTAATGTATTTCATTGTGGAAATAATTATGATTATGTTAACATCAATTGACATTAAAAACAGATTTTATAAAGGAAGTTTCTGTAAAAGAAGGGAATAGTTCACAGGTTCCAATTTTGTTTTTATGGAATGCGAGCATCGTTAGTAAGGCCAGCAGTTATTTCCCATTCTTAATTGCCTTTGAAAAAGTGGGAGTGATGTACCTTAAAATGCTGTAATCTGTGTGCTGTTAGTAAACCCAGAGTACCATTAAGTATAACAAGGATAGAGCTGGATGATCGCAGCAGGCCAAGCAGCATCAGAGGAGCAGGAAGGCTGATGTTTCGGGCCTCGGGCCTAGACCCTAGACCCTGAAGAATAACACCTTGTTATCCCAGATTCTCCAGCATCTGCAGTTCCTGCTACCATTGACTATAAACTTCCAGGATTTAAACACAGTGACAATTAAGGAGCAATGGTATGATTCTTCACCAGGAATGCATGACTTGGAGGGGCTGTTCCAGATGGTGTGCTCCCGAGCTTCTAGTACAGTTGAAATACGTAGATCACAGGGAGCAGTGGAAATGACTGCTCTTGTCCTCATGGTTGAATGAGTCTTTGAACTTGAATTTTAAGTTTTGTGTTCCTTCTGTCGTATGATTTTAAAATTCCCTTTTGAGTTTCTTAAATGTATCCCATGATATGTGTCAGAGATCTGATGGGTGATGATCTCTTCCCCACATGCCCTGGGTACTTTGTTCAATGTACTCTTCCCAGACCCAACTTGAATGTGATGCCCACTCTTCAAATACTTTCCCAGTGCCTTAGATCAAAAAACAGGAGGGACGGATATGGAGATAATTACTCATCCTAAGGCACTGTGGTGTAATGCAATAACAGCAAGTTGTATCTACTGTCAGTAATGAAGCTTTTGTAATAAGTGCAGGAAGATTTTATTGAGATATTTTAATTTATTCTGTTTAGTTATTACAGAGTCTTGAAAAGGACATTCAGAGTGAGGAGATAAAGTTGGAGGAGTCTGCATCTAAAGTAAAGGTCCACCTCCAAGGTTTGGAGGCTGAACTATCAGACAAGAGGGAGAAATTTGAACAGGCTGTTGCAAAAGTAAACTTAATGGAGGAGCGATCAAGAAAACTGCAACATAACGAGGAACATTGTACTTTTTTGGAGAACCAGATTGCTACTCTAAGTAAGTCTTGAATGTTGATTCTGACATGTCTTAGGCACCTATGTGGCTTTGTAAGTTCAAATAATGAGTAGTTGAGCCATGCAGAGATCCCAGATGAAGTCACCAATCTATTTTGATGTGGCTAATCTCAGACAGAGTAACTTTTAGCATGCTACAATTGGCCTCCATCCCACCATGGATATAAAGGAAATACTAGATTCTTGACTCTTGTTGATGTTATGCCTTGCCCTGTCATAGACGATAGGCAGCCATGAATGCTGGTTGAGATCAAAACCAAAACTTCCCTGTAAAATATCTCTCAATTAATAGATGTAGCATGTGACTACTGGCATATTAATGGAGACTAATTGTTCCTGTGAAACCCACCACAAGACATCAACACCATCAAGACATGTACTTGGAGCACAGAGCAATTTTCTGTCAGTGATTTTGTTGCTTGGTATAATTGCTTACCTCAACAGCAAGTCAGAATCTCAGTTAAGATTAATATTTAAGCAGTTACTTCCTAAGCCAGGATAAAATACACTCTGTATTGTGTTTCCAAGCTACTTTGAGCCTTTTTTTAATTTATAAAATATTTGATTTACATTACATGTTCTGTTGTGTCGCAGAGCATCAGCTTTCCAGCCATGAACAAAAGCAGCAAGAAATGTTGAATGAACTTGCATTTTGTCATAAAGAAGTTGAGTTCTCAAAAAAAAATCTAACTCACCTTCAGGAGCTAATTTTTTCAGAGAGGAAAAAAGCAGAGAAGCATATTGCAGCCATCAAAGAAGAGTCTAAAGCTCAGCGAACTCAACTGGAGAAAGTCCTCAACGTAAGTGGCTGTGACCACCATGCCATTTTGAAGCAGTAGCCAAGTCCCTATTGTAGTTTAACAGAATTTTAATGTTGACAAACTTAACTGAACTACTGAATGTCTAACAACCCATTTATCATGCTCACTATTGCTTCAGATGATAACTGTTAAGATAAATTACAAATGTTGTGAAAGAATAACATTTAAAATGTATTAATTGATTAAATGATAAATTTATAATAGCCAGATACCCTGTATGGACTAACAAACCCACTGAGGTTACTTCTGATTTTGGACAGGAACAAAAACATGAAAACAACAGACTCCAAAATGAATTATCTTCAAGAGATCAGACTGCGCAAGATAACCATGAACGTACCAAACGTGTCATGACTGAGTTAAACGAGATGAGACAGGAATATTTTGAACTCAAGCAACAGGTACATGACAAGAAAAGCATTGTTTTTCACAATTAGCTAAAGCAAAATAAATTTGTTCTATGCTGGAATTGTTGGGTTCAGTTTTTAATGGTGGGATTCAAACTCATCTCATGACATTAACCTTTTGAAATGCTGGTTGATTGACATTAGCATCACACCACCATCTTTCTTTATACACAAAAGAATAAAGAGCAATGCAATAATATTTGTGGTTAAAATATTTTTGATGTAGTATCATTAATGCCACTAAAAATGACCAGCAAAAATTTGTCAGAACTTACTTTTTTAATTCTTTTACCAGAGCTACTTATGTTTGCCTTTTGTACTGCTTCTTAAAGAAAGCATTCCTGAGAGGGAATCAAGCATATTAGGAAGACCGAGTGTGATTACCTACAGTAAATTTCTAATCTTGGGAAGATGCAAATGAGATTAGATGCTTTCCCATGGGGAGTTGAGGAAAATATCAGATCGTATGGCACAGGATGAAAAAGCAGCAGGGTTTTGGTAATGTTACTCTTCATTAAGAAAGACAAGTGGCATATGAATACAAAGTAAAAAAGGAGAAAAAATTACTAATAATTTATAGTGGAAAACAAATATGAACTAGTTTCTGGGTATTCATACTTCAACTGCTTCTCTTTGATATTTTAATGATCTTTTAGCTGAGAAATCAGGAGCAATTGGAACAACAACAGAAGGAGATAAAGGAAGCCATAAGGACCCTTCGGTCAGATGTGAAAGCAGAAATTAGCAGTAGTTTGAAAGATCTGGATCAGTCGTGCATGGAACCGAAGAATGATCCAGATATAATTTGGGAAGAGGAGATGACTCTTCACATTGAAACAGGAAGCTTAAAGGATAATGTTCCCTTTGCCAGAGAAACTCTTGATGAAAGATTAAGCCTGACTAGATTTAATTTTAAGGTGAAATTCCTTTGCAGTTGATTTTTAATATTTGTGATAAGTTAATGTTTCATATTCCTGAATTCACACTGTGGAGGAATCACCTCATGTTGTAACAGTGTATGAAATATATAAATACTTATTATTCATATCTTATAAACCTTCTCCATCCACACCTTGTCATTTTTTTTCCATTATAACCACTTACATCCATATTTATAATATAAACAACTTATAAACTTGTCACATGAAACTTTGTCGGTCCCCAAATTAAGATCCATCATCACCAACAAAGGGGAAGTTGGTGGGAATCGAGGTGAAGTTGTAGATATGATGTGATTTTTGAGTATTTTTGGTTTGAAAAATGTGTCACCATATGCACTGTTCATCAAAAGGATCAGGGGGATTGACTTTCCTAATCCAATGAAATTTCTTTGAGAGTTCTTTAAGAGTTTCTTTGCTTTCTTTTCCAAAAGACCGTGGGGTGAGAAAAGCTGGAAATTTATCTGTCAATGTTTTTATTTCAAGCAAGATTAGCATAACTAAAACTTATGAACAAGTGCATATGTCATGGTTACTTTGTTAGAATTTTTTTGGAAGTTACAGAAAATAGATTGCTGAAAATTCAGTTATAAATCGGTGTCTAAATTGAATTCCGGGCTTACAGGATTCTTTTAAACTTCGAACCTTTGGGTGTCTTATGAAACACAAATTATATTTGGAAATGTATTTGTTAAAAGCAGCCAGCAAACTCACTAATATTGCACGAGTTTTTCTGTAATTCTGTCTGTATTCCTAGCACAAGCCTGAATGTAGATCAGGAAATTATCTACTTATTGCAAAGAAATGTCTATGCCTGTGCACAACAACATAAAGACAGGAATATTTTGACAGTGGATAAAATATGGCACTGGAGTTAAGAGAGTGCCTGTGGGAACATTCAAGGCTGTGTAGAGTGTGTGCTATCAAAGAATATTGATTTTTCTGGAATGTAGAAGAGTGGGTGCAGATTCAAACATACTTGTAACACAACACATTACTAAGCTACTGGAAAAATGCAGTTATTAATGAGGGTTCTGTATAAGTGTGGGAAGGATGAAGAGAAAACATCAATTTCTCATGTTAAAAGCCATTAAACAATTGCAGATCAATGTTGGGGGAGAGCTAGAACCTGATCTTTCTGCATTCTCAAGTAGGATATAAAGCATGACATATTTAATAAAAGGATATTATTGTTCCTCTGCCATCCAGGATGAACAGTGGCGAGGGGACGTGCTAAGAGAGAATCTACGACAACAGGAGGATCACCTCAAGGTTGAAAAAATTGCTAAATCTGAAAGTAATAATTATACAAAAATGACAAACCTGCTTATATTTGTGAACACAAATTCATATTAATAGTTGGATTCATTTGCCATATCCACTTTTGCATCAATTAAATACGATTTATCAGAAAAGTTAACATTTTACATAGGAATTGGTTGCAATGACATAGAAGGCAACACAACGAATCCGTAAGAATCGCTCTAGAATTTATTGAAAACAGAATTACCTCAGTTCACATCTTCAGAAAGAGTCATATAGGATGGAAACAGACCCTTCAGTCCAACCAGTCCATACTGAACATAAACCCAGCCTAACCTCATCCCATCTGTCTGTCCTGGCCCATAACCCTCCAAACCATTCCTATTCATGTACTTATCCAAATGTCTTCTAAAAGATGTAACTGTGTCCATAACTTCTTCAAGAAGTTCATTCCAAATACAAACCACCCTCTGTGTAAAAAAAAACTCCCCCATGTCTTTTTGTTTAAATCTCTCTCCTCTGACCTTAAAAATGTACCCCATAATCTTGAAAGCCCCCATCCTATACCCCTCATGATTTTATAAATCTCTATAAGGTTACTTCTCAACCTTCTATGCTCTGGGGAAGAAAAGTCCCAGCCTATGCAGTCTTTCTTTATAACTCAAACCTTTCATACCCACCAACATCCTGGTAAATCTCTTCTAAACTTTCTCCAACTTAATAATATCCTTCCTATAACTGGACAACCGGAACTGGACACAGTTACTCCAGAAGTGGCCTCACTAATGTCCTGTCCAACCTCAGAATGACTTCCCAACTCATTTACTTAAAGTATCTAGGACAAGTTCTCTGAATTTTTTGTACAGCTTCTAAACACTCATCATTCCCATTTGACGTAAATTCAATAGGCCTTTGAATGATAGATCTATAGTTGACACTTGTTCAGTTCCTATTCTATTTCATATTTTAAATAGGTCTTCTCTCAATAATTCAAACAAGTCACAACAGTAGCATAAGGATTTGAAAGTGCAAATAACTAAGCAAGCAGAGAACTAGGGTATCGATCAAAACCCTAGACTCAGTAATTGTAACAAAATATGGCATTATTCAGAGCTTGGAACTACACAAATTTATGTGACTCTTCAAATGTCAACATACTGATGACTGAAGCCAAGATTCAAACTGCAGTTTACCTAATACACACACTGACTGTTAGAAATTCTAAACATAATGCTTCTAGGGTTCTGATAACTCTGAATTAATAGTATCAAAATCTTGCCCACATGAAACATTTTACTATGTGCCATGTTTATTTACCAAATGCAAAAGTAACTGTTATATTTGGAGTTATAAACTTTTAAGAGGGAGTAATAAAAGGTTGAACATCTGAGGTTCACATTCAAGATTCCCACACACAATACGTTGCCAATCCTCCCCAAGTGTAATCATAGGAATGTTCCATGAATTGCATTCTAAACATTGAGTTGCTTTAAGCTGCAAATGCCTTTCTTAGAAGTTCAAACAACACTTAAGGACCTTGAAGTAACATTATCGAGAATGTATATTTTCCAAGAAAGCTTAGAAATAAGAAATCTCAAATGCACAGTGAATAATAAAAATTGTAATTTTACTGAAGAATCCAAATGCCATCCATAATCTTGTGATCATTTACTTTTTAATGAGTTGAAGATTTTCTGTTGTTTAGGCACAGATTCGTCAGTGCATGTCAAAGCAAGCTGAAACACTATGTAAACGAAAGCAACAGACGGAGGGCAGTCTGACCAGCCTTAAAAGACGTGTGGATGCTCTGGATGAACTTGTTACTTCCACCAATGTAGACTCATTTCACCAGTACAAGTCTTCATCAAACAATGGGCAGAGCAAGGTGGGTTGTAATTTAAGAAGGGCATACTAGATACAGTTGGCTGTAACTGAAGCTTTGTTTAGTTTTATCCTTTTAAAGAAGGTTGTGGTGGGAGAATGAAACCCTGAATTTATCTTTCAATTCATCTAAATAGCAACCAGTTGTAATGATTATATCAAGATTCTATCATGCATTGTGTCTGTAGAATTCTTCATTGTATTGATAAAGGACTTTTTTCATTTTTCAAATACAAATTATGCTGTTTGGTCTAAATTTTTATTTCTGTTCAGAAACTGAATACTATCCAGTTTCTTACTTTTATGAAGGTATTTTTAAAGTCAGAAGTATAACACCCTTCTGGTTTGGAAAGTAAACTTAATTTTCAGCTGCTTCCAACACATTATCTATATCAGGCAAATATGTGAATAGAGCCCATCAGACATTTAATATTTTTTTTTACCTGTGGTACCATAATTAAATGTTCTACTTGGACAAAGTTTTGAAATTGTATCTGACCTTGGAAGTGCAATGCTTACAATTCCAACCAATAATTTCCAGATTGGGAATTCGCAGTTTGGAATCTTGTCTCCAGGATATAGTGTACTGCCAATTATGAGCCAAGCAAATACAGTTTAGATACCAGTTTTTCTTTACAGTGAGCAGGTCTAGGACTTTTTATAGATATCCTGATGCTCAGCTTGATTGTTACTTGTTTTTTCAGAAGTCATGGTCCTCGTATTGCAGCTTGTTTTACTTGCTGAGAAGACAGTGTGCAGTGTAATTTGATATCGGACATGAAATGGAAAAGAAGCAGAAATGGTGTTAAGTCACTGCTTCTTTGGTATTGGAATGCAAGGAAATTATTTAATTTGAGTTAATTCTCATTTTCCTTCTTGGATCTGCTAGAATTTTATGTTTATACGTATCCTGTTTTCTTTTTGATGAAATACTTTATGCCCTTTGGTTTACTTTACTTAATAACTGTTAAGTGTGTTGAACTTCGAAGCTATTAACTGCCTTTTGTCTGCTCGCTCTAGTCTCTTATGAACGTGTATGCAATTTTCAGAAGCATATTCTGGGGTCTGGGTGATACTTGAGTGGACATATTTAGTGCCCATCCCTAGTTATTCTAAGTGGTTGGACTTGAAAGGGTGCAGTTCTTGTGGTGTTAATGTTTCCACAATGCTTTTAGGACATTCAAAGATTTTCACATATAATCAATGAAGGAATAGCTAAATAATCCACAGTCAGGATGATATACTGAGGAACTTGGACTTGATGTCTTCACCATGTCAGCACTGCAGCGGCACTTCTCAACAGAAGGACTCACAGTACAGGATGATGTTACTTAAATGTTTAAGTTGCGCACTACTTTATGAGGATCATGCCAATTTCAGCCACATTGTTGCAATGATGGATTGAGTAAAAGGGATTTTATTGATCAATAAACCTGCTCTTTCCTCAATGTTGTGCTTGTGTCATATCTACACCCACTTTGGTGAGAATTGCTCAAGGCAGGTATTGACTGCCTAATTAGTAGGGGGGGTTATGAATGAAACTGGAATAATCAGCTAAACAACTCCTTTGGAATGCAGGGAAAAAGAAATTGAGGAAGTAATTGAAGATAGTTGGCCCAAAAATTCTTCAGAGGAGTTAATGGAGGGATATGATAACTGGCCGCCCCCCACAGACGCAATAATATTCCTCTACATTCAGTATTACTCAGTCACTGGAGAGTTTTCTCTTTTTTTTTCAAAGCTATGTGTTGGACAAGGGCATTTCTGGCTGGACCAGCATTTATTGTCTGTAACTAGTTGCCCTTGAGAAGGTGATGGTGAGCTGCTTTCTTGAACTGCTGTAGTTAGACCCATAATGCTGTTAGAGGGGGTCTTCCAGGATTTTGACCCAACAGTAGTGTAGGAATGGTGATATATTTCCAAGTCAGAATGGTGAGAGACTTTGAGGGGAATTTGCAGATGTTCATGTTCTTGTGTATCTGCTGCCCTTGTCATTCTAGGTGGAAGTATTTGTGTGTTTGGAAGGTGTTGTCTAAGGGTATTTGGCGAATTTCTGCAGTGCATCTTGTATATAGTACACATTGCTGCTGCTGAGTGTCAGTGGTGGAGGGAGTAAATGTTTGCGGATGTTAGAGTGACTTTAGTCTTACTAAGCAGTTACCTTTATCTTTGTTCTTCCATCGGTGTTGAGATGAAGGCTTCGTAAATTAAGATGCGAATTTATGCAAAATCTAGCTTGGGATGCAGTAATATTGTGGTTGTTTTAGTGATTTAGTAATCCAGAGGTATTGAATAGTGTTCAAGAGACAGGATTTCAAATCCCAAAGTGACAACTGGATAATTTAAATTTAGTTGCTAATATAATGTAACCCTGAAATGATGAGCTTTATTAATGATAGAGGTAAATGCAACTAGCAGATTGTCTTAAAAACCTATCTGCTTCATTAATGTTCATTAGAGAGGGGAATCTTCTGTCCTTACCTGGCCTTTGATACTTCAGACCAGCAGCAATGTGGTTGACTCTTGACTGCCCTTTGAAATGGCCTGTCATCCTATGAAGTCCTCATCACATGGGCTGATATGGCTTAAGACACCTTCTCAAGGGCACTTAGGAGGACATCAATAAATATTGACCTTCCCACTGACACAAAAATCCTGTGCATTTTTTAAATGTCATTACATACCCCTCTTTGTGTTTTCTTGTGAACCATTCTGTTCCTCTCCGTTATTCCAATACTTGTTCCAATATTATTGGCTTTGTCTTCATCTGCTGGGGGTCTCTAGGCTCTGGAATCATCTCCGTAAACCTCTCCATATTTCTGCCTCTCTTTCTGTCTTGTGTTAAGAACTATTTCTTTGACCATGATTTTGGCCACATCGCCTCTTCTGCCTAATGTGGGTCGCTATTAAATTTTGTGTGATAACTCTTCTGTGAAGCAGCTCCAACGGTTTACTCCTCTACAGGTGCTACATAAATGCAAATTGTTGCTTTTTATTGTTTCAGTCTCTTCTTCAAGGAATAGTTCAATCATCTTCTAGAAACTCAACAGAAAGATCTCTTCAACCAGAAAGCACCCATCTGCATGTTGCAGAAGTAAATGTTTCTGAAAATGATGCAGGTAAAGAATAACTGGAGTAATAGTTATTTTAACATCAGTTTTCCATTTTGGCCTTGATTCAAAACCTGTTTTCAGTGAGGTAAACTACAAAAATTAATGCACATGTATTATAACACTTGGGCCACTCAGTTAAACTTAACTGCTTCCAATTATGTTGCACATTTAATACAACATAGCGTTCAACAAGATTGATACCAATTATTATAAATATCACAACGCGAAAAAAGCATCAGGACAGGTGATTGAAAACTTTATTCAAAGATTTTTGGAAGTATTTTGATTGAAAACTTAAATGTAAGGTGATTAAGCTCAAAGCAGCTGAAAACATGGTTGCCGGTGGCGTGATTAAAATCTGGATTGCTTAGGTGATTTATAATTGGTGTAATGTAGAAATCTTGGATATGTAGGGCCGAAAGAGATTATAGAGATAGAGAGACACAAGATCATGGAAGTATTTCAAAGCAAGGATCAGGACTTTGAAGTTGAGATATTGGCAGACCAAGAGGCAGCATAGGTTAGCAGGCATGGGAATGATGGGTGAATGAGACCTAAAAAGAAAGTTTTGGATGACCACAGGCTTTCTGTAAGGTGCAAGATAAGAGGTTAGCCAGGAGAGTGTTGAAATGGTCAAGGCTAGAGATATCAATCATATGGATGAGTGTTTTAGCAGAAATTGAGCTGAAGGAGGGTCACTGTATAGTGATGTGACTGAGAATGAAGAAGGCCTATATGATCAAACATTCAGAACAAGTGAGAAATACTTGGTCAGGTAGTGTCTGTTGCAAAAAAACAGAATTGATGTTTCTAGTAACTGGACTTTCCTCTCCCTCCTCCTCTCCACTCTTTCTCTCCTTCCTCTAACACTCTCTCTCTCTTTCTCTCCTTCCATCTCTCTCTTTCTCCGTCTTTTCCATCTCTCATGACACCTTTCTGAATGTGATATGAGCCCACTTTAAGAAATTGAACAAATCTCCCAGAACTAGACATCCAAATGGCCAGGGAGAATAAAATGATGATGGAAATTAGTATTAGTAACAGAATCGCACTGGGTAGGTCAATGGAGCTGAAAGTTGATTATTCCCGAAGACCTGGTGGTCTCTCTCCTGGAGAATTGAAGGGGCAAGCTATAGAGATAGTCAATGCATTGTTCACAATTTTCCAAAATTCTCTAGATTATAGAATGGCTGCCTTACAGTCTACAGAAATAAATGTCACCTCTCTATTTAAGAAAGGAATAAGCCAGAAAATAGGGAACTACAAACCTGTTATTCTTCCATCAGTAGAAGGGATAATACTAGAATTTGATATCAAGGATGTGGCAAATAGGCAGTGGATAATAATGATCTGATGGTGCATTGTCAGCATTTGCAAATGGGAAATTGCGTTTGATGAGCTTTGAGTACAGAAGTATTGAAAGTCTTGCTTCAGTTGTATAGGAATTTGGTTAGACTGCCGTTGGAGTACTGAGTGCAGTTTTGATCGCTTTTTCTCAGGAAAGATATTGTTGCCATAGAGGGAATGTAGCAAAAGTTCAGCAGGAATGGCAGGACAATCCTATGAAGAAAGGTTGGGCACACTGGGCTTGTATAAGCCACAGTTTCGATGAATGAGAGATGACCTCATTGAAACTTATAAAATTCTTAGGAGATAGACAGGTTAAAAGCAAGTATGATGTTTCACCTAGTTCGGGAGCCAAGAACAAAGAGGCACAATTTAAACATAAGGGAGTTGCCACTTAGATAAGGATTTTTTTTTTCTCTGATGGTTGGGAATTCTTTACTTCAGAGTGCAGTGGAATGTGTTATATTTAGGTGGATGTTGATAAACTTCTGATTACCTATGGTATTTAGAAGGATGGTGTGAATAAAAGGCATTCACATGCTCGATCAGTCGTGGTTCGTATTGAATACAAGGACCAGCTGAATAGGTTGAATGACTCTTGTTCCTGTGTTCCAAAAGCTTTCATGGGAGCCGATCCTGCACACAGTTTTCAACCTGAGTTCCCAATAAAGTTTTTATATCGGTTCACAGTTTTATCTTGAGTTTTATTTTTTATATGCAAGACATAAGATCTAGAATTCTGCTAGCATATTTTGAGCAATTATCAGTCTGAGATGTTCCCTTTAGTGCCCATTAAACCTATTCACCTTACTTAAGGACCGCAACTTTCCCCCACGGTGATCGAGAACGCCCTTGACCGCGTCTCCCGCATTTCCCGCGACACATCCCTCACACCCTGCCCCCGCCACAACCACCCCAAGAGGATCCCCCTCGTTCTCACACACCACCCTACCAACCTCCGGATACAACGCATTATCCTCCGACACTTCCGCCATTTACAATCCGACCCCACCACCCAAGACATTTTTCCATCCCCTCCCCTGTCTGCTTTCCGGAGAGACCACTCTCTCCGTGACTCCCTTGTTCGCTCCACACTGCCCTCCAACCCCACCACACCCGGCACCTTCCCCTGCAACCGCAGGAAATGCTACACTTGTCCCCACACCTCCTCCCTCACCCCCATCCCAGGCCCCAAGATGACATTCCACATCAAGCAGAGGTTCACCTGCACATCTGCCAATGTGGTATACTGCATCCACTGTACCCGGTGCGGCTCCCTCTACATTGGGGAAACCAAGCGGAGGCTTGGGGACCGCTTTGCAGAACACCTCCGCTCAGTTCGCAAAAAACAACTGCACCTCCCAGTCGCAAACCATTTCCACTCCCCCTCCCATTCTCTTGATGACATGTCCATCATGGGCCTCCTGCACTGCCACAATGATGCCACCCGAAAGTTGCAGGAACAGCAACTCATATTCCGCCTGGGAACCCTGCAGCCATATGGTATCAATGTGGACTTCACCAGTTTCAAAATCTCCCCTTCCCCTACTGCATCCCTCAACCAGCCCAGTTCGTCCCCTCCCCCCACTGCACCACACAACCAGCCCAGCTCTTCCCCCCCTCCCACTGCATCCCAAAACCAGTCCAACCTGTCTCTGCCTCCCTAACCGGTTCTTCCTCTCACCCATCCCTTCCTCCCACCCCAAGCCGCACCCCCCGCTACCTACTAACCTCATCCCACCTCCTTGACCTGTCCGTCTTCCCTGGACTGACCTATCCCCTCCCTACCTCCCCACCTACACTCTCTCCACCTATCTTCTTTACTCTCCATCTTCGGTCCGCCTCCCCCTCTCTCCCTATTTATTCCAGTTCCCTCCCCTCATCCCCCTCTCTGATGAAGGGTCTAGGCCCGAAACGTCAGCTTTTGTGCTCCTGAGATGCTGCTTGGCCTGCTGTGTTCATCCAGCCTCACATTTTATTATCTTGGAATCTCCAGCATCTGCAGTTCCCATTATCTCTCACCTTACTCTATGCTTTCTTTTCTAGAAAACACAATGTGTTTCCATTCAGAGTATAACTATTACAATAAATTTTTAATCAAATTGTTTCCAGTTACAGTTCCATATAATGTTGAACTCATGATTGAAGAACAGATGATATTGAAAGCTGTAACAAAGTGTATAGCCTCGAGTGTAAATAGGACAAAATAAGTTGGTGAAATTTTCCTCAGGTTATATGTTCCCAGCATCTAATTTGTAATCTTAAAGATAGTTAGAACACAATTATGTTTCCCTTTGAAAGTTGCAACTGATGGATGTGAGGGGCAATTTGTGTTTGACATGAGTTAATCTGTAAATCCCCAAGAGTTTCCAGCTGATCTTAAAATGAGGTGGTGTTTTAGTTAACTTCATAAGTATATAATGATATAAATCATTTAAGATTTGTTTTAAATTTATTTGAGATAAAATTACAAGAAAATAGGTTAAAAGAAAAGTTAGTTAAACTACATAAACACACTCAGATGCTGAAGCAGCAGAGTTTCTGTGAAAATGCAACCTGGATGAACCAGTACTAATCCTGAGGCCTTCTGTGGAAATAGAATGTGAGAATGACCTCACCAGGAAAGCCAAAGCAATGGGGTTCAGTCAAGGGTGGGAATGAAGCACAGGTTTTGGAGAGGAGATAGGATGGCATCTGGGAAGATTGGGAGTGATGAGGCCGGAGGTAACAGGTACTTTGCCACTTCCGGAATGTGTAAAAAGCAGGGTATTTGTCTCAAACAGACCATTTTAGAATTCAAGTAAAGTAATATCTAAGTGACTTTACTGTGTGGAAATATCTGATGAATCCTCGTTGAGTTAGAGTGCTGCTGCCTCAGAATCTTTTCTGGGTGGACTCTCTCAATGTTTACTTTATGAACGATCATTGACCTTTTCCTCAAGGGTCCTGAGACTTCTCTCATAAAATACTCCACCACAACAACAGGTAATATTTTACTGCTGCATGCCTTTTACATTTGCCACAATCTACCTTGGCAACTGAGGTAACCAGATATGGTAAAATCTACAGATAAAATTAGTCCCAATATATGTAGGCGTGGTTTTAGTACACCAGTAAGAAAGCTCTCATCGATGTTCCCCCATCAAGCCGCTTTTTTTTCCCCTTTTGTGAATTTCATGTCCTGCCATCATTTAAAGTCAGGATTCATACAGCAAGGAAGAAAGTAATTTGGCCCATCAAGCCCATGCGAGCTCTCTGTTGAACATTCCTATCAGTTCCATTTCTCAGTCTATCCCCAAAGCTCTGCAAATTTGTTTCCATCAAGTATCCTTCAAATTTCCTTTAGGAGCTATTATTGCCATATCTTGTACTCCTTTTTGAAAAAGGGATGCCAATGGCAGAAGTATTTGCCTTCTGGTAGTTATCCATGAGAGTCTCTGGTAATGAAAGTAGGGGATAGTATTATCGGATTCTGAAGCACACAAGGTATGAATGAAGAACAACTTGGAGGCAGGATGGACAGATTGAAATAACTTAAAGTTTCAGATCCATGTTTACACCAAGAGAACGGAAAGTAACTTCCTGTCTCTAATGGAATAGATGTGTCGGCATTTCCGGTTAGATGGGATTAGGTTCACACTTTGGCTGGTGATCTGAAATTGGAACACAGTGATGGTCAACCTTTTGTACTTTTTCCATTCGCATGCATTTTTCTACAATACTTCCATAATTTTTTTCATGACCTCACAACAGCAATCTCTGCCCTCGATGTAATTTCTAATTAATTGGAGTAATCAACTATAAAAGGTAATTCACATTAAGAGGCTTGACATGATGTGCCTTTTTATATTGTGGGCTCTTTTTACAAATGTGAAATATAGTGATTGAGAGGCTTTTATTGAATTTGTTAAATGCTTGAAGTACGATAGCAGGGCAATTTTGGCTCAGAAAAAGAAATTACAGGATTTCATTGGTCTCTGTTAGAAGACTATGACCTTGATCACAGTGCATTTGAAGATGTTCCAACACTGATATTACCAAACAGCTGAGCACTCAAAAACTTCGGAACTTTTAAGGTTGACATAATTTTCTTTAATTTAACATTATTAAAAATGATTTCTGTGCATTTTATATATCTGGCAGATGTACAGAATGTTCAATGTTAGAATGATGTTAACACAATCTTATTCTATTATGTTGCAAAAATACAATTTAGCTGTTTGAGTTAGCCATGCTTCTCGCAACATTGTCAACATACAGAATTGTTATCTAGAATAGGTCACAAGCTCAGTGCCTGACAACTCACATGAATTTCTGTAAATGTAATAGAAATTACATTAACCAAACATCATTTTAAAAAGTGACCAATTAACTTCTTTGCTGGTTTTGGGAATTTGCAGTGTTGTGTAGTGCCCTGTTGACCAATTTAATGGCGACTGCAATTACGTAATTCCATTCCTTGATTCCTTTGAGATGTTTCCAGTGGCGTAATAATGCATTATATTTAAGATACTTTTTTTCACTTTTACAGAAGAAAATTGGTAATTTTATGAGCTCCTTGATTTATAACAAAGTGGTTTCAAATTATGCGGATGATGCATTGATCAAAAGTACACCCAAGAAACCTGACCTACCTCAGTCATATTTGGACATCAGTCTCGTCACGAGCCTTCCCACAACTGTTCTGCAAGGCATGTGTATATTTACATGTACTGTTCTTATGATTATCAAGGTTGTCAATGCATTAAATTAGAATGTATGGCATGCTGAACAGTTCAATTTGTGTACAGATCTCAGCTATGTTGAGAGCACTGATGATTCTAATGTTTTATCAATACTTTTGTAATTAAGATTTCTGTGCAGTAACTACACAATAGTTTTTATTTTTATTTACATAATTATGGTATATGTAAAGTGGTTGCAGATTTTACATTTTGTATGGTTTTGCAGTAATAAAACATGTCTTAACTACTAATGTTTCGATCATATTTCTGTAGACATTAACTCATCTGCTGTGGCAGTTGTTCAAATGGTCTGAAACCTTAAGCATGTTTGTAATGTTTGCAACGCTGCTGTGAAACACCTTTAAATGTTCCACTGTGTTTAAAGCACTGTAATAACTGCAAGTTGTCAGTTAAACAAATTTGTTCCCATTGCTTAGGTATTGTCAGAAGGGATGATGTCTAAATCTTCTGATCTTGTGGTCGGTGAGGATAATTGCTTAGGGAAGTAGATTGACAGCTGCATGTAAATCGATTGCTTCAGCCCTTGGGGAGATGTCTGGTTATCAAGATAAAATTACTCCATAGTCCCAGATGTATTTAAAACACAGAGTATGACATCAGAAATGTGACAGATGTGTTGGACATGAGACTTTCTAATTACTGTTTATTGAGAAACAAATTTTGTAATTACATTATACCATTGACTCCATGTTACATAGTATGAAAGGGCCATTCACAGTACGGATACAAATTTGACTGAATGACAGGAAAGAGTGAGTAGTAAAGTAATTGTTTGTCTGACTGGAGGAATGTTTATGGTGTAATTCCTCAAGGGATGTTATCTGCTTTTTTTAATCCATGTCGATCACCTGGGCTAAAGTTTACTAAAAATTGGCTAAGTGTCAATTTTGGGGAATTTCATGGAGGATTTTTCTCTATGAACTTGACAGAGTTATTTCACACAATTCTTTGTTGTTCATCTTAAAATATATATAGATTTGAGCCATTGGCACCACATTTAAAGCCCACTTGTGAACCAGGTCAGATGCTGCCAGGAAAGATGAACTCTTCACAGTATAAGCAGCGGGAGAGAAACGAGGTAGAAAAGCTCCTGAGGACATGGGGGTAGCATGGGTGACAATTGAATAGATTGTCTCAGTCACAAATGTATCACCTCTTCACAAAATCACCTGTCTGATCAATTGTCATAACAACAGAAGCCGCAAGAGAGAAGCTGCAAAGGTGTCCTGTCCTTAGTGCCATGTTAGAATCCTATCTAACGGAGTGCTACTGTTTCCCTAAAGTCTTGTCCTTGTCTAACTTAGGAGCATTGCATTTTGGAAAGCTATCAAATAGGATAATGTTAACTTTTATTGAACAACGGGAAATGTGAAGAAATAACAAACAGAAAAGCTTTGTTTGCTTCTGGGAATAAACCAAGGTTACTTGCCTTTCAAATAAAACCAGATTTAAGTCAATGATTAATTAGTGACCTGGTTGAGGTCCATATCTATTGGAAGTAACTGTGTGGCTTATTGATCCTGACGCTAGACCTCTCGTGCTGAAGGTGATGTTCCTCTGCTCAATGTACTCACCTTCTTTAATGGCAGACTGCTGCCATTCTCCAAACTCTTCAGCATCACATTGCCTCCAGTTGTGCAGGCTAGGATTATGCAGCACACTCCCTGAACTGCACTGGAAGGTGCCCCCAGAGCAATCTAAAATTGGAACCTCACCTTCAGCAGGCTGATTATCTGCTCCACCGTAGCCCTGCAAAAAGTATGGAAAATATTGTGTCTATGTGCAGCCTCAGCCAGGGCGTTTTAGGACATCTCCAAGCAGTTGCGCCAAACTCTTAAGTAGGAGTGTGAGCAGCCAGAGGTCGTGGTGCACAATGGTGCCAATGACATTGGTAGAAAGGGGGGATGAGGTCCTACAGAGTACAAAGTTAGGAAAGAGGCTGAAAAGCAGCACCTCACAGTTAATCGCTGAGTTACTGCCAGTGCCATGTGCTGTTGAGATGAGGAATAGAAAGAACATGAATATGTGGTTAAGGAGCTGATGCAGGAGGCAAGTTTTCAGGTTGATGGATCATTGGGACCACTTCTGGGGCATGGATGACCTGTACAACGGGGATGGGTTGCTCCTAAACTGGAGGAGAACCAGTATCCTTACAGGGAGGTTCAACAGTGCTACTCAGGAGGGTTCAAACTTGAGTGGCAGAGGGCTGGGAATCAGAGCAGCAAGTCAGCAAGTAGAGAGTTTGAGGGGAAGCTAGATATTAGGACTCGTAAATCAGAAAGAAAGGACTGGTAGAGATAGATAAGTGAACATGATGATATTAATGGACTTGAGTGTGTTTGTTTCAATGCAAGGAATATTGTAGGTAAGGGAGGTAATCTTAGAGCCTGGACCAGTACGATGGGCAATGACGTTGTGGCCATTACAGAGACTTGGTTGAGAGAGGGACAGGACTGGATGTTCAAAGTTCCAGGGTTTCATTGTTTTAGCCAAGACAGACAAGAAGCTAAAAAAGATAGAGGAGTTGCATTACTAATCAGGGAGAATGTTACATCTGCACTCAGAACATACTGGAGGGCTCATCCACTGAGGTAATATGGATAGAGCTCAAAAATAAGATGAGATGTAATCACTCTGATAGGATTATACTACAGCTAACCCCCCCACCCACCCAAACAGCCACTAGGGGAACAAATATGTAGGCAGATAGATACAATAAAAAGAGTCGTCATAATGGGTGACTTTAACTTCCCCAATATTGACTGGGACTCCCTTAGAACAAGAGGCTTAGATAGTGCAGAATTTGTTAGGTGCATCTAAAAGGGTTTCTTGAAACAGTATGTGGCTAGTCCAACTAGAGGTGGGGCAATACTGGACTTTGTACTGGATAGGGAATCTGGCCAGATAACTGGCCTTTAAGTGAGAGAGCATTTTGGAAACAGTGATCACAACTCCTTAAGTTTTAAAAAAGGTATAAAACTAGGATAACTCAAGACCTTGTGGGAAGGTGCCAAATTGGAGGAAGGCAAATTACTTAAGTATTAGGCAGGATCTAGGGAGTATTAATTGGGAGGACCTGTTATCCAGGAGAAGGATATAGAGGATAGTAAGATTTGTGTGGAGCATGCTAATATACTACGGCATTTTGAAATCAAGAAAAAAAAGGTTTTTAATCACTTGAAGAGCATTAAGGTGGATAAGTCCCAGGGCCCGATGGTATCTACTGCAGGTTATTGAGAGAGGTAAGAAAGGAGATTGCTGGAGCCTTGACCAAGATCTTTGTGTCCTTGCTAGTCACTGGCGAGGTGCAGGAGGACTGGTAAGCAACTAATGTTCCTCTGTTCAAGAAGGGAAATAGGGATAATCCAGGAAACTATTGACCGACGAGTCTCACATCAGTGATTGGGAAGCTAGTGAAGAAAATACTTAGAGATAAGATTTACATACATTTGGAAAAGCATAGCCTAATTAGGGACAGTTAGCATGGCTTTGTGCAGGGCAGCTCATGTCTTATTAATTTGATTGAATTTTTCAAGGAGGTGATCGATGAAGGTACAGCCGTGGATGTTGTTTTAATGGATTTTAGTAAGGCTTTTGACAGGCCCCTCATGGTAGGCTCATCCAGAAGATTAAGATGCATGGGGTCCGCAATGACTTGGCCTTGTGGATCCAGAATTGGCTTGCCCATAGAAGACAAAGGATGGTGGTGGGGTAGTGTTTTTCAGGCTGGAGGTCCATGACTAGTGGTCTTCTGCAGGGACCTCTGCTTTTTGTGATTTATTTGGGCAGGACGGTGCCTCAGTGGTTAGCACTGGTCCTCACAGCGCCAGGGATCTGGGTCCTGGTCCAACCTTGGGTGACTATCTGTGTGAGTTTCCACTGACTGCTCCGGTTTCCTCCCATAGTCCAAAAATGTGCAAGTTAGGTGGATTGCCCATAGTAAATTGCCCCATCGTGTTTATGGACGTGAGCTTAGGTGGATTAGCCATGGGAAATGCAGAGTTACAGGGATAGGGTAGGGGAATGAGTCTGGGTGGGATGGTGTTCAGAGCGTTGGTATGGATTTGTTGAGCTGAAAGACCTGTTTCTACATTGTGGAGATTCAGTGATCTAAATGACTTGTATGAAAACGTAGATGAGTGGGTTAGTAAGTTTGCAGACAATACAAAAATCAGTGAATAGTGTAGAAGGTTGTCAGAGGATACAGTGGGATACAGATTAGTTGCAGATATGGGTGAAGAAATGGCAGATTGAGTTTAATCCAGTTAACTGTGGGGTATAGCACTTTGAGAGATCAAATGTTAAGGAAAAGTATACAGCTAAGGCCACTCTGAATAGCCTTGATGTACAGAGGGATCTTGGGGTTCAAGTCCATAGCTTCCTGTAGGTAACCACGCAAGTAGATAGAGTGTTAAAGAAGGTTTGTGGTATGCTTATCTTTATCGGTCAGGGAATTGAGTGCAAGAGTTTGGATGTCATGTTGCAGCTATACAAGACTTTGGTTAGGCCACACTTAAAGTATTGTGTTCAGTTCTGGGTCTCACAATACAGTAAGGATGTGGAGGCTTTCCTCAGCGGAAGGGCCACCGGACCCGAAACGTTAACTCTGTTTTCTCCTTCACAGATGCTGCCAGAACTGCTGAGCTTTTCCAGCGATTTTTGTTTTATTTCCTGATTTACAGCATCTGCAGTTATTTCATTTTTTTTAACCAGGATATCGCCTGGATTAGAGGGTATGAGCTGCAAGGAGCGGCCAGAAAAACTCAGGTTGTTTTCTCTGGAGTGGCAGAGGCTGAGGGGAGACTTAATAGAAGTCTACAAGAAGTCTATGAGATGTATAGATAGGGTTAACGGTCGGAATTTTTTTCCCCAGAGTTGAAATGCCTCATAGTCGGGGGCATGCGTTAAAGATGAAAGGGGGAAGATTCAAAGGAGACACGAGGGGCAAGTTTTTACACAGAGACTGGTAGGTTCCTGGAAAGCACTGCCAGTGGCGTGGGTTGAGCCAGGTGTGATAAGGGCATTTAAGGGACTTTTAGATAAGCACATGAATATACAAGGAATGGAGGGATGTGGACCAAATGCAGGCAGAGGTGATTAGTTTCATTTGGCATCATGTTTGGCACAACATCATGGGCCGAAGAGCCCGTTCCTGTGCTGTACTGTTCTATGTTCTAACTGCTGTCTCACAGTGCCAAGGACGCAGGTTCAATTTTAGCCTCGGGAGACTGTCAGTGTGGTGTTTGCACATTCTCCCTGTGTCTGCGTGGGTTTTCTCTGGGTGCTCCGGTTTCCTCCCACAGTCCAATGATGTATAGGTTAGGTGAATTGGCCGTGCTAAATTGCCCGTAATGTTCAGGCGTGTGTGGGTTATAGGGGAATGGGTCTGGGTGGGATGCTTCAAGGGGCGGTGTGGACGTGTTGGGCCGAAGATCCTGTTTCCACACAGTAGGGAATCTAATCTAAACTAATCTAGAGTCATCACCCATGGAAGCAGAGAGTATGCCTTGTCTCCCAGCAGCCGTCCTTGCAATTAATCCACCCCTTGAAATGAAGCAGACGCCTGTGTGTTATCAATGAACTGGATAAGGAAATGCAGGGAACTTAAAAAAAACAATTAGAAGAGCAAAATGCTGGCATGACAAAGGACATGTGAACAGGATTCAGAGAATCCCAAGATATTTTATAAAATACATTTAAAGGGAAAAGTTTATCTAGTTAAAGAGTAAGGACCAAGGGGCCAACCTGAGTGTGAAGTTGCAAGATATTGGAAGGGTGTTGAATACTATTCTTCAGTCTGGAAAAGGAGACCGTAGGTACGGAATTCAGGAAAAGGGACGTGCACAATTTGACATAGGAAATGGGGGGGTATTGGAGGCTCTGTCAGGCTTAAAAACAGACAAATCCCCTGGCCCGGATGAATAGCCGTGGGAGGTGAAGTAGGAAATTTCAGAGGCTCTGACACAAATTTTAAATTCCTCCCTGGTCATAGGAAGTGCTAGAGGATAGGAGAACAATTAATGTGGTTCCACTTTTTGAAAAGGGTGGTAGAGATGAAGCAGGAAATTACAGACCAGTGAGTCTCACATCAGTGGTAGGGAAAGTAATTGGAGAAAATTTTGAAGGAGCGAATTAATACTCACTTGGATAGGCATCAGTTAATTAAGGACAGGCAGCATGGCTTTGTCAGAGGGAGGTCATGCCTAACAAATTTGTTAGAATTTTCTGAGAATGTGATCAAATGTCTGGACAAGGAAAGTTCAGTTGATGTGGTTTACATGGATTTCAGCAAAGCTTTTGACAAGATCCCACATGGGAGACTGATTGAGAAGGTGAAAGCACATGGAATTGAGGGGAACTTGGTGAGAAACTGGCTTAGTAATAGGACACAGAAGGGTAGTGGGAGAAAGCTGTTTGAGTGACTGGAGGCTGGGGTCCACTGGTACACCACAAGGATCAGTACTTGGGACCCTTATTATTTGTTAAATACATAAATGATATAGATGAATATATGGGGGAATCTTAAGCAAATTTGTAGATGACATCAAAATTGGTAAAGTAGTTAATAGCGGAGAAGATGGTTGTAGGTTACAGGAAGATATAGATGTGTTAGTCAGATGGACAGACAAGTGGCAGATAGTATTTAACCCTAATAAATGTGAGGTGATGTACTTTGGAAGAAGAAATAAGATGAGGGCATATTTAATGAATGGAGGGACACTGGGTAGCTTAGAAGAGCAGAGGGATCTTGGGGTAATTATTCACAGATCCCTGAAAGCAGCAGAGCATATGAATAGGATAATTAAGAAGGTATACGGGGCACTTGCTTTCAGCAGTTACAGCATAGAGTATAAGAGCAAGGAGGTAACGTTGGTGATGTAAGAGCTTTGGTCAGGCCGTAGCTAGAGAACCGTGTGCGTTTCTGGTGACCTCGCTTCAGAAAGGATGTAGTAGCACTGGAGGACATACAGAGAAGGTTCACCAGGATGTTGCCTGGGATGGAGAAATTGAGCGCAGGGAGAGACTAGATAGGCTTGGATTGTTTTCTTTAGAGCAGAGAACATTGAGTAGGGAGGTATCATTGTGGTGTATAAGATTATGAGGGGTCTGGACAGGGTGAATAGAGATCAGTTCCCCTTAGTTGAGGGGCCAATCACAAGAAGGCATAGTTTTAGGTAATGAGGCAGGAGATTCTGAAGAGTTTTGAAAAAAAACCTTCACTCAGCTGGCAATGGTGGGAATCTAAACTGCAATGCTTAGGAAGGTCATGGAGGCTGGAATCCTTACAACCTGAAAGAAATATTTGGATGACTACTTCAAATATCATAACATTCAGCGATAAGGAACAAGTGCAGGAAATTGGATTTGGCATACTTGAGTTGTAGATATGTCAGTGCAAACTCAATAGGCTGAAGGGCCTTTTCTGCACCCTGTAAATCTATGTGGGAAGAGGCAGCTAGGCACAGATTTTGAGACTGTGTACCAATGACCATGGATGACATACATTTACTGAATGGAGCCATTTTCCATGGATGAAGTCTTCTACATTGTGATGTGGTCCTCTCAATGTGATGTGTGTACAGTCTGTAGCAACCTGGGGAAACCCAGCTATTTTGGCAAAGCTCAGGCCACAGCATTGATCTCATTATACAAGACAAAAGGTATTGTGATCTGACACAAATTGCATTAGTAACAGCCTTAACATATAAATGGGTTGATGATTGGGAGATTTTACATAAGTCCCCAGTAGATCCTTGGAAGGAGCCAATTACATAAGGTAACAGTTGTGCTAAAGTTTTCATGGCCTCAAGTATACAACAGTTAGCCACCTCCTCAGTCACACATCATGCTTCAAGACATAACAAAGTACCAGTGTTCTGGGACATTCTCAGTTTGCGGTGGCCATGTGCCCAGCTGATTTTCAGGAAATGGTTTTGACGATGATAGACACTGAGCCTCCTGCATCTCCTTCCTCTGCAACCTGAAGGGACTTTCAGCTATCATTTCTCCATATAGAGACTGTTTGGCAGCTGCAACAGGTTTCTGATCATTCTAATCTTGTCAACACATCTGCTCCTCCTCAATTTCTTGGAGCCTTCATTGCACCATGGTTACTTTGTTGTGGCTGGATCTGAAGATCATGGTTCCAATGAACCTTAGTGGGGAATACCAGAAGCACCACAGGTCCATGGTAATGTGAACACTGCGTTTGCATCACCTACAAATGACAGATAGCATACTCCACCATACAGTAGGGCATGGAGGACTTTAACAAAGCACTTAAGCAGTCAATATCCAAATGTAGCAAGATCTAGACAATATGAGGGTTGGGTTGACGTGCGGCAAGTAATGGTTGTGCCACAGAAGTTTCAGCCAATGACCAGCAAGAGAAAATCTAGCCATCAGCACTTGAGGTTGAATTGTGTATCTTCACTGAATCTCTCACTATGAACTTCCTAGGGTTACCACGAACCAGAAACTCAACTGGACTTGCTATTTAAGTACTGTGGCTACAAGACCAAGTCAGAGACTAGGAATACTGCAGCAAGTAACTCACCTTCTGACTCCCAAAGTCTGTCCATCATCTACAAAGCACAAGTTAGGGGTGTGATGGAATAATCCCCAATTGCCTGGAATGGTGCAGCTTCAATAACACCCAAGAAGCTTGACATCCTCCAGGGCAAAGTACCACAGTTGATTGGCACCACATCCATGAAAATCCATTCCCTCCCCCACCCACGCTCAGTAACAGAGATATGTACTGTTGTGGGGACTCGCCATGTTACCTCTAACTTGGTTACTGATTAAGTAATCTCACAATCACGTAGTGAAAAAATGATTTAAACTTTATTGCATGTAGAAAACAAAATGAGACCCCTCAAGTATATAAGTTAAACCTCACAACCAAACCTGGCTTACTACTACCTGATTAATAGTGGAATCTGGTCAGGATTTTAACCAACAGTGGCCTGTCTCTACGAGTGTCCAGGGTTTGATCCTTTACAGAAGTTGTTCTCCAGAGCTCTGCTAAAGGGGGCATCTGGTGTTAGATTCTTATATAAGTTTTCTTCTTTCAGTCTCTAAAGATATATTGATGATTTCTTTAGAGTTTTTCATCCGAGTTCCTGCAAGTTGTCTTGTCAAAACTTATTTTTTTTATTACATTTGATATTGCCCGTCTGTTTGAAGACATGGCTTTCCTGTGATTAACTCCTTAAATTCTTCTGCAGGGCAGTCCTTGTCCTGCATCCAGTTTTATCACGCAGCTGTCAAAACCATTTTGTTTGTGTAATCTGGCTAAATGCTTGAATCTCTGTAACAGCTTGTCTTTGTTCCTTTACAGTTTATTCCAGATAGTTATTGGTGTGTGTGACGGCTTATCTTCTGGTGATTCATTCAGTCCATAAACAGTTATTACAGTTCTGAAATCTATAATATCACTACAATCTACTAGATTGTTTCTCCCACTATAGAATTCGATAAAATACTGTATCAAGCCATGGAAATGAAAATCTGACAAAACGCCCATTACGTGAAAAATTCATTTAAAATGCTGTCAACGGAAAACACACTAGTGCTAGGCACAGACTTGCTCAAAAGAATTCTGTACATTATTTGACAAGTGACAAGTGAACTTATATTATTTAGAATAGTCTAATACCAATGGCAAGATTCAGTGAAGGCTTGTGGAATGCTGCCATCTGGTGGAAATTTGGTTGAAATTTTTCATGTAACCTTAGGACATGGAGCAAAAATATTTTGACTTTTAATCAATTTAATTTCATAATTTCTGTAATGTAAAATCAAATTAAAACCTGATCAAAATCAGTATCCTGAACCCTACTTAAAATAGGTGTCATTTGTGCATTTCCTGCTTTTGCCTACAGAGTGGAGATTGAATATTCTGTGATTTAGCCTTTAGAAATTTTAGTGCCCTCAACTAACAGCTGGTATCATAAAATTAATATATTCATTTTGTATATCTGTTTTCTTAAACAAATTTTTTGCTATCAAAATGTGTTTTTTTTTAATTTCCCTTGTGATGGGCTTGAACAGTGTTGGAGAGGAAGTCCTATTGCCAAATATGGGTTAGATCTGCTCGAACTGAAGAAGGGAGAGCCTAGAACTAATTATAAATTCACAAATAGAATTCCATTCCCAAGTCTACTTTTTCCCTTCAAAATGCAAGTACTTGGATTATCTTGTAAAGACCATGAAAAATCTGTATTTTTAGTTTTACACTTAATTCAACACCCAGTCTCATGGATTCGTAATGAATGCAAACTTCACTGCCCAGAATGATGGAGGAATGCAGCAGGTCATGCAGCATCGGAGGAGTAGGAGATTTGATGTTTTGAGCCTAGATCCTTCATCAGAACTAAGGAGGGGGAAGGGAGCTGGGAAATAAAGAAAGGGAAGAGGAGTGGGGGTTGGTGGAAGATAGGTGGGATGGCAAAAGGTGGATACAGGTAGGGGTAGTGGGAAGGGAGGGCAGATAGGTGGGACAGGGACAGGTAGTGTCATGTCAAGGAGGCAGAGGTGAGAGGGAGGTCGGACATGGGATGAGGCTGGGGGCGGAGGTATTTTAAAACTGATGAATTCTACATTCAGGCCATCAGGCTGTAGGCTCTCAAGGCGGAATATGAGGTGCTGTTCCTCCAGTTTGTGTGTGGCATCATTGTGACACTGGAGGAGGCCCAGGATGGACATGTCACCCAGGGAGTGGGAGGGGGAGTTAAAATGGTTAGCGACCAGAAGGTGTGGTCGATTATAGTGCACAGAACACAGGTGCTCCGCAATTCTGTAACCGAGTTTATGTTATAGAGGAGGCCACATCGGAAGCAATGGATATAGTAAACCAGGTTGGAGGATGTATGGGTGAATCCCTGTTGAATTTGATGTTTGTTTTGGGCCTTGAATGGAGGTAAAGGGGGGAGGTGTAGGGACAGGTGTAGCACCTCTTGCTGTAGCAGGGTAAGGTGCCCCGTGTGGTGGAGTCAGTGGGGAGTGTGAAGCGGACAAGGGAGTTGCAGAGTGAGCAGTCCCTATGGAAGGCAGATAGGGGTGGAGAGGGAAATGTCTCTTTGGTTGTTGTTTTGGATTGTAGGTGGCAGAATTGGCGGAAGGTGATATGCTGGATGTGGAGGTTGATGGGGTGGTATGTGAGGACCAGGGGACTCTATATTTTTATTGGGGGGAGGGAGTTTGAGGGCAGAAATGCTGGAAATGTAAGAGATGCGGCTGAGGGCATTTCGCCCCTTGCCCCCTCCATTGATTGAAAATGCCCTCAGACGCATCTCTCGCATTTCCTGCACTTCTGCCCTCAAACTCTCTCCCTCCAACAAAAATAAAGACAACCAAAGAGACATTTCCCTCCCCACTCCTATCTGCCTTTCGTAGGGACCACTGTCTCCGTGACTCTCTCGTCCGCTCCACACTCCCCACTAACCTCACCAGACCTGGCACCTTTCCTTGTAACCACAAGAAGTGCTGATCACCTGGATCCACACTGTATCAATTCTCTCTCCAGGATCTGCAGTTCTCGTTATCTACATAAATATAGAACATTACAGCACAGTACAGGCCCTTCGGCCCTCGATGTTGTGCCGACCTGTCATACCGATCTCAAGCCCATCTAACCTACACTATTCCTTGTACGTCCATATGCTTATCCAATGACTACTTAAATGTACCTAAAGTTGGCGAGTCTACTACCGTTGCAGGCAAAGTGTTCCATTCCCTTACTACTCTCTGCTCTTTGCTCAGAATGACTCCTTTTGGCTGTTTTCCTGTTCGCTCACCGTTCATTCCATTCTTCTAGATATAACATAATACTGGAGTATTTCTAGAGGGAGAGAATTGAAAAACAGATAAATTGTGTTACATAAAACTTGATTGGATCTTTGGTTAGATCGTAATATGACACACGATTCTTCTCTTCACATTATGAAAAGTATATTGAAACACTGGTGAAGGTTCATTACAAGGACAAAACCAGAAATAAAAAAATTATAATGATAAGAAGATAGAACAGATTGGAGTTATACCTCTCGAAAAGTGTCTGTGCAGTGAGAGAGGAGTGAAGGTTATAAATTGGTATGATGGGTAAATTAAATAATTGTCATAATAAATAAATGTAGGGAAAGAAAGCCATCCTAACCTGGTCTGGCCTACACATGACTCCAGATCTACAGTAAGGTAGTTCACTCTCAGTTGCCCTCTGAAGTGGTCTGGTTAGCCATTCAGTTCAAAGTTTGGGCAATAAATGCTGGTCTTACACAGAGATGCCTATTTCTCATGAAAAAGTATTAAAGTGGAGTTTTAGACTCTTGGTGTTCATTTATGAAATGTGGATAGTCCTGAGTTTTTTTTGTCCATCTCTAATGCCCTCAAGATAGTGTGAGCAGCAGTCCCCACCATAGGGCTGCTAGGGAGGTAATCAATTATTTTGACTCTAAAATAACACTGATATGGTGACTCTGCTCACCTGGCATTAGTGCCAGAGATCAAAACACAGATTCATCTTTAAACAAGATCGAATTGTATCAGCTGCTTTAAAGCTATAAACCTCATGTTTGCATGATATTGCCGTCTAAAAATACAAATATTTCCGTGCCTATTCCTGGCACACTAACTGTAAATGTGGGGGACAAGCAATAAATACATTCAAATCTGCTTTAATTGACCATTACCCTCAAAATGATTTTACATTTCTGATAATAAGTATCAGGGAGACAAGAAGATTAGGTACAATAAATGTTTGTGCAGAGCTGGGTCACTAAATCTCACAACAGTGCTGAGGAAAACTATCATTATAACACAGAGACAGACAGCTGAAGCTGCCTTTCTAACTCCATAACAGCAACACAGTAAAATCAATCCTTCAAAGACTCCCAAATAGTTACTCCATTGCTCCTGACCAGACTTTTGAATAACTAATCCCAGGCTTTGCAAATAATTTCTAGAAACTATCTTTTGTATTTTAAACAAAAGGCTTAACAATTCATTAGATCAAAATAATTTCAGCAGAGAGAAAATTAAACAACATTGAGCAGATTAATATCTATGCTTTAAACCTGAAACATTTGTTTCCAGACCCCATTCGCACAAAAGAAAGACAAACTCACACACTTAAGGGATAAATAAAGGAAAATGACAAAATTGGACAGATTATGTAAATGTCTTTTGCAATGCATTGTTCCTCAGGCATTAATGTGGACTCCCAATTACTTTTTCTGAAAGTTGATTAGAGTCACCTTCTCAGTTCGTCGAGGCTAAGGGAGCATTACTTTTAACTCAGCTTTCCTCTTTTTGGGCTTCTGGAAGATGGTGTATCAGATTAGGTAGGGAGCGTTCAAATCTTCATGCTGTCTCAGCAAGCTACCAGAACTATCTCATAGAAAACAACGCTCAAAAAAAATTTAGTCCTTGTTCCACCTTGATAGACGGATCAACTCTTCCCAGGATCTCAATTTCTTTTCAACAACAGCCATCTGCTTAAACCTAGAGTCTATTCCACATTGGCCAGAATTAATTCCCCAATATTGACCTCATTAATAGCCAGCTTGTGATATCTGTTTAAACACAATGCTCTTCCCAGGGATCGCTGTGTCTGTTAGAACCTTTTTAAGCAAGCTCATTTGTTCTGTTCTTTTATTTTTAACACAAGCTGTCCTAAAGTCCACCCATCATTTCAAGCTCATAATTCAAAATTGATCAAAAAAATAAAACATTTACAAATCAGCAAGAGTTCTAACACAAAGGATACCACGGCTCAAAATAAAAATGAATTATTACGTGTAAATCATAGGTTAACAAATGATACCCAACATGGAGATTAAAGTTGTGTCAGACAAGCCCAAATGAATATGTTAATGAGATAAGGAAGAGGTTACTAAAAGCAAGGCACTAGTGTAGTGGTAATGTCACTGGACCAGTGTAAGTCAGAGACTCGGGCTCATGTTCCGGAACTGTGAGTTTGAATCCCACCAGGATAGATGGTGAAATTTGATTAATAAATCTGCTATTAAAAAGCTAGCTGTAATGGAGACCATGAAATTATTGTCAATTGTCATAAAAACCCATCTGGTTTACTGATAGCTTTCCTTTCGGGAAGGAGAATCAGTGCCTTTGCCTGGTCTGACCTCCACTGCAGATGACTGCCCTTGACATCGAAGTGGCATTTAATCGGGAATGCATTGAGGACCCCTAGCAAAACCATAGTCCATGGAAATTGGGGGTGAAACTCTCTGCTGGCTGGATTCACACATAATATAAAGGAAGATGGTTGTGGTTGTGGGAGGTCAATCATCTCAGGACGTCTGTCCAGAATTCCTCACAGACTATCCTATGCCCATCCATCTTCAGATGCTTTATCAATGACCTTCCCTCCATCATAAGGTCAGAAGTGGGGATGTTCACTAATGATTGCACAATTCACTCGTCATTCGTGACTCCTTACATACTGAAGCAGTCCGTGTTTAAATGCTTCAGAGATAGTAGGAACTGCAGATGCTGGAGAATCTGAGATAACAAGGTGCAGAGCTGGAGGAACACAGCAGGCCAGGCAGCGTCAGAGAAGCAGAAAAGCTGTTTTCGGCCTAGACCCTAGGCCCAAAACGTTAGCTTTCCTGCTCCTCTGATGCTGCTTGGCTTGCTGTGTTCATCCAGCTCTACACCTTGTTATCTATTGTTTAATGCAACAAGATCTGTACAAAATCCAGCCTTAGGCTGACAAAGCCACGCAAGTGCCAGGCAATGACCATCTTCAATGAGAGAATCTAACCATTGTCCCTTGTCTTTTAATGACATTGCCATCACCAAATTCCCCACCATAAACATCCTGGGGGTTACCAATAATCAGAAGCTAAACTGAATCAGACATATAAATAGAATGGCTGCAAAAGCAGGATGGAGCCTGGGAATTCTGCAGCAAATAATTCTCCTCCTGACTCTCCAGCTCCACCAGCTACAATTCAGGAGTAGATGGGATACTCAAAACTTGCCTGGATGAGTGTAGCTGCAACCCAGACCATTATATAACATTAAGAATTATGGTAGTGGACTACGAATGGGCAAACATAGACTAGGCAAATAAGAAAAGACATGACATATATCATTCAAAGCAGAATATTGTGAGTTTAATATGAAAGATAAGGAGGTAACGTTTTTTAATGTGATGCAAGGTCAAAAATCTTCAAAGTTCACAGGATAAGTTCAACAATCTTATAGAATACTTGGTTTCCATGGAATCACAGAATTATTACAGTGTGGAAGGAGGCCATTCAGCTCATCCTATCTGCACTGGCTCTTCAAACAAGCATCCTTACCTCCTGCCAATCTCCTGCTTTTACCCCAAATCTATGCACACTATCTCTATCCAAATAATCATCCAATACTCTCTAGAATGCCTGAATTGAAGCTGCCTCTTGTACAGTTCTGGCAGTGCATTCCATAGCCTAACTATTTGCTGTGTTGGTAAGTTCTTTCCTAACTTGTATATGTTTATTTTGCACTCATTTTAAATCTAAGCCCCCTCATTCATTTACAAGCAGGAACAATTTTTCCCTATCTATCCTACCCAGCCCTCTCACGATTTTGAAAACTTCTATCAGATCTGATCTCAGCCTTCTTCTCTCCAAGGAGAAAAGTCCCAAATTCTTCAATCTATACCCCCAACTGAAATTTCTCATGAGTGGAACCATTCTTGTAAATGAGTGGCATGGTGGCTCAGTGGTTAGCACTGCTGCCTCACAGTGCCAGGGACCTGGACTCGATTCCAGCCTCGGGCTGTGTGGAGTTTGCACATTCTCCCCGTGCTGCGTGGGTTTCCTCCAGGTGCTCCAGTTTCCTCCCACAGTCCAAAAATGTGCAGGTTAGGTGGACTGGTCATGCAAAATTGCCCATTGTAGGCAGGGTGGGTGGAGTATTCATGGGAAATGCAGGATTAAAGGGATGGGTAGGGGGTTGGATCCGAGTGGGATGCTCTTCAAAGGGTCAGTGTGGGCCTGATGGGCCAAATCTCCTGCTTTCATCTGTAAGGATTATCTGGCTCTATGAAATTGCTTTCCTAGAATGTGGTGCCCACAACTGTACACAATAAACATTCTGTTTTACAAACACAAGCATACAATGCAGTTACAAAGGAGCCTTTATGGATCATTAGCTAGACCTGAGCTGACGCATTTTACACAATTCTAGCCCTTAAGAAGAATGTGGAGTTAACTGAAACAACGCAAAGGAGGTTTACCAAACTTACACCAGGAACAAAAGATTTTAGTTAAGAGAACAGAGAAGACAAACTTGATTGTTTTCCTTCGAGTAGATATGGGCAAATTTAATAGAGTTGTTAAATAATGACAAGCGCTGTTATTGAGTAAAAGTGTAGTCTGTTTTCAATGACACAAGGGAAAATGACAGCTCATTTGACAATGCTGTGACTCGGGAAAAGACTTTCAAATATAGAGATATGATCCAAGACAAGATAACCAAATTATGTCCTGAACTACTTAGGGAACGATAAATTTTAAAGTGGACAATAGACAATAGACAATAGGTGCAGGAGTAGGCCATTCGGCCTTTCGAGCCAGCACCACCATTCATTATGATCGTGGCTGATCATCCACAATCAGTATCCTGTTCCTGCCTTATCCCCATAACCCTTGATTCCCTTATCTTTAAGAGCTCTATCCATCTCTTTCTTGAAACTATCCAGAGACTTGGCCGCCACTGCCTTCTGGGGCAATGCATTCCATATATCCACCATTCTCTGGGTGAAGAAGTTTCTCCTCAACTCTGTTCTAAATGGCCTACCCCTTATTTTTAAACTGTGTCCTCTGGTTCTGGACTCACCCATCAGCGGAAACATGCTTCCTGCCTCCAGAGTGTCCAATCCCTTAATAATCTTATATGTCTCAATCAGATCCCCTCTCATCCTCCTAAACTCAAGTGTATACAAGCCCAGTCCCTCCAATCTTTCAACATATGATAGTCCCGCCATTCCAGGAATTGACCTCGTGAACCTACGCTACACTCCCTCAATAGCCAGAATGTCCTTCCTCAAATTTGGAGACCAAAACTGCACACAATACTCCAGGTGCGGTCTCACCAGGGCCCTGTACAGCTGCAGAAGGACCTCTTTGCTCCTATACTCAATTCCTCTTGTGATGAAGGCCAGCATGCCATTAGCTTTCTTCACTGCCAGCTGTACCTGCATGCTTGCTTTCATTGACTGATGTACAAGAACACCTAGATCTCGTTGTACTTCACCTTTACCTAACTTGACTCCATTTAGATAGTAATCTGCCTTCCTGTTCTTGCCACCAAAGTGGATAACCACACATTTATCCACATTAAACTGCATCTGCCATGCATCCATCCACTCACCTAGCCTGTCCAAGTCACTCTGTATTCTCATAACATCCTCCTCACATTTCTCACTGCCACGCAGCTTTGTGTCATCACCAAATTTGCTAATATTACTTTTAATGCCTTCATCTATATCATTAATGTATATCGTAAATAGCTGCGGTCCCAGCACCAAACCTTGTGGAACGCCTCTGATCACTGCCTACCATTCTGAAAGGGACCCGTTTATCACTATTCTTTGCTTCCTGTCAGTCAGCCAATTTTCAATCCAAGTCAGTATTTTGCCCCCAATACCATGTGCTCTAATTTTGCTCACTAATCTCCTATGTGGAACTTTATCAAAGGCTTTCTGAAAGTCCAGGTACACTACATCCACTGACTCTCCCTTGTCCATCTTCATAGTTACATCCTCAAAAAACTCCAGAAGATTAGTCAAGCACGATTTCCCCTTTGTAAATCCATGCTGACTCTGACCTATCCTGTTACTGCTATCCAAATGATTCGTAATTTCATCTTTTATAATTGACTCCAGCATCTTTCCCACCACTGACGTCAGGCTAACCGGCCTATAATTCCCTGTTTTCTCTCTCCCTCCTTTCTTGAAAAGTGGGACAACATTAGCCACCCTCCAATCCGCAGGAACTGATCCTAAATCTATAGAACATTGGAAAATAATTACCAATGCGTCCACGATTTGTAGAGCCACCTCCTTAAGTACCCTGGGATGCAGACCATCAGGTCCTGGGGACTTATCAGCCTTCAGAACTAACAGTCCATCCAACACCATTTCCTGCCTAATATAAATTCAACAAAAAGCTGAGAACCAGGGAACTTTTGAAGAGAATAAAACCACGAGATTCCACACTATCAAACAAATAACATGAGTGTTTCACAAGTTCAAACAGTTTACAATCTACAATAAATGAACGGCATTTTTTCTAATAGGATTAAATGTGGCAATCATGATGTAAACTTTTATTCCCACTGTCCCTGGTCTGTCTGCTTTACTCCAGATAACAACAACACAAGGCAATTCTAACAATGGAATATATCCAAAGTTCTTTATTAAAGCAGAGTATGACATATACTGCAAGGGTCTTGCCCATACAATGCTTTTAGTCACAAGTGAGCGCTTTCACACAGACTGTCCAAAGACCAGACCAGAACAGGTGATCAGCTTGCTCCGTCTCAACTTCTAACCACTGATCAAACAGCTGTCTGTTCCCCGAGCTAGATATTTTACTGTGATGTAAGAGCTTGTTGATACTCCTTCCGTACAAAGAAGCTACATATTCAGACTCTTGATGCAATCCCACCTCTGGCAAATGATCAAGATAATAAAATGTGAGGCTGGATGAACACAGCCACGAAGGTGTCAAGTTTTCCCCTGATTTTGGTTTGATCAGTTAATTCATTATGACTTGTTTGTGTCTCCTTGGAAAGGCCTCGTTCTTGCCTTCAATGAACTTTGACTTGGAACTTTAGCTTGAATTTGTTGTTCACCACTATTATGTCAGCCAAGCAGCTATATGATATTTACACAGCACACTTCCATGACCATCACAAATTCAGATGTTAAATGGTCCACGTTATCACCTCTGATTCACTGCATCGCTTTTAAACAAAACTTCAGCTTTTCTAGAATCACTGTGGCAGTTCAGTTCAGTGCTACTGAGTTACAATGCTTGATGTAAATAAACACACACATTCCTTCAGCAAAACACACAAACATTTTAAACTTTAACTTTCTAATCATTAGATCATCTTCAGACTTCATATGTTTTCTCATTTCATTCAATTTTATTCAACTTCATTTTGACTAACCCAGCAAATTTGAAGTTAATATCTACAATGGGTAATAGACTGTGATAACATCCACAGTACAATCGAGCCAGTTGCCAAGGATTTCTCAGCTCCCAGATTTTAATGACTCAGTGGGTCATCAACTCTTATTAAACAATGTAAGGAATTAGAATTGTGTGGAGCTGGATGAACACAGCAGGCCAGGCAGCATCTTAGGAGCACAAGAGCTGGCGTTTCGGGCCGAGACCCTTCACCAGAGAAAGTTTTTAGGCCCGACAGTGCCTGACATTTGTGTCAATTTCTTCTGTACTTTTGCCAATGTATTCACATCTTTCTTCTAATGTGACGCCCACAACGATACTCAATAATCCAGCTAAGTGTGTCTTACACAAATTCAACATCATCTTCTTACTCTTTGACTCTGCGTTCCTTTTAATAACGCCAAGAACACTGTAGGTTTCAAGAATCTGTCTTGCCATCTTCAATGATCTGTACACCTATACACTCAAGTCTGTCTACTCCAGCACCTCCTTTAGAACTGTACCCCCACTTTAGTGTCGTATTTCAATGTTTTTCTGACCAAAGTGCATCTCCTCACACTTATTTGCATTGAACATCATCTGTCAGCTATCCGCCCTCTCCATCAATTTGTCGATGACTTTTGGTATTCCATATTGACCTCCTCAGTCTACAATTTCATAGTATCCCTACACTGTGGAAGCAGGCCATTCAGCCCAACAAGTCCATCCTGATTTTCCAAAGAGCATCCCACCCAGACCCACCTCCCTACCCCATCCCTATAACTCTGTATTTCCAATGGGTAATCCCTCTAGCTTACACATCTCTGGATGCAATGGGCAATTTAGCAACACCAATCCACCTAACCTGGGCACTTTTGAACTGTGGGAGGAAACCCAAGCAGACACAGAGAGAATGTGCAAACTCCACACAGACTGTCATCCAAGACTAGAATTGAACCTGGGTCCCTGGCACTGTGAGACAGCAGCGCTGACCACTGAGCCACCATGCTTCCTCAATTTTCCCAAGTTTTGTGTCATTTGTAATCTTTGAAATTGTCCTCTACAGACTCAGATCCAGATCATTAATATATTTCAGGAAAATGTACTTTCAGCTGTTTCCCTGTGCTATCCACTGCAACATGCACCACAAGATTACAAGAAGCAATTAGCACAGTGCATTATTGAGAGTAGGTAAGTGCTTCCAGCTGTCATATGTAACTTTACTGCTTCAGCAACGAGGTTCAGTAAAATTAGAAGGTGTGGCTCTCTGTTCTGCAGGTAGGCAGACAGCTGCAGTTAGCTTCAGATGGATTGGGCATTATTATGTTTGAAACAGGAGGAGGGCAAAGATTCAAATGTTATACCAGCTTTTCCAGGACTGCAGACATGTCCACAGCTCATTAGAAATAGGGATCCATGCATCACCACTCAAACAATTTAATTTAAAAATTATAAATTAAATATGTTTACAATTCAGTTGAGTAATTGTAACATTCCTCTTATTCTGACTTAAAGCAGCTACCAGCTCCTATGATTCCCGTACACGCACTAAATATTGTTGTAGGTATTGTGAAACCTATGGATGTCCAAGTAACAGTGAGGTTAACAGTGGTCAGCCTTGTTCAAGCATTAATGAAACAGCAACTTCAGGCAATAAAGTGCAGTTAGATGTCAATATTTACCATCTGAGTTGTTCTGTTTTAGCAGCAGCTCATCAAGTACAATACTTGACTGTTGATGATATCACTTAAATGAGTCAAATGGAATGAAGATGCTGTATTAGCGCAGTAGATGCCAATTAAAATTGCCAAACTTAAATGTCATCATTACAAATATGAGGATACTTGTAATGACATTATAAGTGTCAAATATTAAGAAATAAACTCTTCTGTTCTGAAAACGATTAAAAGTGTGTAATCATACTAATTTTAATAAAAGACTTTGAAAATGTCATTTTCATTAAAGACTCTTGTTTTTCCATTCATTTTTCTTTCAATCAAAGTTTTCTTTGCTTCTCTGTTTGTATTTCTGTTTGCAATGTGACATTGAAGTTAGCCCCTGTAATCTACACATACCACTCCATCCACTCAATGTATTTCACTTCATCACAATCCCTCATCGTCGGTTAGGGAGGTATATTTGCTTGCCCTGCTCATTTAAGTTTCAGTTGTTCTGATTTCCTCACTGTAACATGATCAACTCACACTCCGACCTATCCCCCTCCACCGACACCCTCATCCGCCTACCCGAACTCGTCCTCACCCTCAACAACTTCTCTTTCAACTCCTCCCACTTCCTACAGACTAAGGGGGTGGCCATGGGCACCCGCATGGGCCCAAGCTATGCCTGCCTCTTTGTAAGTTACATGGAACAGTCCCTCTTCCGCATCTACACAGGCCCCAAACCCCACCTCTACCTCCGTTACATTGATGACTGATTCGGCACTGCCTCTTGCTCCCCAGAGGAGCTCGAACAGTTCATCCACTTTACCAACACCTTCCACCCCAACCTCCAGTTCACCTGGGACATCTCCAACACATCCCTCACCTTCCTGGACCTCTCAGTCTCCATCTCAGGTAACCAGCTAGAAACTGATGTCCATTTCAAGCCCACTGACTCCCACAGCTACCTAGAATACACCTCCTCACACCCACCCTCCTGCAAAAATTCCATCCCCTATTCCCAATTCCTCCGCCTCCGCCGCATCTGCTCCCACAATGAGGCATTCCACTCCCGCACATCCCAGATGTCCAAGTTCTTCAAGGACCCCAACTTTCCCCCCTGCAGTGGTCGAGAATGCCCTTAACCGCGTCTCCCGCATTTCCCGCAACACATCCCTCACACCCCGCCCCCGCCACAATCGCCCCCAGAGGATCCTCTTCATCCTCACATACCACCCCACCAACCTCCGGATACAACGCATCATCCTCTGACACTTCCGCCATCTACAATCCGACCCCACCACCCAAGACATTTTTCCATCCCCACCCTTGTCTGCTTTCCGGAGAGACCACTCTCTCCGTGACTCCCTTGTCTGCTCCACTCTCCCCTCCAACCCCACCACACCCGGCATCTTCCCCTGCAACCACAGGAAGTGCTACACTTGCCCCCACACCTCCTCCCTCACCCCTATCCCAGGCCCCAAGATGACCTTCCATATTAAGCAGTTGTTCACCTGCACATCTGCCAATGTGGTATATTGTATCCATTGCACCTGGTGTGGCTTCCTCTACATTGAGGAAACCAAGCGGAGGCTTGGGGACCGCTTTGCAGAACATCTCCGCTCGGTTCACAACAAACAACTGCACCTCCAAGTCGCGAACCATTTCAACTCCCCCTCCCATTCCTCAGATGACGTGTCCATCATGGGCCTCCTGCAGTGCCACAATGATGCCACCCGAAGGTTGCAGGAACGGCAACTCATATTCCGCGCAGCCCAATTGTATCAATGTGGACTTCACAAGCTTCAAAATCTCCCCTTTCCCCACTGCACCACAAAACCAGCTCAGCCTGTCTCTGCTTCTCTAACCTGTTCTTCCTCTCACCCATCCCTTCCTCCCACCTCAAGCCGCACCTCCATTTCCTACCTACCACCCCATCCCACCTCCTTGACCTGTCCATCTTCCCTGGACTGACCTATCCCCTCCCTACCTCCTCACCTATACTCTCCTCTCTACCAATCTTGTTTTCTCTCCATCTTCGGTCCGCCTCCCCCTCTCTCCTTATTTATTCCAGTTCCCTCTCCCCATCCCCCTCTCTGATGAAGGGTCTAGGCCCGAAACGTCAGCTTTTGTGGTCCTGAGATGCTGCTTGGCCTGCTGTGTTCATCCAGCTCCACACTTTGTTATCTTGGATTCTCCAGCATCTGCAGTTCCCATTATCGCTCACATTCCAAGCAACTTGCAGCACAGAATAATTAAAATTCTAATCATTCAGGGGCAAGTCTGGCTAATGGCATTAGATGCAGTGCTAAAGTGATATATTTTAACACATAGTCCCCACAAATCTGAAATGGCCATGACATCAAAATTACAGCATCAAGAGTCAAGATAATTTGATTCATATAGGCATTAAAACAGGTCTGGCAACATCTGTGAAAGAAACATCAGAGTTAATGTTTCGGGTTCAGTAACCTTTTCTCAGAACGGAAGAAGGGATCTGAGGGAGGGTCACTGGACCTGAAATGTTAACTGTGATTTTCTCTTCACAGTTACTGCCAAACCTGCTGAGCTTTTTTGGCAACTTTGTTTTTCTTCCTGATTTACAGCATCTGCAGTTCATTCAGTTTTCATATAGGCGTTACTTACTTTTCAACTTGCCAGAGGCGCTTTTGCAATAGACTTTCTCATTTCCAATTTCCATTTGTGAGTTGTACCACCCTAAATAATATGCAGCTCGCCTGTGCTTGGAAACTTGCCAATGAGATCAGGTTCAGACTCCTGAACCAACAAATAAACTTAGCTCGTTTTGGATTTGTGTTCAATATTTGTGCAAGGTGGTCAGTGACAGGATAGATTATGCAAAATACTATTTGCAAGGAAGTGAGTCCATATTTGTAATTTCTATTAACTTGTTAGAACAAAATTCATTATTAAATTATCTAAGTGGATAAGATGTCTTAAAGAAGGTAAATACATTTTTAAGATTTTTTTTGCACCTCAACTCCCACTGAACCTGAAGATTGAAGAGAAACCGAATGACCAAATTTTTATAAAGGTTATTTACATAAACATTTTAAGCCTAGAAACAGGCCATTCAGCCATCCAAGTTGGTGCTTATGCTCCAAAGGTCACCTTCCACCTTACCTCATGCCATCCTATCCATCTATCCTTCTGTTTCTTTCTCCTTCACATACTTGCCTAGTCTTCTTTCCTGTGTCGTTCAGTCGAGCTACTCCATAGGTGATGAGTTCCATATTGTAGTCAGTCAGAAAAATTTCCCATGAAATTCTTGTTAGCGATTATTATATCTTCGTGTTTCCTTAGTTTTGGACTTGTCTGTAACTAGAACTGTCAACTGTATCAAATTCTTCATCATTCTGAAGATCTGAATGATGCCCACACTCAGCCTTTTCTATTGTCAGCTTTCATGTTTTTGTTAAAATTCACGTATTTTCTTCATTGATCCTACAGCAGTTTTGTAAGTTGGAGACCAAAAGTGCTCATGATATTACCATTGTGGCTTAACCTAAGTTTTAAACAAGTTTAACAATTTCTCTGCTTTTGAAGTCTCATGCTCCAGAAATGAAGACCAGTGTTTTGTTTGCCATTTTTATGGGCTCACTGCTGCTTATAACAATTTATGAATCTTTACTTCCAGATCCCTTTGAGCAATATACGTATGATTTTGAAGGAGTTTATGGCTCCCCAACATTCCTGCCACAGGATTATTCATTCAGAGATCCAGATAATGTTCTGGTGACCTGCGATTTGCCATGGCAGTTGTGAAATATGAATTGAATTTTTTTTAAAATCTGGAATTAAGTGTCTAATGGCGAGCAGTAGCAGAGGACCTGGATGTGAATGTGTATAAATCATTACAAGCAGTAGAACAGGTTAGAAGTGGTTAATGAATCATACAATGTCCTTGGCTTTGTTGATAGGATAAGGGAAGGTTCAGGAAAAAAAATCATAACAGTGGTCCCAGGAATGAGGAACTTCAGTTCTGAAAACAGATCCAAAAAATTAGCACTCTTTCCTTGCAGAAGAGAAGGTTGAATGGAGATTTGACAGAGGCATTTCAAATCATGAGGGGTTAGGAGAGGGGAGATAGGGATAACACCTATTAGTGGAAGGATTGAAAACAAATTGAAAGAGTTTCAAGGTAATTGGCAGAGAAATGATAATGAAGAAAAACCTTTTCACAGGAACTTTTTAACTGGGGTGGCATGGTGGCTCAGTGTCAGCACTGCTGCATCACAGTACCAGGGACCGGCATTCAGTTCCAGCCTTGGGCAACTGTCTGAGCGGAGTTTATACATTCCCATTGTGTCTGTGCTCTGGTTTCCTCCCATAGTCCATAGATGTGCAAGGCTAGGTGGATGACCATCTGAAATGCATGGTTACAGGGATAATGTGGGGGTGGTGGGTCTGTGTGGGATGCTCTTCAGGGGGGTGGTGTGGATGCAAGGGGTTGATTAACCTGCTTCCAGACTGTAGGGATTCTATAATCAGTGAGGAATGCACTGTCTGAGAGTGGCAGGTTTCATCAAAGTACTATGAGAAGAAAATTGTGCTGAGAAGAAACAGAAATCTGAAAAGGAAGAACATGCAGGGTTTTGGTGAGCATATTGACGTGAGATGCAATACACTTTCAGACAGCCAGCTCAAATACAATGACCTGATTGACTTCCTTCTGCCCTGGAGCCATGCTGTGATTTTTTTTTTGAATTATTATTCATTTACGGGATGTGGGTATCACTGGCTGGGCATTTATTGCCCATCCCTAATTGCTAAGAGTCAATTTTAGAATTGTGCCGTTTATTTTAAATTACCTCTCTGCATCCTTCCTACCAACATGAATCACTTAAACCTTTCTCTGACATTAAACTTGTTCAGCTACTTTGTCCACCTATTACACCAACCTTTGCCCTTTTGAAGTTAGAGTGGCTGAGTGGTGAGCACTCCCATCTCACAGTAGCAGGGACCTGGGTTCAATTCAGGCCTTAGGTGACTGTCTGTGTGGCATCTGCAATGTCCTCCCCATGACTGTGTGGGTTTCCCACTCGGTGGTCCAGCTTCTTCCAACAGTCAAAAGATGCGTAGGCTAGGTGGATCGGCTATGCTAAATTGTAGTGTGCACGGTAAGTGGATTAGTCATGGTAAGTGTGGGGTTCTGGGGATAGGTTGAGTCAGTGTAGGCTTAATGGGCTGAACGGTCTCGTTCCACACTGAGCATTCTCTGATTCTACCTTATCCCCTTCAGTTCAAATACTTCCAAGGTTTTCATCTACTGCCGGAGTTGAAATAGTACTTAAAATTTAGTTCATTAACATTGAACTGGAAAAACAAGGGTCCCGACCCTGAACCTGGAGGACTTCACTACAAACCTTCCTCCAGTCGTATTAAGAGATAGCAAGAGCTGCTGATGCTGGAGTCTGAGATAACACAGCAGGCCTGGCAACATCAGTTGATGTTTTGTTGTCAGGAAAATGGCTTGCATTCATTTCTGAAGGATGCCAACGCGAGATGTCAACCTTCCTGCTCCAGTCCTATCATCATCCAATAAGAGTGGCTGATTTCTGCCATTCAGCCAATTTTTAATCCAGGCTAGTAGTCCTCTTTATTGAATGACCTATGTCTTTACTGACAAGTCATTTGTGTGGAACATCTTCCAATGCTTTTTGAATGTCCATGTACATCAATGCACTCATCAACCCCTTTTGTTATTACATCAAAACTCCAGGAAGTTAATGAAGGATGATCAGCCCTTGAATCCAAAATGGTTTTCCTAAATTAACATATGAGACTCATGAGACTTACATCCCAAGTTATCATTTCTAAAAGTTTCCTTATTGCATGAAACTGAACAACTGCAGTTGCGGGTTTTTTTTAAAAAACAAAATTTGCATTGCAATGCAACAGCTCCCATTCATCTAGAATTGAAATCTAAGTAAAATTTCCTGGTTTACAACAGAGAAGGTTTTACATGAAATTTAAATTGTAAACATAATCTGTAATGGAAAGATTAGTGAGGCAGTTTGTTGTGTATTGAAAGAAATGAATGTATTAAGAATTTCACGTAATGGGAAATTTGAAATACTAACATTTGAAAAGTTACAACACATTTGAAAAAAGTGTAGTTTGGAAAACTTGAATCAACTTTTCTATTTACATAGCCTTTCCAGAAAGTACATAAACTAAAGCCGAGTTCCTGTCCTCTGCAAATAGGACTTGACTTCAGCATTCATTACCTCAGATGCACTTAGTTATGTGAAGACTAGGTGTATGCGTAACATTCCTAAAATCTGTTGCAGCCTGTTAACATTCCAATATATCACCCTCTGCCAACTGAAAATTAGTAAAATTTTAACGTTAGAAATTTATCCAATTTCACTGAGAGTGACTTGCTGTCACGTGGATGTGAGAATTGATTTGTTTGACTAGACGACATATCACACAGAAGCCCAGTCCTGCCCCCACCCTATTAATCAGTTTTCATAATCAAAATAGGGAGCGCATACAACAAGGGGCAGGTGAGTCACTGCAGAACTTGTTCTATAAGGCTGGAGAACATGTTGCTGTTCTTCATGGAATCAAATTTGCAACAGAAGGGTAAAGGAATCCATAAATGGACAGATTTATATGGAAAAGTAATACAGACAGCACTGGCAGGTATATAGGAAGACAGATGTGTTGGAAGGCTGAAGCAGAGATTTGTGCTTGCCTTTGCTCTTTAAACTGAAGAGTCATATTTTCTCTCATTAAATGAGAGAAAATATGAACGAGAAGCATACGTCATGATCTAATTCTTAGTGAAAATTCAACTGAAGTTAATAAACTTCCAAAGGTTTCAACTTTAGGATTGAACAAAGAATACATCCAAAACTAAAATCTCAATGTTCAGCTAGATTCTCTTACCTAATGCAGAGAAATTTGAAATCACAAAATGTGCAGATTAATGTCAGTCTGTTTAGGAGTACAGCATTTGATATTTCTAGCAAAATAAGATATCACCTTGTTATGAAATTTATGAATAAATCAGCTGGAACACTCAAGGAAACAAGCTAGCCGAATTTGTAGGGTGGGGTTTGTAAACAAAGGCAAGCAGCAAGGTGTGAGCAGAACTGCTCTAACCAAAATACACTACAGGCAGGTGGAGTTCAAAGAGCTGGTGCAAGGTGGGAGGGGAAGGTGAAAACAAAATGCCTAGGGATATTGTATCAGAGATAATGGGAACTGCAGATGCTGGAAAATCCGAGGTCACTTAAGTGTGAAGCTGGATGAACACAGCAGGCCAAGTAGCATCTCAGGAGCACAAAAAGCTGACATTTCGGGCTTAGACCCTTCATCAGAGAGGGGGAGGGGAAGGCGGATCGCAGACGGATAGAGATGATAGGTGGAGAGTTGACGAGAGAGTTGTAACCTCACTGCGAAGCCTCTTCCAGAGACGCCTAACCTGAAGTAGTTACCCTCCTCCCTCTAGACAAACATCAGGGGATCTCTCTCTCTCTCTCCCACTGCAACTCTCTTGCCTCCTCTCCACCTATCTTCTCCTCTATCCATCTGTGATCCGCCTCCCCCGCTCTCTATTTCAGAACCCTCTTCCCCTCTTCTGATGAAGGGTCTAGGCCCAAAACGTCAGCTTTTGTGCTCCTAAGATGCCGCTTGGACTGCTGTGTTCATCCAGCTCCACACTTTGTTATCTCCGATTCTCCAGCATCTGCAGTTCCCATTATCCAAGTGACCTAACCTTGTTAACCAGCATACCACGAGGAACTCTGTCAAATATCTTACATAAGTCCATATAGATCATATCTGTCATTCAGCCCTCATGTTACTAACTTAACAGTTTTTTTTGAAAAAGACACAATTCCCCATGCACAAAGGCACGTTTACTATCCCTGATCAGTCCTTGCCTTTCCAAATACATAAATCTTCTCCCTCAGGATTCCATCCGACAACTTGCCTACCACAGATGTCTGGCTCACTGGTTTACGGTTCCCTGACTTTTCTAGACTACCTTTCTTAAATAGAGACACCACATCAGCTAACCTCCAGTTTTCTAGCCACAGGCAATGTGCTATCTCAGCAGGGGGCCCAGCAATGATTTCCGTAGCATCCCACAGATTTCTAAAGGTCCACCTGACCAGTTCCCAGAGAACTTGATGTGTTTTAAGAGGTCCACCTCTGTAACACATCGAGATAAAATGTGTGAAAATAAATAGCTATTTTCCAAATCCTTCTCCACAGTAAACACTAATGCACAACACTCATTTAGTATGTTCTCCCATCTCCTGTGGTTCCACACATCAGCAGCCTTGCTGACCTTTAAGGGGCTCTAGTGTGTTTTGAGAGTTTTAAGGGGCTCTATTCTCTCCCTAATTACCCTTCAATCCTTAAGGCATTTGTGGAATCCCTTTGGATTCTCCTAACCCTTTTTGCCCTCCTGATTTCCCTCTTAAGTATACCATCACCTTTACGCTCTTCCAGGGATTCACTTGATCTCTGCTATCTACACCTGACATAGGCTTCCTCCTTTCTCAAACAAAATCTCAATTTCTCTAGTCATCCCGCATTCCCTACACCTACCAGCCTTGCCCTTCAGCCTAACAGAAACAGTGGCTGGACTCTTGCCTCATTTGAGAGCTTCCTATTTTCCAGGTACCTGCAAACATCCAACCCCAGTCAACTTTTTGAAAGTCCTTACCCAATACTTTCAGAATTGGCCTTCCTCCATTTTCCCCCCCTCTTTATTCATTAGTGGGATGAGGGCATCACGAGCTAGGCAGCATTTATTCCCATCCCTAATTGCCCAAAAGACAGTTCAGAGTCAACCACTTTGCTGTGGGTCTGAAGTCACATGTAAGCTCATTGTGTGCATGCACATGCGTGCACACATACACACCATTCTCTGCATAGAAAATGTTGCCCCTTAAGTGCCTTTTAAACCTATGCCTTCACCTTAAACCAATACCCTCTAGTTTTAGACTTCTCCACCCAAGGGAATAGTTTCCTTCCCCAAAAGGCATTGGTGAGTCAGATGGGTTTTTCTGTCCATCAGCAATGGATTCATGGTCATCATTAGAGTCTAATTCCAGACATTTCTTGAATTAGAATTCCACCATCTGCCATGGCAGAGCTCAAAATCTGGTCCCCTGGGATTATCAGCCCTGCAATACCGCTAGGTCATCACCTCCCCTTCAACTTGTAGATCTGGTCTATCCTTTTCCATGACCATTTTAAAACTAAGAATTCTGGTCACTGATCCCAAAGCGTTGCCCACCCCCTCTCCCGACACCTCAGTCACCAGCCCTGCCCTCCTTCCCAGAAGGGGGAGTTTTGCACCTTCTCTGGTAGGTATATCCACACACGGAATCAAAAATGTTTCTTCTGCACACTTAACAAATGACCCTGCATCCAAGTCCTTAACAGTATGACAGTCTCAGTCTATGTTTGGAATGTTAAAATCCTCTACCATAACCACCCTATTATTCTGAAAAGAAAAAGAAAGATTGCCTTACAAGTTTGCTTCTCAATTTCCTGCTACTTTGGGGTTGGGGGTAGGGGTCTTTCAGTACAAGGCCAATACAGTGATCATCTCTTTCTTATTTCAGTCCCACCCAAACAACATTGCTGGACATATTCCCAGAAAGATCCTCCCTAATTACAGCTGTACTGTTATCCTTATCCAAAAATGCCACTCCCCCTCCACTCTTGCCCCTTTCTATAGAATCTATACCCTGAAACAAAGCTGCCAGCACTGTCCATCCCCAAGCCAGATCTCTGTAATTGCAATGATTTCCCAGTCCTATGTTCCCAACTGTGCCTGGAGTTGGTTTGCTTTACCTGTTAGGTCTCTTGCATTGAAATAAATGCAATTTATTAGTCCGACCTTGTTCTCCACTTTATTCCTGCCTGCCCGACTTGCTCCTTTTCCCCCCCCAAAAGGTACAAGTCTCAGACAGATTTCTTTCCTCACAATCTCCCTAGGTCCACCAACCCCCATCCCCTGCCCCTTGATTAGTTTAAAAATCCTCTCAAGCCACTTTAGCAGATCTCCCCACCAGTATATTAGTCCCCTTGCAATTCAGGTGCAGTCCATCCTCATTATACAGGTCATTTCTACACCAGAAGAAATTCCAGTGATCCAAAAACATGAATTCTTCTCCCCAACATCAGCTCCTCAGCATTGATCTGCTCTATCCTCCTATGCCTACCTTCATGAGCTCATGGCACCAGGAGTAATCCAGATATTACTAGCCAAAAGGACTTCCTTTTGGAACTCCTGCCCAACATCCTACATTCTCTCCTCAGAATTACATCCTCTTCCTGCAGCATTAGTTCCAACGTGTACCACAACTTCCCACTGGTCCTGCTCTCCTTAAGAATATTTTGCAAGGTCAGCTTTGATCTTGACACCAGGGAGGCAACACACAATTCTGACATCTTACTGTCTGCCACAGGAATGCTCATCTGTGCCTCTGACTAGAGTGTCCCCTATCACAAATCAATTGGTTGGGACCTGATGTTCTTAGTTACATTAGAGCCAGTCTCAGTACCAGAACCCTGGCTGTTAGTGCTACATTCCTGCGAGTCCACCAGCCCTGACATTTTCCAAAACAGCACATCTGTGCAGTAGACAGCCAGCCACAGGAGGCTCTGGCACAGCCTCCCTCTCCTCTTCTACCTTTCCTAGGGGGTAGCCCATCTAACTGTATCAGCAGTTTAAATCTCCCTTCCTGCAACTGCCATCCATCATATGCCCTCAGCTCCTGTAAATTCCTGATTAGCTCCAACTGCCACTCCAAAAGATTCCAGAGCTTAGGTAACTCGCTGAAATCAAGACAACATGCAGAGTTACAGGACAAACATACTAGTTGTAGGTCATTGTGGGTCAAATGGCCACCTTCCTGTACCCTAACAGCTGATTCTGTGAAGCCATTTCCAAAAAAAAAAAAGTGGCTTTGCAATTCATAATGCAAAGATAATTAGGTCAAAAAAGTGCCAGCTCCCTCATGGCAGACAAATAATCTGATCTGATTGGACATGGAGGAAAAGGTACTGCTGCTGCTGTCAAATGTGATACCATCAGTTGACTTTGTTCCAATAGTTAAATGATGTCCAAGTAACATTTGTCAGCAGAATGAATCTCTAGAACAGGACTTCCTAAAGATGGTGATCAATGAGCTGACATTTGCAGTCAAAACCTGAAACAACAATGGCAGCCATAGACCTCCAATTGAGTGCGCAGACAGCTTTAAAATTCTCCTTGGCACCACCACCTCCCCACCCCAAACTGTGGCCTAAAAGCCTGGCAGAAAACATGAAACTGCCTCAACTCTTTCTATTCCATACCCAGTGCTTTTACAGGGATCCACCGCAGCACTTATACATTCCTGACCACCATTACACTTAAGGTCTCATTAAGCAGTCACAACAAAGTTAGTAGCTTCAAAATGAGGAGGATTGAGGAGTCCCAGCATGCACACAGAAGAAAAAAAATCATGTTGACAGATGCACTGGCTATGGTTTGGGAGATGGAAGTAAAGTGAGGACATTCTCAGAAAAATTGTACTATGTTGATTTGAACATAGCATTGACCCAACAGTCTCAAATGTGAACTAGCCGATTAAGCGGAAGAATGGGGAAATGACAGAGGGAGCAGTTATTGAAAAACACAATTCAAAGGCGATGATCATTTGGAAGAGGATAACACAGCTAGTGCAAGGAAGAACAGTTTACAACGACGGGCAGGGGGGCAAGGCGGTGGTGGTGGTGTCAGGAAAATTTGTTATGCAAAGATTCAGTTGGAGCAGATGATCTAAATGGAAGTAGTGAGCCAGGAGCTCCCAAAAATCTCTAGGCTGAGTGCATAAAACCAAGCATCTGATAATTAGCCAAGGATATATGCAGATCAGAAGCAAAACCACATAGGCTTAAATGATGGTTAACGCCATGTCAAAAATACCTTCGGACTTATTCCTATAATAAAGGCAAAGCACTAGAAGGCATTTCTGTTTGGAGACACAAACAATGTTAAAATTAAAAATATTATAAATGCAGAGTTTTTGAGCTTCAGAACCAAACAAACAAGTCTTTGGAGGAACTTGTTCAAGACAACATTCCAACTTGCTCCATTCTCCTTATGTCACACAAAATTTCAATGAACAATGTGAAAGATGTCCCCAAGCTGATATTTATAAAAAGGTCTATTCAAGAAAAAAAAAGGTAAGGCAACTCAGGAGGGTTTGCCAACTTCCATAAATTTATTCCACAAATCCCAAGTTCAGTGCCATTTGGCTACAACCTGGCATGACCTGTTTATTTTCAGAGTATACATTGCATTGTCTGGGCACTGCACACATCTAAGCTCCTTATCTGCCACATTAAGGAATGCCAATTAAACAACTGCTTAGAGGCAGGAGGATCATAAGTAATTACATTCTTAAAAAGAGTACAAGGACAAATTAACTAGATACAGTTACTTTATTTACAAATATTCAGATTAATAGCATTTGTTCCATCAAATGAAAGATACAGCAGTTCAAAGTAATTTTCTGTCACAGATATAAACAAGTCCTACTGTAAGCTGTTCAAGAGTAGTTCAGATCTCATACCATCTAATAACTAAAGCAAACTTTCACAAATTTAGAATGAAACACCTTGTCAAATCCCTGCATGTTGTATTTGCAGGCCATGGTCCCTGGGCAACATCTCAGTAAGCAAAGGCTTAACATTGTAATCAAGACAGGAGACTCCTAACCATATTGCCTTTGGTAATACTCCCACATAAATCAACAAAAAGCCTTGTGCTCTTAAAATTAATAGCAATACACTACACAGAAGGGACAGTGTACAAGTTGACAAAATTTTCAATATATTGCAGATTCCAGTTTTGGCCTTCCCACAGCATTTCTGTACAGGATCTACAAGGGTGAGAGAATTTTTAACTGCTCATGTCTATGTTAGGGGGAATTTTGAACATTATTAGTTTCTTAATAGAAGTAGTACTTAAACAGTACAGACCCATTTTATACACAACTGAAGATGCAGATTATTAATAAGCATTTCAACCACAATTATGCCACCCAAGGCAAAACGTGCTAAAATCACCATTTGATACTTAAGCTACTTTCAACACTTGAAAGTCAGAATCACCCTACCCCAAGTGTTTAATACAGTGAACATTTTTTTAAAAATAAAATCTCCCTTAAAGTCTGCTTTTTGACTAGAATTTGGATATCCAGTTCATTACACCATTACAATTGCACCTAAATGTGTTGAGTTAAAAGTTAAAAGGATTGCATTCATTCACCCCAGTCTTTTCTGAATGGTGTAAGGCAGTAAATACAGCCATAAATGCAAGACATCTATAGAGAACATTACACGGTCGATTGCACACCAACAGGATTATTAGCGGTAGAGATTTTCCACAGTGCAATGATGGAACAAGACAAGAGAATACGAAAATCAGATAGTGTTAAAGTACTGCTTGTTTTCTTTCTTTTTAAAATGTGATTTTATCCATTCTGTGCTTAATGGGCAACATGGTCTCTTAGATTGTTCTGTACAAACTGGTACTTGTAGTGCCAGTGATCAATTTGTTTCTTCATTAAAATCATATACACAGATGTATTTAAACGTTAGTTCAGTTCCTTCAAATTTTATACATATTTACGTACGATGTTAATAAATGTAAAGAATAAAATGACAAAAAGCACATTAAAGCCTTCGTTTGCGCCTTGAGGGAAAGATGAGTAATAGCCATTCCCTTGTGCAAGGTTAAGACAAAGAGCTGGAATTAGAACCCCATGAAAACATGTAACTGGGTGGGGATCTTATGAACAGCAACAAGCACACTCTACACATTACAGACACCCTTTCTGGTTCAGCTTGGATGTCAGTTCACAGTCAAAGAACCTATCAGTAACTTTGAACAGCATAGACAACAGTTGTATGGCAGAACAGGAGGATTTTTAAACTGTACACTTTTCTTTTGAGTGAACAGCAAAGGTTATGCTTGTAGTCCCTGTGAGGGAGGAAACTAAATTAGGCAATGTCAGCACAGAGATTAGCTGACAGGTACTGGAGTCAGATCACAAATAGAGGGATGAGGAGGAACTACCACAAGAACAAGTAAGAAAATATTTCAATTCTAGATTCCATGCAGGAGAGGTTTTATTACTCTACTCATTTCCTTGTAACCTGATAAACATCTACGGTGGTTTAGCGAAGAGCCATTTATCATCGTGTTAACTGTTGTCACAGCAGCAAAATTTATCCTGTCAGATTATCGGCAGACGAGGAGGCAGCTAGAAATACTGCTTTGACAAAGACACAAGAGAAAGATGTGAAAGATCAAGAGGTTGGCTGGCTGAAGGTCACTAGCAGCCACAGCCTTCTCTCTGCGGTTGGGGTTCACTGATTAGTCGACCACCCTGAGGAGCAGAAGGTTTGTGCTGTACTCCAGATTCAGCAGCGTTGAGATCCAGGCTGCCATCCTGGATGTTCTGGTATATTTTCTTGGCAGCTTCCAGGAAAGCGTCTTCAACATTCTCACCTCTAAGAACAGAAAGCAGTGTTATGTATACCTTTAAGCAAGCTATAACAAATTAAGTGTTCAACATCAAAATAAATTCTGGCCTCAAAATGAAATACTGCTTGGAAAGACCTATGCACTTATGTCAAATCCTTAAAAGCTTCCAGAGTGCACAGCCACTCAGTAAAATTACAAAACCAGTCCAAATGCTGTACTATGACAAGGTTATCAAGAACATAAAACCATGTGCAGAAATTCTCTCAAAAGGGAACAGAACAGAATTTGTGTTGGAGAAGGATAACTAAATTATATTAATCTGTATAAAAGAGTCCCAATAGAAAGATATTAGCTTTAAAACATTAAGAAACAACACCTTGGACACTACAGAACAGCAGCCAGAAAAATGACACTCTACAACCGTCTATGACTTACAGTAAAAGAGTTGACACTATTCAGACCCTTGAACTAAGCTCACTGAATGATGCATGTGAAGCAGCACACTTACGTTTTTGCACTTGCTTCAAGGAATAGCAAACCTACGACAAAATAAAACAAAACAATTATAAGCACAAAAATACTCCCCACTAGACTGAAGGTTACAAAACTAGACTCCTTGAAATGACCATAGACCAAGTCAACTAATGTCTCAGAGCCCAAGTCTAATTACAAGGAGCGATACTGTAGTTACATATCCTACATTACTATACAAATTCAAATGGTGAGCAGCTTTTGTGGCAAGGATAAGGGGAGGCATGTGTCAGAAAGAGAGGAAGCAGGGGACACAAATACAGCTTCACGTGTATTTTAGTGCAATAAATGAACAACATGCAGATCAGACTCCAATTTGCATTGAGATTTATTGTTCAGCATAGAATCACAACAGAACAGCAGAATGTTGTAAATACTATAAACACTAAACCAGTAAAATGGTGGCCCTTTTTCCCCTAGATAAAGATGTTTAATCCCCAACCACAAAATGCTTGAGCTCATTAACTCAGCAGTAAATCACAGCCACACAGTAGTAATGTACATTGTCACTATAATTCCCTCCATATCAAGACTAAGCATATCTACACTACAGACTGGCAGCTCACAAGCTGATCAAGAATAATAAATGTTGGCCTTGTCAGTGATGCTCACATCCCATGGGAGAATATTCACCAGAATAAACTGGATATTGCTTAGATTGGAGAAATGTTAGAAATAGAGTACTAAGGACCACTGTGTTGACATCCTATTTTGTATATAGACTTCAGTACAGAATTAAATCTTTATTAGTTGATGAGACAAGGAGGGAGGGGTTCTAAAAACATCAGGAAGACCAAAAACACATGAACACATCAGCTGATAAATTTGCATCTGCCATTCTAATATGCCTCCAAATGACAATGTAGAGGAAGTTGAAGGCAGCCAATCCCAGGTTCTTAAAATAAAAAAGAGAGGGGAAAGGTTGAGTAGATTGGGCCTGTCCTTGGAGTTAAGAATGGAGAGAAGACTTCCTTGAAAACACAAGATTCCTGGAGGTTTGACAGGGTATATGCAGAGAGGTTACTTCCCTTTTTGGTCCTGGTTAGGACCAGAGTAATCCCAGAATAAAGGTTTGCCCATTTCAGACAGATGAGGAACTCTTTCCTTGAGGGTTGTCATTCTGCAAAAATTCCTTACTGTGGAAGTTGAATTAAATGCCTTCATGCACACAGTTCATACAGATTTTAAGAATGTGAAATTTTCTTGTACAAGGAGTGGTTCAGACAGACGAATGCATTTAAAAACAAAACTGGATAACTACTAAGTTGTGGGAGACAAAGATCAGTTCTGGATTATTCGAGCAAAGGTCTAACACATACAAGGACCCCAAACACAGACAGCAAATTTCAGCGAGATTACTATTGAAGTGGTCACTAAATTTTTCACACCACTCAATACAGTGGAAAATTTTACTAAACCTTTAAGGCCTGGATTAAATTTAGCCCAATCTTGGATCTTGTTTCTTTAGGGCAGCAATTATAGTCCAGAGGGCAGGTCAGAGTCAACCACATTGCTGTGGGTCTGGAATCACATGTAGGCCAGACCAGGTAAGGATAGCAGTTTCCTTCCCTAAAGGACATAAGCCAGATGCTTTTTCCAACAATCAGCAATGGAATCACTATCATTAGACTCTTAATTCTAGATATTTATTGAATTCAAGTTCTACCATGGCAAGATTCGAACCCAGGTCCCCAGAACATCACCTGGGTCTCTGCATCAACAGTCCAGCAATAATATCCTAGGGGAGGCAATCGCCTCGTGGCAAGGGATGCAATGCCAGGAAACAACAGGGAACCACTTTTTAAACTGGAGGATGCTCATGCAGCAATGATTGAATTAATAAACCTATAATAGCAAAATTTCCTAGACATTTTTGCTAACAAATTCATCAGTACCCAATGGACAAACATTTTAACAGAAGAGAGGTATATTTAGGAAAGCTTTAAGATTCATTATACAAAACCTGATCAATGCTTAATCCAATTCATTACTTCATCTCAATAGTTATTCAATATATAGTTTTCACACTTGCCTTGTACAATATTTTAACAAATTGCTTCAACTCCTGTACTCAATACACCTGCCTTCATTGGTCAGCATGTGAAATGCCTTCGCTATCCTACCTACCTGCAACACCACTTTCAAGGAATCATGCACCTGCACTTTAAGCCTCTGTTCAGAAACACTCCCCAGGGCTCTACCATTAATTGTACTACCCTGATATGCCTTACCAAAATGCAGCACCTCACATTTATCTAAATTAAACTCCATCTGTCTCTCCTCAGCCCACTGGCCAATCTGATCAAAATTCCATTGTACTCTCAAGTAACCTTCTTTGCTGTCTACTTACACCGCCAGTTTCAGCATAATCTGCAAATGTCCTAACCATACTTACGTTCACATCCAAATCAATATAAAATAACAAAAAAGTGAATCACTACTAGTCACAGGCCTCCAGTCCAAAACAATCCTCCACCACCGTGACTGCTACAGTCAAGCCAATTTTGTATCCAATCAGCTAGCTCCCCTTAAATCCAATTCCATGCAATCTAACTTTACAAAACAATCTACCGTCTAGAACCTTGTTGAATGCCTTGACAAAGTGCACGTAGGCAATGTCTACTGCTCTGCCTTCAATCTTCTTGGTCACCTCTTCCAAAAACTATCAAGGTGGACAGGCGTGATTTTTCTCTTCCTCCCCCCGCCCCCCACAATGCACAAAGCCATATTGACTATCCCAAATCAGTCCTTCCCTCTCCAAATGCACATAGATCCTGTCTCTCAGAATCCCCTCCAATAACTTACCCACCACTGATATCAGGCTCACCTATAATTCCCTAGCTTTTCCCTACTACCATTTCTAAAAAGTTAGCACATTAGCCACACTCCAGTCTGCCGGCAGCTCACGCATAGCTGTCAATGATACTTATATCTCAGCAAGCAGCCCAACAAGCTCATCCCTAGCTTCAAAGTTCCTTCTGAAAACTAGATATTAGTTCATTAATTACTGGCTTTTGCCCATTGCCACCACACCTTTTGAAAGGTAACCACCCAGTCCATGTTGTTTAGACAAGTTATCTTAATTTCTTAGTGAGCTATTTACTTTCAAAATAGTGGAAAGTTACATAAACTTGTTCCTAACAGGTTCCTTTAGCCCTTTCACATTGCAGAGACTTAAATTAGCCCATTCCCTAGTTGGCACAATGTAATGCCCTAGAAAAGCACCCCATTCCAAAAATTCGTCCTCCATGTCATGGGCGCTAATTAGATTCAGCCAGCCTGTGTTAAGATGGAATTTCCCATCTCATTTAGATTTAGTCCATGTGACAAAAAGAAATCCAAGTATATGAATTTAGAAGTACAGCAAAAAGCACACACAGTCACTATTCAGTGGCATCCACTTGGTTACAAAAACCAGAATTAGAAGATTTAACAGAGCCAGATCTCAGTCTCAAGTCCCATCTCCACAATGGTGCAGGCACTACTCCATTCGCTAGGACATTCAGGAGTCTACCAACTGCTGCTGCCGCACTGACCTGCTCTCACCCTCACTCCACCCCATGCTCAATCTGCCATCACTGCACAACCTGGCCCACACATTCAGTTCCCGCCATGCGGTTCCTGGTCATGATACAACTCCTTAGGTAGGCAGTTAAAAGGGCAGGTGAGGGCAATATAATTACTGCAGAGAGGAGAGACAAAACAGCAGAAAAGGAAAAAGGAAGGGAACTGGCAAGAACAGTATAGTTCCCTACAGAGTGACTTACTTTGCTGCCACCTTACCAGTAAAGTGATATCTCAAATGTTACATGCCCTTTTTGTTTTGATTTGTACCATGATTTACATTACTGTGGTTCTGAGCTCTAAAATTCCCAATATTCTGTTTCTTGCAGCCTTCGTTGCATCCAAACTGATTTTAGGTATTGAATAGTGGAATGTCGGTCATCTCTCACTGCAGTACCAATGTCCTCCTTATACAAGTCTTAAGAGTACAACTACACCTAGATAGAAAGGCAACCAGTCTGAAGTCAATATCTTAAAAAAAGCAAAGCATGAAGTGCATTGAAGTGGGCCAACAGGAATAAGAAAATCCTTGTGAATCTTTAAATCTGGCAAATATTAAACACTGGTTAAAAATAAAGGCAAAGGGAAACATTGTTTAGAATTTTGTACAATATTTTTGATGTTCATTGTAGATTGCATACTCCCCAGAGTTCCACTCAAATCAGCAAATACTTCGCTGGAGCCATTTTGCAAGAGGTTAAAGGGTGTATGGAGCAGTGCATATTTCATTCGTACTGTTCACAAAATAAAGGATTTGGATCATGGAACTAAATTTTAGGATGTCTGTATGAAAGAGCCATATCAACCACACTTTCAAATGCTAAATTAGCATGCCAATAGTATTTTCTACATGCACAAACCTACCATTTTCTTCAGCAAATTGCTTGGCTTCTTCATACGTTACATCTCGTTGAGCTTCAAGGTCTGCTTTATTTCCTATTAGGATAATCACCTGTGCAAACAAAACCAAGACATGCATATTCCAGAATGCCAATTTTCAATAGTTCATTTTAAACTGTACAAGCTGGTTTGAACAGAATACAACCCAAGAGAATATACACAATCTGTAGGTTTAAAAAGTCTGCCTTCATAATGCACTTCATGCACTCAGATCTAACCCTGACTGTGTCATTAAGTCTGCCAATAAGGGTGGTGCTGTTGTAGTCTGGTGTACGGACCTGGACCCTGCAGAGGGGCTGAGCGCCAACTCTCATACTTCCTCCTACGTTCCCCGGGACCATGACCCCACCATTGCACATCAGGCCATTGTATCCACTATGGCAACTGATCTCAGTTCATCCAGTGATCTCCCCTACTCCACCTCCAAGCAGATAGTGCCCCAGCCCTGCACAGCTTGTTTCGGCATCCAGCCAAAAATCCACAAACAGGACTGTCTGGGCAGACCCATTGTTTCCACCTGCTCGTGGCCCACAGAACTCATCTCTTCCTACCTTGACTCAGTCTTCTCTTCCCTGGTCCAATCCCTACTGCTGTACATCCATGATTCCTTCAATGCCTTACACCGGTTTCAAAACTTCCAGTTTGCTGGTTACAGCCAACATCTCTTTACCATGGAGCCACAATCCCTTTACATATCCATTCACCACCAGATGGTGGTCAGGATTCTCTGCTTCTTCCTGGAGCAAAGACCTGAACAATCCCCACCCTCCACTTGGCCAAGCTGGTCCTCACCCTGAACATCTAACTCCTCATTTTCTTCAGCTAAGAGGGGTTGCCATGGGTAACTGCATGGGCCCTAGTTATACCAGTCTCTTCATGAGGTATGTTCCAGTCCTATTCTGGCCCCCACCCACAACTCTTTCTCCAATACATCGGTGCTGCTTCCCTCTTGTCTAGAATTGGAAAACTTCAATTTTCACCCTGCCCTCACTTTCGCCTATCCAACTCGCCCTTCCTCAACATCCCCGTTTCCATTTCTGGGGATGGACTTGCCACTAATACCTGCGACAAACCCAATGATTCCCACAGCTACCCGGACTATACATCTTCACACCCCACTTCCTGTAAAGGTTCCATCCCCTTCTCTCAGTTCCTCTGTCTCATGTTCAGATGAGGCCGACTTCAACAAGGAAGCCTCCGAAACGTCCACCTACTTGCTCAGCCAAGGATTTCCCAGCTCTGTGGTTGACAGGGCCCTCAACCGGTCTGACCCATCTCCCACACTTCTGCGCTCACCCCTTCTCTTGCTTCCCGCAACAGCAATAGGGTTCCTCCTACCCTCACCTACCATCCCACCAAGCATCCACATCCAGACGATCATAAGACACCATTTCCACCACCTCCGGTGAGGTGCCATCACCGGACACATTCCCCTCCCTTCCCTCGTCTGCCTTCCACAGGGACCATTCCCTCCAGGGCACCCTTGTCCACACTTCTTTTACCCGCAACAGCAGCTGCCACTGTAACCAGAGGACCAACACCTGCCCTTTTAACTCCTCCCTCCCCAGTATCCAAGGGCCCAAACATACCTTCCAGGAGAGGAAACACTTCACCTGCACTTCCCAGAATCTAGTCTACTGCATTTGCCACTCAATGTAGTCTCCTCTACACTGGGGAAGTGAAGCATAGACTTGGCAACAACTTCGAAGAACATCTATGTTCTGCTAGCAAATAAGACCCTGAACTACCTGTTACCTGCCACTTCAACACTGCACCCTGCTCCATGGCTAACAGGTCTCTGGCTTGCTAGTGTTCCAGCAAAGCCCAAAGCAAGCTGGAAGAGCGACCCCTCATTTTCCACTTGGGGACACTACAGCCCTCCGGACTAAAGTTCAATAATTTTAGGGCCTAAACTCTACCATGTCCCCGCCCCTACCCCACACACCAGGCCTTGTTACCACCAGTCTGCCATTTCACACTCTGTTAGTCACTAACAGTCCCCATTAACAACTACTCACCCTCCCAGCCTGTCTGTCCAGCTGTCTTACTCTTTGGGCTCTATCCTGTCATTTACTCCCTACCCCACCCACCACCCTATTTTCTGCACATAGTGACATTTTCCCAGCCACCATCAGTTCTGACAAAGGGTCACCAGAACCGAAGCATTAACTACTTTCTCCTTCAGATGCTGTCAGCACTGCTGAGCTTTTCCAGAAACTCTTTTGCTGTCCCAGGTGTCACAGAACAAAAAAGGGCAAAGAGTGTGTTATGGCTGTAAAGAAGAGGGGTCTAGAGTAGGTGTTAGGTCATTCTTAGGCAAAACTTTGTAGGTTGAGCACAAATTCTCATATGCTTCTTCCCATTTCCTCCTGGACCTATGACCCCAAAGATCAAGTTGTTGCTTCCAGGACTGCTCCAAAAATCTCCCTAGCTTTCAGTTCCCAACCCTGTAAAGTCCACATCTACCTTCTCCCAATTATCTGCAATTATTACGACTCACTTTATGCACTGCTCTGTGGACCTCAGGTCTTCCAACCTTTCTTTATTCCACTTGCTCCTGTGCATCTTTTCTATGTTACAGAACCAATTCCAAGTCTCCAGTTGGAAAGAGAAGCACTGACTCAAATGGCTCACCATTTCTTTATCAACTGCTGCCAGGCTTGCTGAGTTTCTCCAATATTGTTTTTACATTTAGATTAGATTTCAGATTTGCATCATCCATGGTATTTTGCTTGTGAATAGCTGAGTGCATTGTACAAGTTATCTGCTGTACTTCCTTGTTTCTGCAAGTCAGCTAACGGAATATAAATTACCAGTTTATATGAAGTGGGCAACATTTTCACATTTTCCTCCTTCCAGAGGAAAGTGATAACTTCCACACTAGTATGAATACTAAACATCACCAGCTGTCTAAAACAGGTTAGCTCAGGAAGTAACAAATTATTCAAAGCACAAGAACGTAACCTTTTAACTGAAGAGCAGCCCGGCTGCTCAAGCAAGCAAACTTTTCCCCCCACCTTGGGGTTGGGGGCAGGGGGAAGAGGGAAGAGGGAAGAGGAGAGGATGGGTAGAATATTCTAAAACCACATTATGCATACATTTTCCCCAAGCCACTTAAACTTACAGTATTTGGATTAGTTAAGTTTCTTGCATCTGTAAGCCAGCTGCTAAGATGATTATAAGTACTTCTCCTAAGGAAGAAAAATATACAGGCATATTATAATTAATAGAGGTACATTCAAATCAAACAGCACATGCCACCGTCTGAGCAAGTACTCTTAAAGCATTACTGAAGGGTCCGCTTCCCTGCTCCTCTGATGCTGCCTGGCCTGCTGCATTCCTCCAGCTCCACACCTCAGACTCCAGCATCTGCAGTTCTTGCTATCTCACAAAAAGCTATCCTGTCCACTAAGAGAATTTAATATGGGCAGAGACTGACCTCTCATTCTAATCATGAAGATTATCAAAATGAAAACTTTACTGTTCATGTCTCAACTTATACGAATGCATATTTCCCCATCACTCCTGTGCTCACTGACCTGGCTATGAATGCAAGAAACAGGAGGCAGCCAATAAGCTCTTCGAGCCTACTTCAGTCAGTAGGATCAAGGCTGATCTGATGTGGCTTTAATGCTTAACACTTGCCAAAAACCAGCCTTGAACGTAACCAAAAGCTCAGAGGGTGACAGTTCCAAAAACTAATAACCCTGAAAGAAATTGCTCACCTGGCTCGCATGGTAAGCCCTTTACTTTAAACTGTGCGCCCAGCACCGCCACCCCCCCCCCCCCCCCCCCCCAACCCAAAGGTCGAGGTTTCCGAGGGAGGAAAAGCATCCACTAAGGACCTAGTCTGTCACGTGTAAGACACTGCTTGTCCATTAAATCATCATTCTACTAAACTCAGCATAGGCCTGGCCTTCTCGTGCAGTTAGAGGCTGTACAGAGAAGATTCAAGGCTGTTTTCTGGGACAGCACCCCTCAAGAAAGTGCAAACCTCTCTAGGTGTGCTCTCATCAATGCCCTGTGTAGCTGTGGCAGAAGTTCTCTACTTTTACAGTACATTTCCTTTGTGAGGAAGTCAACATTATATTTGCTTTCAAACTAGATTGGCACATTTATTATACATCAATCTAAAATAAAATCCCAGTTAAGGCAAAGGCAATTACAATTTTAGGGGCAGCACGGTGGCTCAGTGGTCAGCACTGCAGCCTGACAGCAACAGGGACCCAGGTTCAATTCCAGCCTTGGGGAACTGTCTGTACATTCTCCCCGTCTGCATGGGTTTCCTCTGGATGCTCTGGTTTCCTCCCACAGTCCAAAGATGTGCAGGCTAGGTGGACTGGCCATGCTAAATTGCCCATAGTGTTCAGGGGTGTGGGGGTGGGATGCTCCAAGGGGCAGTGTTGGGCTGAAGGGCCTGCTTCCACACTGTAGGGAATCTAATCTACAGCAAGCTATTATGTTCAATATTTTTTTAAAAAATCAGCTGGTTGTGTGCAGCAACTACTATTTACAGCTCAAAGACGCCAAGCAGAAGTATCAAGAATGGTCTTGTATAATTACCTGGTGATATCATAGACCATGAGAGCTCCAGCAGCACCTCTATAGTAGCTTCGCGTAACAGCTCTAAACCGTTCTTGGCCAGCTGTGTCCCAGATCTGAAGTTTGATCTTCTGCCCACTAACTTCAATTATTCTGGTTCCAAATTCTACCCCAATTGTGTGGGGACAATCAGCCATAACTACCGGGGGAAAAAAGTTCTCAAAAATGAAATTATGTATAGGCAAAGAGTCTCTATTTAACAAGAACCTTTGAATACTGAAATGCTCATCACAAACTCATTTACAAATCTCTACATTCACAAGATAACTTCAGCCACCTCTGCACATTGTCACAGCTGGTGAGTTGAGGCGTTCTGCTCTGTGCATATGCTGATTGGCAAAACACAGCTTAACTGAGGAACTATTTAGAAAGTTCTGATTAACTATAACTTTGAAATGCGTCAAGTTCAGGTACCTCAAAAGTACAGTAATCCTTCCCAAAAATTTGAATTCAAAAGCTTTTTTAAACCGCATTCTAGAACAGCATGATTCAGGCTTATGTTTTAAGTTAGTTTTGCCTCTTGATTTTAGTGGCCATAACAATACACCTACTTAGAAATAGGAGATGGATTAAAAGATCAGAGATGGGAATGGAGAGGAATGCTGCTTTATACCTACACTAAGTCTGTAGGCACAGCAGCAGGGGGGGTGGGGGTGGAAGCAAGTTTAAAAAAAGACAGCAGCCAGGTAGGAGGACCAAAAATGAAACAAAATTTTAAAAAGTCAGTAGTGGTGCTTGGGAGGCAATTAGTTATCATTATAAAATGAATTACTTCTGAGATGTACCTATTATCCAATGTTGTCCAAAAATGTTGTAGTTTTACTACATAAGTAATATCTGTGACGTTAACATGCATGCTAAATGACAGTGTACTTAACTTATAAATCTATTGCATATGCATGTATCAAAAACTGGTTTCTAGAGACCTTTTTCTTCTGCTGCTCTACCTCTTTTGGCAACCTAGCCCATCTAAGACTCCTCAGATGGAAACAACAGTAAATCACAGCATCAACTGCACAGACACTTAATGTCTAAGCAGGACTTCCATAGCCAGAGACTTTTCCCCAGGGTAGGATTGACTGCCACGAGGGGTCATAGTTTTAAAGGTGTTAGGGGGAAGGTATAGAGAAGTCAGAGGGAGGTTCTTCACCCAGAGAGTTGAGCGCATGGAATACTTTGCCAGTGGTAGTTGTGGAAGCAGAGTCATTAGTGACATTTAAGCGACTGCTGGACATGCACACTGACAGCAGTGAATTGAGGGGAATTTAAGTTAGTTATTTTATTTTTGGATTAGGATTATTCCATGGCACAACATCGTGGGCTGAAGGGCCTGTACTGTGCTGTACTTTTCTATGTTCTAGGACTGTATACAATTTTAAAAAACTCATGGGATGAGGACAATGCAGCTAGGCTTGCATTTACTGCCCACCCCAGAGGGTAGTTAAGAGCCAACCAAACCGCAGTGGTTCCTTTCTGAAAATGATATTCATGAACCAGATGGATTTTTCCAACAATTGACAATGAATTCGTGGTTATCATTAGGCACTTGATTTCAAGCTTTTTTTTAAAAATTCAATTCCAATTTCACCATCTGCCGTGGCGAGATTCCAACCCAGGTCCCCTCTGGATTAACAGTCTACTGATAATACCACTAGGCTGTTAACTCCTCTTCAGTTTAAAACAAAAATGTTACCAATGGTTTTCACAAGTGAGTTATGAAATTAATGGCCTATTAAATTTTCCAATGGAGTCAGATATTGCTTATCACAAACTTTAGCTCTGGTGAATCAAAAATTGGAGTAGCGTATCATGATTCAATCAAATATGATGCATTCTCTGATAGAGGTGCTGGATTGAGTTAGAAGAAGTGCATTTCCACTTTGGAGAGGACAGAAGGAGCGACAGGAAAAAGAAAAGATTAGGCAGCCAACACACTGTGGCACTGTTGAATAGCAGATCATTAAGTCTCAGAGGAAAATGGGGTGAAGTTACACTAATAAAAAATGGATTTACTATTTCAATTTCTCATTTTATTGTCAACACATGACAGCTTGGATGACTTTCTTGGCTCATATGCCACTTGGACAAAACATCCATTGGTACTACTAACTGTAATGCTGCACTCCTCTGTACATGTACATTAATAGAAAGAAGACACACTGCTTTTCAAATCAATCAGCACTTCTTTCAGAAATACTAACATTACTACAGATCAGCATTAGTGGCAGACTAGCTATTAAAATCATCTGACATCATGCCATCAATAGTTAGCTGCCCCCTAAAATTTGACTCAACTTGTGACTGAGGGGTGTTACCAAGAAATTCTCATTTTTTCAAGGACAACAAAATTTACGTGAAGAGGCACTTAGGAGCAGATCTTTTGATGTAAAAAGTGTTTTCACCTTCAAAATTATTAGCTTCAGAATCCAGTGATGTGGGGAGAGTAGATGAGGGTTTGGACTCAAAGAAAGCAAGTTAGACAATGAGAACTGAGTGAAACAATCAGGTAACAGATCACCACTTAGACTGTGGTTCAAATCCTGTTCAGAGTAGTTGATTGAGAAATACATATTTGCGGGTCGTTACTGACTGATGCTGTTACAAGAGCTCAAATGCAATAGCAGCATTTACAATAAACAGAATGCAAATACAAAAAAATATGCACCCAAGGTGCCACAGTAAGCATACATTTATACTAGGTGTACACTGGTGAGAGCATCCTCTTCAGTTCTGAGAGAAACATTAACCTTCCAACCTCACTGCATGCAGACAAAACATTCCCCAACATATGTTGCCAATCTCCCACTCTCAAATGGTTTAGATTATTGATTAGTGTGCTGCCATGTAAAATTATTCCCCTTTAATCAGGATACAAGGCCATATTTCAATAGAAAACTTGGGAGTCAGTACACTAGAATGTTCATACTTTCAGTCACTTGTCCACATTCAGGGCATTTACTTACATTTCTTTTCTGTAAATTGATGAAGTAAACATGACTTCCCTACGCCCATGTCACCTATAGCCAAAAGAAATTAAGATCAATCACAAAACATATCAAGTCCGCATTAAAAAAAAAACTGTAGTTCATTTAGCCACTTCTTTTCACATAGCTTTTGCTCTCAACCTAGCACGTTTCCTCAAAATCCCAGCTTTTGGCTTTTATTCCAAAGTCATCAACATGAATTCTTTGAAAAGAAATGGTGCAGTGATTCAGCTAGAAAGTCTATAAAGGTTTCAATATCTATTTCAAGTTTTAGACATTAAATACATGAACAAAATAATGTTGAAATTGCCTTTAAGAAACAGCACCTGATCCAAATATAAAGTTTCTCTACAATTATATAGTTCATCTGGGAGAGGTTTCTGTGCAAGATTGCAAATTGCAGTGTCATCTAGTTGAGTGGAACGGACTTTTCAAACTTAGACTGGCATGCATCAATTGCATAAAAACTGACTCAGGTGTAGCATTTACACACTATCCTTTCCCAAAACCATTTGGACAGGTCTCAGAATGCAACTTTTGCCAAACAGGCAGTCCTTTCATAGTATTTCTCTTTTGCATCTCTGGGGAATACCAGAGAGTTAAAAAGAGGGGGATGAAATATTAGCTTTCTATTTAACAATAGAACTACACCAATGGACTTGGTAAAAACAAAACAAGGGCAACACTTGTACAATTAATGGCAGGGTCTGAAACACCTTGGGGATCAGGTATATAATTCTTCAAAATCTGCATTACAGGCCGACAGGGCGGTTAAGGCAGCGTTTAGTACGCTTGCCTTCATCACTCTGTCCTTTTGAGTACAGGAGTTGGGACATCATGTTGAGGTTGTACAGAATGCTAGTGAGGCCTCTTCTGGAGTAGCACATGCAGTTCTGGCCATCCAGCCTGAGGGAGGATATTATTAAATGGATGGGTCAGAAAAGATTTACTAGGATTCTGTTGGGAATGGAGTGCTTGAGTTATAAGGACAGGGTGGGACATTTTGCAATGGAGTGTAGGAGGTTGAGGGGGGGAGCCTAATAGGAGGTTTATAAAGTCAGGGGTGGCACAGAAAAGGTGAATCACAAAAACATCTTTTCCCAGGGTGGTGGTGGAGCTCAAAACGAGCAGGCACATTTTTAAATGCGAGGAGAAAGTTTAAAACAAAATATGAGTCAACTCATTTTTTTTCTCAAAAAAGACAGTGTGCGGTATGAACTGTCAGATGAAACAGTGAATGCAGGTACAATTACAACATTTAAAAGAAATTTTGATAATTAAAACGGACTTTTCAACCTAGACTGGCATGCATCAATTGCCTAAAAACTCACTCAGGTGTAGCATTTCCCATTCTGGGAAAGGTTCAAAGGAACATGGGCCAGATGCAGGCAAGTGGGACTGGTCTAGGTTGGGAAACTTGGTCGGCATAGATTAATCAGGCTAAAGGGTCTGTTACCATACTGTATGACTTTAAGGGCCCCAGGGATGGACAAAAATTATAATGCTCGTCAGCCAGTGATGCTCAAGGCCTGAGTGAATAGCAAAAAGTTTCAACTGCTGCCACACAGCACCAGGAAACTGGATTAGATTCTACCATATTGTGTGGAGTTTACACATTTTCCCTGTGTCTGCGTTGGTTTCCTCCCACAGTCCAAATATGCACAGGTTAGGTGGACTGGTCATTCTAAACTGCCCATAGAATCCAGCAATGTGCAGGCCAAGGGGATTAGCCATAACAGATACAGGGTTACCAGGTAGGGGCTAGGCAGTCAGGTGTCGGTGAGATGATCTATGAAGGTCGATGTGGACTCAGTGGCAAAGGCTGCAGGGATTCTATGCTTTCAGGAGGTAAGTACATCTATGGAATCAAGGAATGGCTATCACATAGAAAGCATCCATTTGGCCCACTGAGTCCACACTAGCTGTTGGCAACAGCTATTCAGCTTGCACAATTTCCTCTCCCTTACAGGGGGGGTCCAACAAAATCTTAATTGGGCTTCTTATTCAATTGTAACTTTTAGAAAGGAATAGAGTCTGCCATACAAAGGCCATACCCGAAAGAGAACAAAGCTTTTCTTTAGCACATCATTGGTATCAGCATCACATTGGGAGTTTAATATTAAAGTAATTTTAGATTATATAGGGGCACAATAGATTCAAAATACTATGTTACAGCTCATGAACACAAGTTTTAGTTTTGATCTTGGAGAAACAATGGCAAAGATTCAGAATTTAAGCCTTGGTCCAATTAAATCCACATTTTCTGGACTAGTTTAAAAGTTACTTGCAACTAAGTTCATGCTACATTCCATTTTGAAGCTGATATACGGATTGCTAAGGGCAAACATCTTTTTATCATCACCTCAAGTTCACAATACAACAAATTCAACATTTCCTGTTCTGATTCACTGGGCATTTTACTATTTCAATTTATCTTGAGGTCTTTTGGTGAAAGAAAATATATACAAGTATTGAAGACAATACTACAGCCTTTATAAAATTTAAAGGCTTACTTGAGAATATACTTGCTCTACATCAAAGCTTGCACCTAACATTCTTCCCACCTTTGACTGTTGTATAATAATGTGGCAACATGCACTAAGGAATGTAATTATGAAATTTAAAAAGTATATTTTAGAGACTTGGACTAAGGGCCATGAAACAGCAGCATAAAATCAGAATTATTGGCAACAATAACAGGTGACTCCATGCTAAACTATAAAAATTGACACCAAAAGATTAATATTGTATTAACCTACCAAAAACCAAAAAAAGTGCTGCCTTTCAAAAAAAAAACTGTAGTTTCCAGGGAATGCCAGCCTTGTAATTTAGAAAAACTTCACAAATTCAGTCTAAAAGCCATTTAGAGAGGAATAACAAAATAAATGCTGTCAATTAGGTGATAAAAGCTGCAAATGACTGCATTTAACCTTGTGGTTTGCAAGTTCTGGCCTGATTTTCATAGCAAGCGAATGAACATGCCAATTTCATTTATGGGAATCTCAGATTTTCAATCCATAGTGCACAAATTCTACCCCGTATAAATTAAACTATGACTTATGTTGACCAAAGCTAAAATATTACATGGGATTTGTTTAAAAACTTCTGATCAGTCACATCTGTTGAAGCTGAAATTGCTTCACATACAATTGCTTTCTCAAAACCCCTATTAGTTTATGTAGCTAATCTGCACACACTTTGGCCCCTCAAAAGGAGGGAAACTAATTACAGGATAATTTGCATTTCATAACATAGGTTGATCAGAAGAAGTCAGGAAGGCCATGGTCCATCTCCAAATGGCATCAGAAATCTTAGGAGAACACAATCTGATTTTTATGGTTCACCTCAATATTCAGTGCGGTAATCCCTCAAAGCTGAGGATCACAAACTTTATGATAAGAAGGTGCATGTCATTTTTAGCACTTAAGGCACGAATAGTAACCTTACCTTTCTGACATCAATGTAATGCAGCTAATAGTTCAATTACAGAGTATCAGTTATAGGAAAACAACAAGCAAGTAGTCTTGCATGTAAAGGTGACAAGAATGAGAAACAGAGATAATGGGAACTGCAGATGCTGGAGAATCCAAGACAACAAAATGTGAGGCTGGATGAACACAGCAGGCCAAACAGCATCTCAGGAGCACAAAAGCTGACGTTTCGGGCCTAGACCCTTCATCTGATGAAGGGTCTAGGCCCGAAACGTCAGCTTTTGTGCTCCTGAGATGCTGCTTGGCTTGCTGTGTTCATCCAGCCTCACATTTTGTCGTCAAGAATGAGAAACAGAACACCCACATTAACTTCAAGTTTTATGCTTGAATAGGTTCACTTCTGCAGAGTTTGGCCTCACGTTTCAGTTCATTTGTTCTAATGGAGGCTCTTCACGAACATCCTTAATACTAAAAGGTAAGGCAAAAGTTCAAAACAAACTCACCAATAATAATATATTTGAAGATATAGGAGTAGTTGTATGGTGCTGTGGCCATCTTGGCTCTATTTATTTGGGAAAAGGGAAACAAAGAAAACCACAAAATTAAAACAGATGCACCCAAAATCCAGAGTGTTAAAGCTACAATCATATGTACACAGAGCATGCAGAGATACAACTATCTTGGACAGTTGTCATGACTGGTCATTGTATATAGGAAATTTCAAACTATACACAAAAGTAAAACACAGACCTACTGTGGCACTAAAGTTGCTTTATACTTAACCTTGAAGATACTCCAATATTCCCCCACCACCTTGTCTATTCAGAAAACTGACACATAATATGCATTAGAGATAATGGGAACTGCAGATGCTGGAGAATTCCAAGATAATAAAATGTGAGGCTGGATGAACACGGCAGGCCAAGCAGCATCTCAGGAGCACAAAAGCTGACGTTTCGGGCCTAGACCCTTCATCAGAGAGGGGGATGGGGAGAGGGAACTGGAATAAATAGGGAGAGAGGGGGAGGCAGACCGAAGATGGAGAGTAAAGAAGATAGGTGGAGAGAGTATAGGTGGGGAGGTAGGGAGGGGATAGGTCAGTCCAGGGAAGACGGACAGGTCAAGGAGGTGGGATGAGGTTAGTAGGTAGATGGAATTTTTGCAGGAGACTGATGTCCATTTCAAGCCCACCGACTCCCACAGCTACCTAGAATACACCTCCTCCCACCCACCCTCCTGCAAAAATTCCATCCCCTATTCCCAATTCCTCCGCCTCCGCCGCATCTGCTCCCACGATAAGACATTCCACTCACGCACATCCCAGATGTCCAAGTTCTTTAAGGACCGCAACTTTCCCCAGTGATCGAGAACGCCCTTGACCGCGTCTCCCGTATTTCCCGCAACACATACCTCACACCCCGCCCCCACCACAACCGCCCTAAGAGGATCCCCTTCGTTCTCACACACCACCCTACCAACCTCCGGATACAACGCATCATCCTCCGACACTTCCGCCATCTACAATCCGACCCCACCACCCAAGACATTTTTCCATCCCCTCCCCTGTCTGCTTTCCGGAGAGACCACTCTCTCCGTGACTCCCTTGTTCGCTCCACACTGCCCTCCAACCCCACCACACCCAGCACCTTCCCCTGCAACCGCAGGAAATGCTACACTTGCCCCCACACCTCCTCCCTCACCCCTATCCCAGGCCCCAAGATGACATTCCACATTAAGCAGAGGTTCACCTGCACATCTGCCAATGTGGTATACTGCATCCACTGTACCTGGTGCGGCTTCCTCTACATTGGGGAAACCAAGCGGAGGCTTGGGGACCGCTTTGCAGAACACCTCCGCTCAGTTCGCAATAAACAACTGCACCTCCCAGTCGCAAACCATTTCCACTCCCCCTCCCATTCTCTAGGTGACATGTCCATCATGGGCCTCCTGCACTGCCACAATGATGCCACCCGAAGGTTGCAGGAACAGCAACTCATATTCCGCCTGGGAACCCTGCAGCCATATGGTATCAATGTGGACTTCACCAGTTTCAAAATCTCCCCTTCCCCTACTGCATCCCTAAACCAGCCTAGTTCGTCCCCTCCCCCCGCTGCACCACACAACCAGCCCAGCTCTTCCCCCCCACCCACTGCATCCCAAAACCAGTCCAACCTGTCTCTGCCTCCCTAACCGGTTCTTCCTCTCACCCATCCCTTCCTCCCAACCCAAGCCGCACCCCCAGCTACCTACTAACCTCATCCCACCTCCTTGACCTGTCTGTCTTCCCTGGACTGACCTATCCCCTCCCTACCTCCCCACCTATCTTCTTTACTCTCCATCTTTGGTCCACCTCCCCCTCTCTCCCTATTTATTCCAGTTCCCTCTCCCCATCCCCCTCTCTGATGAGGGGTCTAGGCCCAAAACATCAGCTTTTGTGCTCCTGAGATGCTGCTTGGCCTGCTTTGTTCATCCAGCCTCACATAATATGCATTGATTGCAGCCCAAACCTTCGGGCAAGCAGCAGGGAGGGAAAGTGGAGTTTTGGGTCAGTTTTGCTCTGCTTTACCTATATTTCAAATCCTATGACAGCAGATATGGCTTTTATAGATTCAACCAGTTAAACAAACACATACTTAAAAATGAAAATCAAGGTGATCATTGAGTTTGTGGTGCAGAGGTAGTACCCTAGTTAAGCCAATCCCAAGTTCAAACTCCCAAAATGCTGAGTGACACCTTCACAATATATCTGAATTGGCTGCTTAGAAATATTTCTGAAAAATATACACATGCACAAACTTGGTTCCAACTTAATGGGTTACAGTAATTATGCACTAAACCGGACATCCTAATTTTAGATGTTTCTCAGCACCCTTTATTCTTTTAAACTTCCAGTTTTGTGATGCAGTGGTCGCATCCTCCGAGACCGGGGAGATCCAAGTTCAGGTCTCATCTATCTTTTAAAGGGCGTCATGACAATGTTTGAGCATGTTGATTAAGATCATGAAAAAAGTTAACACATCTGCTTCACTAATCTCTTTTAGAGAAAAAAATCTGACCCTGGTTTTTTGCATCTATCAGACCCACAGCAATGCTGACTTTGTTGTCCTGCAGAATAACCTGACAAGTCACTCAGTTGCATCAAAACAACTATTGAAATAAAAACCCATCAGACATCAGAACAGGGGTAGCTTTGGAAAAGCTCTTGCACACAACAAATAACGCTGAATCTCATTTTGCCAAAATGTTCTGTTCTCCATTTTGAGCTTCGAATGTGGGGACACTTAAATGGTCACAGCACGTCTTTTAAGCAGGATTTTTGTATTTTAAAATGGTTGGGGTGGAGAAAGAGGAAGTGAGAATGATTTCTAGGATTTTGATCTAGCAACAATAGTGCAATATAACTAGGTCCCTACAACATGACTTGAATGTCTACATTACTAGTTCAGTAACAAGACCATTATGCCACTACTACCAGTGAAATGGCACTGAAAAAATAATCGGCAAGTTTAGCAGATAAAAGCCTATGGGATCCAGGTCAATTTAAAAAACCACACAGACCATACCCATACTAGTGTATAGGCTGTAGATACATCTACCCATGACAGTTATCATAGAATGACCACCAGACTATTCCAAAGAATACTTTCCATCTGCTTGTGGGGATGTGATCACTGTGCTAAATGGGACAGACTTCAAAACACTTGATAATTCAAGGCTGGGCATTCAGGAAGCATTGAACCATCAAGACAGTGGAATTGTGCTCCAAACACCATCTGCAACCTAATGGCCCAATGCTTTCCCCACTCAACCACTAAGACCAAGCCAAAGGATCAACCCTAGTTTAATGGACAGTTCAGGACAGCATACCAGGAGCAGCACCAAGCATTCTAAATCAAAAAGGTGCCACCCTGGTGAAGCTAACAGAACTACTTGTATGCCAAACAGCATTAGCAGCAAGTGAGACAGACCTAAGCGATTCCACAACCAGCGATCAGATATAAGCTCTGCAGACCTGCCACATGGGAGGGGAGGCAATGGCCGAGTGGTATTATTGCTGAACTCTTAACCCAGAGACCTGGATTCAAATCCCACCGCAGATGATGGAATTTGAATTCAATAAAATAGCTTGAATTAAGAATCTAATCATGGCCACAAACACACGGCTGATTGTCAGGAAAAAACCCCATCTGGTTCACTGACATCCTTCAGGGAAGGAAATGCCAAATGCCATCCTTACCTGGTCTGGCATACATGGGACTCCAGACCCACAGCAATGTGGTTGACTCCGAACTGTGCTCTGGGCAATTAGGGATGGACAATAAGTATGGCCTGGCCAGCAACATCCTCCTCTCATTTACAAACAATAAAGTGGTGGACAATTCAACAACTCACTGGAAAAGGCAGCCTATCAAATATCCCTATCCCCATCCCCAAATGGTGAAACAGCTCAACTTAATCAGTGTAAAAAAGCTGAGGCAGAGGCATCAACAGCAATCTTCAGCCAGAAGTGCTGGGTTGATGATCCATCTGAACCTCCTTCAGTGGTCCCCACCATTACAGATAACAGTCTTCAGTCAATTCTACTCACTCCATGCAGCAGAGCAAGAAAGGACTGAAGTGTTGGATACTACCAAGGCTACTGGCTCTGACAACATTCCGGCAGTAGTATTGAAAATTTGTGCTCTACAGCCTGCCACTCTACCAATCAAGCTCTTCCAGTTCAGTCACAACACTGGCATCTACCGGACAATGTGAAAAATTGCCTAGTTATGTACTGTGCACAAAAAGCAAAACAAAAAAATCAACCTGGCCAATTACTGCCCCAGTCTATTCTCAATCATAAGGTGATCCAGGCTTCAACAGTGCTTTCAAGCAGCACCCGCTCAGCAATAACTTGCTCAGTCTGCTTCTTGGAACATTCAGTTCCTGACCTCAGCTTTAAATTGGATAAAATTCACAAGCTAAAAGACGTGACTTTTTGCCGCTTGCTTGATGTATTTAAGTCAAATTAAAATAAAATGCTAATATATTTGATAGTCTCTGTACTCCCTACCATGCACAAAATACAGCCCAGCCAAAAATCATTCTGTATCTTCCCATTAAAGAGGCCACACTATTTCTAATAATTCCCATTACTTTAGTGTTTATAATTAAAATTTCAGCAAGTATAAGGATGACCAAATGAAGAGGACTCAAAATTGTTGAAATTTAAACTTGCACTTGCATTAGACAAAACAACAAATAAAAAAAATCACTTAACAGAAAGCTGGCTTCCCATGTTTTATTGGTTGGCTACAACACTCCCAAAAAAGCTCAATCACTTCATGAATGAAATCAGGTCACACTTCTCACAACAGGATTGTGGGATTTTGGAACACCCAAGTTTGATACTCAAAACTCCCAAAAGAGTGTTGTCAAGGAATCAGACCAAAAACCTGTCAGATTAAATGTGGTGGTGACACAACAATGAATCCAATAGGTAGAGTGACTAAAAGGCCAAACTTCTGGCATTTCCAAGACCCTACACTTTTTTCTTCAATCCATCCCAAGTACTCCTTATCAGACTCCATCTGGCTGTCATGCTCTTAACCAACAAGCTGCTCCCACCATTGTCCCAGCAGTAAATCACTACAAAGACATAACGACAGGGACTCCTGATCTAGCAAAACACATGCACTGCAGCATACTGAACACAAAACAGAAATGCTCCAATTCAAAGTACAGCAATCATGAGCAACAAATGAAGTACAACTAAGCATAATGCGAACAAAGTAACGTTAGAAACAGCACTGTATTGAAATCTGGTGATGTGAACATGTCAGTGTTGTCAGTTAGCAATTGTATCCATTTATCAATGAAGCAAAGATTATGGACATTTGAGACTCAAGGCTCTAGACTTCAGTCTCAGACTTGTTTATACAAGAGATTCAGTTGGTCAAATGAATATTTTAAATTAATCATCGTTTTGACCAGTTCTTTGCTATTGTACTGAACCCTTAAAAAAGTTTTTGCAGAAAACAATCATTCCAACATATGCAGTCATTCGAAGTGATCATCTTCATTTATACACCATTTTTAAAAAACACTATCCATTTTTAACTCAAAAATTCATTGCAGTTTGACTGCCAAGTGATTCACTGTGCATAGTTCACATCACAAAACACAATCATTTGAGTCAGAACGGAGCGTGAAAAAATAAGCAAAGATCCACTACAGTACAGATATTACTGGACCGTAGGACCAGAACATACTACAGGCACATGTCCAACTTAATTATTGGAACAGAATTCTCAGAAACACTACACTGAGCAAAGAAACTTCTGCAACACCTGGCTCCGAAACATTCCACATTACCTTACCATGACGGCCAGTTTATTGCCCCAAATTTCCATAATACAAAACAAACAAACACATTTTAATCACATTCTCTCAGTTCTACATTCCATTACATTAACTCCTTTGTATACCTTTTTAAAAAAAGAAAAAGCAAAGCTAAAAAGAAATCTGATCCCTCAGCTAACTCATTAAGTCAACCCAAAACTTATGACTAATTATGCTCCCCTGCCACAAGGCATTTGGGCATTTACATCCTTAGCTGCGCATTAATGAAATAGTAATGATAGCAGATCAGTGGAGAAAAGCACAGCACAGACTGAAGTGGGAGCAGCAGTGGCCAGTTACGAAGGATAGAGTGGGGCAAATTGATCAGATAATCAAGGTTGTACGATCTAAGAAGATTATCTACATTTTAAAAAAATCTACAGCATAGATCCAGCTTGGATACATTGCATTAAACATTTCATCTCAGCATACTAAAATCCTGAAATGTTTTATTTTAGAATTGATGTTTTATATTAGAATCAGTGTTTAAAACATAAATGGAGGATTCGAATTACATAAAAATGAGAATTTAAATGAGGTGCAATAATTTAGGATAAGGAACCTGAAGTTATGCAATTATTTTATACTTTTTCCTACACCATTAAATATTTACTTCATTCAGTATCTCCAGAAAACAAAATATTCAAAGCTTCTATTAATTACTTTGTTTTACCATATTCAGATAATGCCACCTGAAGAAAAAACCTCAGTCTTTTCAAAAAGATGCATACACAGTTCAATCTTGAAAAACAATCGAGATATTTCTTGATTTGTCCTGAAGCTAATAATTAAAATGTTGAGGTCAGTACTAGAATCTCAGAATTTGACAGCTATAGCTCCAAATTTCAATTCAGCTTGCAACTCTCACCACTTCATAATGTAGCACTTTGAGAGCATTTGAATGGCAAGAACTAGAAGTTAAAACAGCGTTAGAAATAGCTGACATCAGCTTTTGCCTAGAATTTTGATATTAAATGTAGGGCTAATGGTCAAAGTACAGCCTTCAGTACATTCCAACAATAATTTACATAAATCCATTCAGTCCTTTTGCATCATGTTTTTGGTTAGCACAACAGGAGTTAAATTATCCTGTGTCTATGCAAGGCATTTTCATTACTATTATGTAGCCCAGAAGCAGTGGCTCTTAATAAGAAAGACCGCTCGTAAAGTTGCTAGAAAACTGCATTACCTCTTCAGCCATCATGACAACATTGCTATTTATCAGTTAAAGATCCTTTCTGAGCAGTTTCCCAAGTTGTTATCAGACATCTCTGAAGCAGTTGGGACTTGAACCCAAGCTTACTGGCCCAGAACAAGGAGACTACCACAGCGTTGCAAAAGTACTTACCCAGTAACTAGATGCAACATCCAAACCACCAGGTTAAAAGCTTAGCTGGAATTTCAGGCCTACAAACCCCAGAAGGTTCTAGGCATCAAAGCATTTCTGCACTCCAGGTGGGATGTTTCTCTTTTTGGAACTGGCAATGAAACTCTTACCATTTCAGATCGTCTGTATTGCTAAGTACACCACCTTCAGATACAGATTTCAGCTGTCTAGGCTGCAAAGATACCACTTATAGCAAGAGGAAATTCAGCCATTACCTCATGTCAGCTTTCCATGGCGTGACCCGAATCCCACTCCTCTGCTCAGTAACAGTAGCCCTGCAATTCTAATTTCCTTTTATAATCATTCACCACACATGCAGCAAGTTGCAGGGCACTGTCACACATCACATAATAAAAAAGTCCTTGTCACATCACCTTCAAAATCTTGTCCAAAGTCTTTATTCTGGGCTCCCAGGCCTTGAGCAACCCTAAAAATTCACTTGTGACACACGTAATTGTTGGCCAACATTTAGCAGCCATCCCCAGTTGCTCCTGAAAAGGCAGTAGTAAGCTGCCTTCTTGAATCACTGCCATCCATGCGCAGTGAATTAGTCTACAATGCCATTAGGCAGGGAATTCCAGAATTTTGATCCAGTGACAGTGAAAGAATTACAATACATTTCAAAGTCAGGATGGCGAGTGGCAGGGGTGGATTTTCAGGCAGTGGTATTCCTATGAATGCACCTGTTGCCTTTGGCTCTCAGGATGGAAGTGGTCATGGGTTTGCAAGTTACGAAGGATTTCAGTCAATTCAAGCAGTACATCTTGTAAACAATCGTAGTTGTGCTTACAGCGTCAGCCGTGAAAGGAGTGGTTGCGGTGCCCAGCAGGCTGCCCGTCACTGATTCCACAAGTCACAATTTTGTCAACTAGTCTTGTACTTTGTCAAAAACACTCTGGATATAAAAGGATAATTATAAATTGCAGCATTCCCAAACTACTGTTTTTTTTTTAAAAACAATTAATTTCATTAGTCCAGAACGAACTGGCTTCCAAAAACCATCTTTTGTTAACCCCACATGCCTGTTGACATACTTCCAATTTCTCTGAAACCTTATTCAGCACAGAAGTCCAAGACCACTAACTTGCAGAGACAAGTCACAACACATTTGGATCAATATATTTGAGTAAAGACGTTATTCAATGTCGAGAAGCCACTGAGGTGACCCCAGAGTACAAGATGGAGATTGATCAGGAAACAACTGCACTGATTTTTACTTGAGTACAACAAAAACCAAGCCAATAATAGGGAAAAGTTATATTTGATTTTGTCATGCATCTTTAGTCATAATTTATCATGGTGGTGGCAAATTTAGTGGCAACTCCTAGACATACAAAGCTTATTCTGGTAGCAGAATTCTACAAGTCAGAAAGCCTTATTACTGATTGTAGGTAGGAACAGAATTAGTTTACCATCAACACAGCATTAAAAAATGCTCCAAGATGGTATGAAAAATGCGAATAAACACTTCTATTCCTCAATATTAGGAAGCCCTGCCTGGTACCAACTCCACTTCCAGTATGGAACTCAGTCACAAACATCTCAGTAACGTCACAAGAGCAGCAATTAACAGAGCAGCATTGAACATTTTGTTCACCACTTCTCACTGCCCTATCACCACTTTTTCTAGTAAAGAGCACACCACTAATTCTCTGGTACTGCATCCCAGGGTCTACACTTTACAGTGACCTGAACAGCAAGTTAGTTGCCCATTTGCCAAGATTTCTTTCAGACACATCCTTTCCTCCACAGTGGAGATGGGGAAAATCTGAAGCAGGAATCCCAGATGATGTTCCTCACCTAGAATTCAAGAAAACCTTGAAATTATGCCATTTTAAGAAAACATTTAAAAGACGCTAAAGTCACTGGCATAAAATAGAACTTAGTGGGGTGCTACTGAAACTCAATTCCATGCTTTCTATTTTTAAAGAGAGAGTGCATGAGTATTAATATCACGAGCACAGGTTAACAAATTGGGATCCAATCTGACCAACTTGCTTGCTAAATACAACTTAAAAGAAAGTTGATTTTACTTTCCCAAAGAAAAAAGTAAGATGTCAAATGCTGCACTGAAACTCAACTTAAGCTAGAATTAATACTCTTCAGCCAGAAAATTGTCAATGTCCTCTTGTAGCACCACAGCATGAAAATCAAGGCTGGCACTCCAGTACAGTAAGTGCTGTATTTCCTTTTGGATGATGTGTTACGCTCTAGGTGTTGCCTACCCTCTTGGATGAATGCAAAAGATATCCTTGCATGATTTCAAAGAGTAGATGAATTGTCACTAGTATCCTGGCTAATAATTTCAACGTTAAAACAGACTACATGTTTATGTCACATCACTGAGAAAGCCTGCTATGTGTAAACTTGGTTGATATTTTCTACATTACAATGGTGACTGCATTTTAAAAGAAAAAAATACCTCAGAATGCCAAAGGATTTTACAGCTAATGAAGTCACGAAAAATAATACATAACTAAATCAAAAACATTGTACATTAGCATCACTTGCCTTGAAGGAAACTTCAGATATTCATTGCTCATACACCTTTACCATTGCAGATTATTCTAGTACAATGAGATATTATAACCATAGAAATTCATTATCCTTCAAACTTGAGACAGCTGTAGGAGGAAACTGTTGTATGACAAATAAAGTCAAATTCAAATACAATCCAGATGATGATATTTGCAATAGTGAACAGAATAACAGTTAAAGTTAAACCTTAACGTTAACATGCTCGACATAAACAAAAAACATTGCAATTTGTACCAGTCTATCCTACTAGAATTAAGATAGTCAAGAATAGATCCCTTCATACAAGGGAGGGAAATATCAAGGAAATTTTTGACAGCAAATTGAAAAACTGCAGGTTAAAGAGGATTTAAATGGAACCAGACTAAAACTCAAGTTGCAGTCTCTCAAAATATACAGCTCTAAGCAATCAGAGTTATAATAAATCAATATAATGCTTACTGTACTATATGCAATTGTAGCCAAAACAGATTCCCATCGATGCGCTTCATCTCACATGAAGCTGAGATAGCAAAGCAAAGTTACCTCCCTTTGATACCATTTAAAAATAAAAACTGCAAACTAGTTAGGACTATAAATTCTGAATAATAAATTTAAGTAATGTTTATCTCACCTCCTTCAATGCTTCCAGAAGGAACAATAGTTAGTCTTAAACCCAGCTCCCAATTTTACAAGATCAGCTGTGGTGCATCCCACTGGAATAAAAGGAGTCATAAATGAGGTCAAAAGATTGAACGCTATAAACTTAGCCAACAGTTTGAATACAAACAGCTATATTCATTTTATTTAGATCTACTTTTGGATCTATAGATCAATTAAAATACTTAATACTCAAGTTATTTATTTGGTGCCACTGATCAAGTGTCTAGCAACTACTGCCCTCGGTGCTGTCTGAACTTGCCAATACACTGCAAAATTTACTGAATACACATTTAAACAGCCAACATTAGACAACTCAGGTGATCTAATTTTTTTGTATCAATGATGCAAAATCATATCAATGATGCACAGATTCAACATAAGCTTTAATCTGCACTCAACGATCCTTTAAACAACTCATCAGGGCTTCCTAATATTGAGGAATAGAATTGTTTATTTGCATTTAGCATGCCATCTTAGAGCATTTTTAATGCTGTGTTAATAGTAAACTAATTCTGTTCTCACCTACAATCAGCAATAAGACTTTAGGACTTGGTTAACCTTTTATCAATTACAGAAGGTTTACTTGTTGTTTTCTCTCCACAGATGCTGTCTATCTGCGTTTTGTATTTTGCGAAGATTTCTGCCATCCACAGTAGTTTTCTTTTCCATTATAAGGCACAGTCAGTTGAGCGCAAACTACCACATACACTCATTGACATTTAGAACTTTCAGTTAAAAACCCACACTGCAATGCCTGTAGAAATGCTTAACAAATAGTTCAAGTTTGAGACTCTGCTCCAATAAAAAGCAACTGCATGCTAGCATACTTAATACTGGTATGCTTCATGTCAATGCTTTTCAAATTTGCACATTTAGCACTTGATTCTCTATCTGTACTGAATTCTTTTAGTGAGATTACAAAGAAAGACTCAATCTTATTAAGATATCTGAAAGATCCACCAGCACCACAACATGAGTGATAAACAGAGTAATGATGATTCCCTGTACATGAAATACTTTGGAATATTCCAAGGGACCCAACATAAACAAGTTTTAACATTTACCAAGGAACTAAATACTTCAGCTGACATTAACTATCAGAACAGAAAACTACCTCTGAAAGAGGTCAGTATGATATTAACATTTTGGAGTCACACAAGGCAATGAATAACCAAAAAGCAGCACTAAGCAACAACTACGCTGTGGTTATCAGAGTACCAAACCTGACAAGGAAATGTTTGCAGCACAGACTTTACTTGCCACCTAGCAGAGAATATAGACAAGAAACAGAAATTAAATCTGAAAGAAAGTCAATGACTAATATGCCCAAGTCACAGAAAGAGAATTTTCAAAGCATACCAAATACTGCTTTGTCTGACATTGTTCACTATTGTCACAATTATCACAAGACTGACTACATACAGCATGCCAGAGGAGGCATAACTAAAACAAATTTATTAGTTGGTAGTTAAAATTTAACCCAAAATCTGTTTCCTCACTGAATTTTACATATAACAATGCATAATTTTGTATTACAAACTTAGCATCGAGAAGAAAAAACAGAACTTTTATAATTGATTTCAGACTCAAAATCCACCCACATTCAAGGTGAATGATCAGTAATAGTGCGATTACCAACATTCCACACCCATTGACATGTCTATTCCAAACTCCTATTACATTAGGATTAGGGCAAAGAGCCAACAGTAAATTAGCTTTGTTTAACACAAGATTGCCGATATGCAGTTGGCACAGCAGAACTCTAAGATGCAAACAATACATATTAACAAAAAAAACACTAACTGGAAGCATTTTCTGTAATCTTCCACAAGAGCATTTTGAAAACTTATGCTATTAAATTTCAGCCAAACAACTGCTTTGTCAGCACCATGGAAAAATAATCCAACATCAAGTACTTGAGGTAGTTCTGTATCACTACAGCACTCACACATACTAAAAGAACCTTAACAAAGGGTACTGGATTCCCATTATGTTTTTTCTGAAAGCGATTAGTGAATTCAGTATTCCGATTTAAATTCAAAAAATGTGAATTATTATGGGTCAACTACACAAATCGCTGCACTGATCAATGTAAAAAAAGACCCAGGCCGCGATTTATTAGGAACACTGAATGATCACAAATGTGCCACAATTGACTACTTTCCAGTGGCAGCAGAGAAAAAGCAATTTTTTTTTTTTAAAAACAGTAGATAGACAGAACCTATGATTAGGTTATGGAACAGATGTGAAAATGAATATCAAAAACAATAAATCACAAAGAACAGACATAAGGTGTAGAACTGGATGAACACTGGCTGACATTTCAGGCCCAGACACTCCTCCAGAAAAATCATTTTAAAGGGTCTAGGCCCAACACATGAGCCTCCCTGCTCCTCAGCCCACTGTTCATCCAGCACTACACCTTGTTACTTCAGGTTCTCCAGCATCTGTAGTATCTACTGTCTAACTTAGAGACAGAAGCATGCCTTTCAACATTAGTGGGCTAGATTGAGATCTAGGGTGATGGAATCAAGACCTAACCAACATCACAAACAGAACTATTACCTTTCTACTGGCTATAAGGATCCAAAGAGAAAATTACTTCAAGTCTCAACGTAGCTCACAGTGGAAACTGGCCTGTAGCACGGATCTACCCAATTTTATCTAGATTAGCAATCTCAGATGCCACAAGGCTGTTGGTCAGATTCATAAAAACATGGCAAACTGGTGGGGAAAAAAGTTCTAACATCTGGGCTAATACCTGCTGGGCAGAGATTAGCAAGCTTTAAAACTGACAGTACTACACTTGAATGTACTTGGTAAGATTAGAGAAGCTGGGGTTGGTCTCCGAAGAGGGAAAAGTCTGACAAGCTAGGAGCTGAACTAGCCATGTTCAAGGGGAAATTGTTCCTATTAATGGAGTTTTCCAGAGCTACACAACACAAGGGAAGAGCAAAGAAGCTAAAGGCAAAGGATTTTTTGCCCTTTTTGTAAACACCAAATGTTTAGGATAAAAAATATGGAGTTGGAAAGCATAGCATGACAAGGCAGCATCCTCGGAGCAGGAAAGTCAGTGTTTCAGGTTGGAAAGAGCTGGTTACAACCTGGGATGCACTGCTGCATAGTGATATGAAGGCAGATTGAACTTTGGTTCTAAAAAGAACTAGACAGTTATCGGAACAGAAAATATTTGCTTGGCTACATGCAAGAGCTAAGGGGGCACAAAGAGAGTGGGATGAGGAGATTTGTTCTTGTAGCAAGTCAACACTGAAATGTTAAGACAACTAGCCACCTTCAGTTGTCATCAAGTTACAATTCTGCACTAACTCGTTGACTAATCAGCTTTTTTCCAAAAGCTTTGATGAACGTATTCATTCCTTACCAAAAGTAAATTTATTTCCCCAACTACAACTATCCACATAAAAATAGCCTGTTTCATCTAGCCTAAAGTTACAACTTTCTATTGTGTGAAAAACTATGGCAGATACATAATACTTGCCACATTCAATTTCCTTTTTCAAAGTCATACATGTTCTCATTAAATTGGACTCATTAATGCATTAATTTAAATGAAGCCTGTCAGATCCAAGTTTCCTGCAGTGCGAACTGGTGCACTCAACCTATTGTTCACGACACAATTTAACTCAACGCCCTTAAAAAGAAACAAATGATTCAGTACTACAGAGAAAAAATATATTACTAGACATGCTGGCGTTTCAGTATCACTCATGCTTAGAACTGAAACTATTATCCAAACGAACGATAGAATTATGCTAATTAGACATTGCGATTGAACATCATGAGGATTTGCCGTACGAGTAAGAAACCCTTACAAGACAAAATACTAAACAAACATTTTACTCCTGCCAGGTTAAATGGTTGCATTATACGGCACGCATTCCTGCTAACACCGATAGTTCAATAAAATTGAATTCAAATTGCAGGCGGACTCCAAATTCACGCGATGTAGCCTGCTTTTTTCGGCAAGAATTCCTTTCCCCACCCAAACTGGCATCAGTCCTTCACAAATGTCAGCTGGATGTTGCTGTCAGGCACTTGCCCCACGGAAAAAACCCGAATTGTTACATTTAGCTTTTTTGGGGGGGGGGGGGAAAGAGAAGAGAAAGAGAGAAACAGGAGGCATTTATCAGGCTTCTCGCCTTTTCCCTCCCACAGGCAGCGGTAAAAAGGGCAAGGCCCACGGTAACTGGGGGCGAAGAGGGTTTAAAAACAGGAATCGATACACATACACAGAGGCTCAAAGGAGGAGAGCTGTCAGGCCAAGCGGGATCTGCCGGCAGGAAAGGGGAGCGGCTTCTTCCCCTCACTGCAAAGAGAGGCTGAGCAGGCCCCAGGCCAGCCTTCCGGGATCAGGCAGCGCTTTCCAGCGCATCCACCACACAAAAGGCCGCTGAGGAGGAAGAGGAGGAGGAGGACGAGGAGTAGCCCTCCCTGCCTTCCTCCTCCAGCTCCACACTGAGCACTCACCTCCTCCCAGCCGCCTCACAACCGCACCACCACCCACCGCCCCTTTCGCCTTGCCTTCCCGGCTTCTGCAGACCTCCGCGAGTAATCCTTGCCCGATCTTCGTTTCGGTTCCCCGCGCGAAAAAAAACAAATAAAAATCACTTCGGAAAAGTCTAAGCCCTCCGCAACTTCCAAGATGGCGCCTCCTTCCGACGGGGTTTCCTGCGGCACGTCACAGGGGCGGGTCAGAGGTCAGCGCCTTCAGGTTCCGTCATTCATCGTCTTCCGCCCAGAGGCTGGGGTTCTTTATGCATTGCGGCTGGGACGTTGGTGTCGTTGGTGTAGCTTTTTGCAATGTTCATATTTCAGAATTTTACTTCCCGTTGCCGTTTAGAATTGTTGGAATCGTGCGCTCGAACTATTGACCATTTAATTTTCCTTTTTTTAAACAAAAACAAAGTCACAATATCAAGTGTTCCCTACCTGCAATTCTGATTGCAGCTGAGTTCTATCTGCTTTAGCAAGTCCAAAGTGATCACATTAACATTCAGCATTAACTTGGGTTTCACATTGATTGGCAAGCATCCGTCTGATATTGATGGGAAAACGAAACACATGGGAGAAAGGAATATGAGATATCGTAAGATCATAAAGTTTACTTCATTAATGGTGCCATGAAATTACTATATATTGCAAAAAAAGTCTGAATTACTCGTGCATTAGGGGACTAACATAGAACATTACAGCGCAGTACAGGCCCTCTAGCCCTCAATGTTGCGCCAACCTATGAATCCAATCTGAAGCCCATCTAATCTACACTATTCCATTATCGTCCATATGTTTATCCAATGACCATTTAAATGCCCTTAAAGTTGGCGAGTCCGCTACTATTGCAGGCAGGGCATTCCACGCCCTTACTACTCTGAGTAAAGAACCCACCTCTGACTTCTGTCCTATATTTATTACCCCTCAATTTAAACCTATGTCCCCTCGTGCTAGCCATCACCATCCAAGGGAAAAAGGCTCTCACTGTCCAGCCTATCTAATCCTCTGATCATCTTGTATGTATCTATTAAGTTGCCTCTTAACCTTCTTCTCTCTAACGAAAACAGCCTCATGTCCCTCAGCCTTTCCTCATAAGACCTTCCCTCCATACCAGGCAACGTCCTGGTAAATATCCTCTTCACCCTTTCCAATGCTTCCACATCCTTCCTATGATGCGGCGACCAGAATTGTACGTAATACTCCAAGTGCAGCCACACCAGAGTTCTGTACAGCTGCAACATGACCTCATGGTTCCAAAACTCAATACCACTACCAATAAAACCTAACACACCGTACACCTTAATAACCCTGTCAACCTGGGTGGTAACTTTCAGGGATGAATGCACATGGACAGTGAGATCTCTCTGCTCATCCACACTACCAAGAATCTTACCATTAGCCCAGTACTCTGTGTTCCTGTTACTCCTTCCAAAGTGAATCACTTTTCTGCATTAAACTCCATTTGCCACCTCTCAGCCCAGCTCTGCAGCTTATCCATGTCCCTCTGTAACCTGCAACATCCTTCCACACTATCCACAACTCCACCGAATTTAGTGTCATCCGTAAATTTACTAACCCATCCTTCTACACCCTCATCCAGGTCATTTATAAAACTGACAAACGGCAGTGACCCCAAAACAGATCCTTGCAGTACACCACTAGTGAACTCCTGGATGAACATTTCCCATCAACCACCACCCTCTGTCTTCTTAAAGCTAGCCAATTTTTGATCCAAACTGCTAAATCACCCTCAATCCCATGCCTCCGTATTTTCTGCAATAGTCTACCCTGCGGAACCTTATCAAACGCGTTACTGAAATCCATATACACCACATCAACTGCTTTACCCTGATTCACCTGTTTGGTCACCTTCTCAAAGAACTCAGTAAGGTTTGTGAAGAATGACCTGCCCTTCACAAAACCGTGTCGACTATCCCTAATCAAATTATTCCTTTCTAGACGATTATAAATCCTATCTCTTATAATCCTCTCCAACGTTTTACCCACAACCGAAGTAAGGCTCATTGGTCTATAATTGCCAGGGTTGTCTCTGCTCCCCTTCTTGAACAATGGGACAGCATTTGCTATCCTCCAGTCTTCTGGCACTATTCCTATAGACAATGACGACATAAAGATCAAAGCCAAAGGGTCTGCAATCTCGTCCCTAGCTTCCCAGAGAATCCTAGGATAAATCCCATTCAGCCCAGGGGATTTACCTGTTTTCACACTTTCCAGAATTGTTAACACCTCCTCCTTATAAGCCTCAATCCCATCTAGTCTAATAGCCTGTATCTCAGTATTCTCCTTGACAACAATGTCTTTTTCCTGCATGAGTACTGACAAAAAATATTCATTTAGCGCCTCTCATATCTCTTCGGACTCCACGCACAACTTCCCACTACTGTCCTTGACTGGTCCTAATCTTACTCTAGTCATTCTTTTATTCCTGACATACCTATAGAAAGCTTTAGGGTTTTCCTTCATCCTACCTGCCAAAGACTTCTCATGTCCCCCCATGGCTCTTCTTAGCTCCCTCTTTAGGTCCTTCCTGGTTAATTTGTAACTCTCGAGCGCCCTAACTAAGCCTTCGCGCCTCATCTTTACATAAGCCTCCTTCTTCCTCTTGACAAGAGATTTAACTTCTTTAGTAAACCACAGTTCCCTCGCTCAACCACTTCCTCCCTGCCTGACAGGTACATACTTATTAAGGACACGCAGTACCGTTCCTTGAACAAGATCCACATTTCAATTGTGCCCAGCCCCTGCAGTTTCCTTCCCCATCCTATGCATCCTAAATCTTGCCTAATCGCCTCATAATTGCCGTTCCCCTAGCTATAACTCTTGCCCTGCGGTATATGCCTATCCCTTTCCATCGCTAAAGTAAACATAACCAAATCGTGGTCACTATCACCAAAGTGCTCACTTACCTCCAAATCTAACACCTGGCCTGGTTCATCATCCAGTACCAAATCCAATTTTGCCTCGCCTCTTGTTGGCCTATCTACATACTGTGTCAGGAAACCCTCCTGCCCACATTGGACAAAAACTGACCCATTTAAAGTACTCGATCTATAGCGTTTCCAGTCAATATATGGAAAATTAAAGTCCCCCATAACAACTACCCTATTACTTTTGCTCCTATCCAGAATCGTCTTTGCAATCCTTTCCTCTACATCTCTGGAACTTTTCGGGGGCCTATAGAAAACTCCCAACAGGCTGACCTCTTCTTTCTTGTTTCTAACCTCGGCCCATACTACCTCAGTAGATGAGTCCTCATCAAACGTCCCTTCTGCCCCGTAATACTGTCCTTGACTAACAATGCCACACCTCTCCCTCTTTTACCACCTTTCCTGATCTTACTGAAACATCTGAAGCCTGGAACCTGCAACAACCATTCCTGTCTCTGCTCTAACCACGTCTCCACAATTGTCACAACATCAAAGTCCCACGTACCAACCCATGCTGCGAGTTCACCCACCTTATTCCAGATGCTCCTGGCGTCGAAGTAGACATACTTCAAACCAGCTTCCTGCCTGCCAGTACGCTCCTGTGACCTTGAAACCTTATTCATGACCTCACTACTCTCAACCTCCTGTACAATGGAGCTACATTTCAGGTTCCCATCCTCCTGCTGAATGAGCTTGAACACTCCTGAAGACCATTAGCAAACTCCCCCTCCCCCCCACTCCAGGATACCAGTACCCCTCTGGTTCAGGTGTAGACCATCCCGTTTGAAGACGACCTACCCCAGAATGAGCCCCAACTATCCAGGTATCTGCTGTTCTTCCCCAATCAGACCTATATATGAGTCCAATACAAAAATCTTTAGTAAATGTGACTTTTTTTCAGCAGTACTCAACTTCTGAACCTCAAATATTTGAATAATTTTGCAATTGTAGAACATTCTGTTGTCATAAGCCCTTCCTGTTTTATTATTTTACGCTTCCCTATGTTGTCAGTTTAGTTTGTTGTAATTTGCTAACTTTGATTGGTTGTGCTTGTGGACGTGCTGTGACTTGACCTTCTGCTACTAACTGTCATGCCTTTCCTAGTGCCCAACATGTCCACACTGCCTTCCCACACCAATCAGAAAGCAACATTAAGTATTATCTTTAACCTAAAGACTCCGTATTACCTGATTTGATTATTCTTTTAACATGTCAAGATTATTTTAAACTGGTAATGATTATTCTCCTGGGTGGTTCATAGCAATATGCTCTTACACTACATAGACTCCTGTAAGACCATAAGACATAGGAGTGGAAGTAAGGCCATTCGGCCCATCAAGACCACTCCACCATTTAAATCATGGCTAATGGGCATTTCAACTCCACTTCCCTGCGCTTTCCCTGTAGCCCTTGATTCCTTCTGAGATCAAGAATTTGTCGAGCTCTGCCTTGAAGGCATCTAATGTCCTGGCCTCCACTGCACTCCGTGGCAATGAATTCCACAAGCCCACCACTCTCTGGCTGAAGAAATGTTGTCTCATTTCCATTTTAAATTTACCCCCTCTAATTCTAAGGCTGTGCCCACGGGTCCTAGTCTGTAGAATCCAAGGCGATCCCAAATTGCTGGATACTAATGATGCAGAGCTGATTTTGTCAGTACTATCTTTAAAAATAAACAAAATGCAGCCCTACAAAGATGTAAAATGTTGGCAATATTTAACAAGTCTTGTAGCATTCATGGAGACAGAAACAAAGTTAACAATTCAGGTTGTTAACCTTTTATCAATTACAGTAGGTTTACTTGTTGTTTTCTCTCCACAGATGCTGTCTATGTGCATTTTGTATTTTTCGAAGACTCCTGTCATCCACAGTATTTTTGTTTTCCATTATAAGAAGAGTTCTCTGTAAGCTAAGTAAAATTTGACAATTATAAACATAAAATCTTTTACACAAGCCAAGCATTACCAATGTTAGTTGTCGATAACATGGTACAGGCAGAGATGCAAGTTGCAAATAAGATGCAACTTATTTGTGTTACATTTCTCAGCGTAGTTTGAATCGTTCATGAGCAGAGGTTGAGAATTTATCTTACTTCTGTGCATTTTCCAAAAGATTAACCTTTTTAATAATGTTCATTTGCTACAAATCTACATTGTGTAGAGTAAACTATTGAAGTCTCAAGTGGATGTCAATACTTTTGCATCCTCATTAATTCATCAAATATGATAACGCCAGTACCAATCACAATGTCAAAACTCCTTGCGCTATGAGATCACATTTTCTGTTACTGTCTCCAAGTAGAGCAGTGATGCTCCATCATGTTCATCCACAGTTGCACTTTCTCAGTTTAATCTTCCTGATCATCGCTGTCATCAGATACATCACTTAATAGGAATTCACATTATTCAGGCCAATAAAGGTGATTCACTCTAATGCAATACCTTGCTGTTTCTCTTCCTGTACCATTGGAGGCACGCCCATCCTTAGCTTCCTCCACTGTCAGAGTAAGGCCAAACGGGAGCTTACAGCTTCACCAGCTTCAAAGTCTCTCCCCTCCCAACCTATCTATCTAACCCCAACCTGTCCATCTTCCTGCTCACCTATCCGCTCCACCCCTCCCACTGACCAACCACATTAACCACCTACCTGCATCCACCTATCTCCATCCCGCCTACGCTACCCCCAGCCCACCCCTCTATTTATTTCTGGGTTTACCTCCCCCTCCTGCGCGCTGACAAAGGGTTTTGGCCTGAAACGTTGACTTCCCTGCTCCTCAGATGCGATATGACCTGCTGCGCTTTTCCAGATCCGCATTTATTGACTCTAGCTTCCAGCATCTGCAGTTCTTACTGTTTCCAAGTAACGGTATTACAGCTGAGTAAAGATATCCACAAGGACGTGAGGGAGGAGGCGGCCAGAGTTGGCTGGAGGAGGAGCCTATAAGGAAAGATGGTGGAGTAACAATAGTTGGAGTTTCTGGGGTAGTTCAGGAAGCACAGCAGAAATTCATCCCAAGGAAGAAGAAACATACTAAGGGGAGGACTAGACAACTGTAGCTGACAAAGATAGTCAAGGACAGTACAAAAGCAAGAGAAAAAACATACAATGTGGCTTACATCCCCATGAATAAATTGACAAAGAAAACCAAAAAAAAGATGCGTGAGGGAAAAGGTCCTGGCATGGATTGAGGATTGACTGACTGGCAGAAGGCCTGCAGTGGGAATAAATGGGTCTTTTTCAGGATGGCTGATGCTGAATAGTGGAGTTTCGCAGGAGACGATGTTGTGTGTACAATTATTCACGTGATATATTAACGATCTGAATGAAGGAATCGAGGGCATTGTTGCTCAGTTTGCAGATAACACAAAGTTAATGGAGAAACAGGTAGCATTGAGAAAGTGGAGAGGCTGCAGAAGGACTTGACAGGCTGGGAGAGTGGACAAAGATGTAGCATATAGAGTACAATGTGACAAAGTGAGATTATGCAATTTGGTAAGAAGAAGTTTCTAAATGTGAAAACCAAAAATGACCAAAGCTCAGCCACAAAAATGGATACTAATCAACAAAATCCAAAAAGACCATAAGACCGTAGGCCAAATTAGGCCATTTGTCTCATTGAGTCTGCTCCACCATTTGACCATGGCTAACATGTTTCTCAACCCCATTCTCCTACCTTGTCCCTGTAATCCTTGATCCATTTCCTAATCAAGGATCTATCTATCTCTATTTCAAGTATGCTCAATGACTTGGCCTGTACAGCCTTCAGTGGCTATGATTTCTGCAGATCCATCACCTTCTGAAGAAATTCCTCCTCAACTCAACACAGTTAACTCTTCACTCGGAGACTGTGCCCTCCGTTCCAAGTCACTCTTACTAGTGAAAACATCTTCTCCATGTCCACTCTATCCACGCATCTTAGTGTTCTGTAAATTCCAATATTCATTAACAAAGACTGAAAATGATCAATCAGGACCAATATTCATCATCATAGACCAATAACCATTGACAAATTCAAATACTCAACAACAAAGGCTGATGTTCATTAACAAAAACTGAAACTCTTCAAAAAAAAACAATAATAATTAACAAAGAGCAGAACACACCAACAAAACTGAATATGTATCTGTCTCTAAAAGCAACAGCAATAAGTCCATAAGAATTTTCGGGTGACATATCCAAGAAATGAAGCATGGCAAAGTGACCCGCCACATTCTTCACGACACCTGGGACTGATAACACTTCAGCACATAGTGACACTTGGTGTTTGTGAACAAAGGGTATAGCTTCATGAAACTGCAAATCCAGTTGGCCATCAGGATATGGGTAACATTGATTATGTTTTCTCTCCACCTACACCATTTGTCTGGAGACTTGTACATGGTAGGCCTGTGGATTTGAACCATTTTCAACTTCCAGCCAAAGAGGAAGATGGTTCAGATGATCACCACGGTGCAGGATCAGGGTATGGGCCTATTTAGAGTCGTAGAGATGTATAGCCTGAAAACAGACCCTTTGGTTCAACTCATCCATGTCGACCAGATATTGTAAATTAATCTAGCCCCATTTACCAGCATTTCTCCCACATCCCTCTAAACCCTTCCTAGTCATATACCCATCCAGGTGCCTTTTAAATGTCGTAATTGTACCAGCCTTCAGTACTTCCTCTGGCAGCTCATTCCATAAGTGCACCATCCTCTGCATAAAAAAACTTGCCCCTTAGGTCCCTTTTAACTGTTTCTCCTCTCGCTTTAAACCTATGCCCTCTGGTTTTGGACTCCCCAACCCTGGGAAAAGACCTTGTCTATTTACCATATCCACACCCCTCATGATTTTATACACCTCTGCAAGGTCACCTCTCAGCCTCTGATGCTCCAGGGAAAATAGCCCCAGCCTATTCAGCCTCTCCCTATAGCTTAAACCCTCCAACTCTGGCAACATCGTTCTAGATTTTTTCTGAACCTTTTCAAGTTTCACAATATCATTCCCATAACAGTACACAGTATTCCAAAAGTGGCCTAACTAATGTCCTGTACAGCTGAGACATGACCTCCCAAATCCTATACTCAATGCACTGACCAATAAAGGGAAGCATACCAAATGCCTGCTTCACTATGCTGTCTACCTGTGACTCGACTTTCAAACCACACTCCAAAGTCTCTTTCAATAAATGTGGAGCTAGAAAAGCACAGTCAGTCAGACAGCATCCAAAGAGCAAGAAAGTCAACATTTGGGCTGAAACCTTTCGTCAGGACTCCCAAGGTCTCTTTGTTCAGCAACACTCCTCAGGACCTTACCATTAAGTGTATAAGTCCTGCCCTGATTTGCCTTTGCAAAATGCAGCACCTCACATTTATCTACATTAAACTCCATTTGCCACTCCTTGGCCCATTGGCCCATCTGATCGTCATTGTTCTCTGAAGTTACCTTCTTCGCTGTCCACTACAGTTTTGGTGTCATCTGCAAACTTACTAACCATACCTCCTACGTTCACATCCAAATCATTTATAGAAATTATACTTGTGCCACCTATAGTAGTATTGAGATCACCTTGCACTTGATTACCCCAGGTTCTTACTTGTAGTATTTCCATAATGATGAGGGATCATTACACCCACAAGTCCTATTTTTGATTCACCGTGGTTACCTGTTCCTTTCACATTTTGATGAATGTGCTCAACCATATCCGCAGCACCATCAGGTAATCTGACCTGATGGTGAAGTGTACAAATGAGCACCAAGGCCTGTTCCTAAAGAACCTGATCTTGTTCTTCCCATGGTTGAGCTCTGACTCAATTCAATCAGGTCATGGATGTCACATGTGTTCACACCAACAGTGAATCCGAGTAGGAAACTGTGACATCATCTATGCACAGGGAGGCTTTAACTTGTGTGCCTCCCTAACTGAGATTGTCATGCCTCTTGGTCCTGCGTTATTCCTGATAGCCTCAACAACAGTTTCAATGCCACCTATGCACAAGTAAAGGGAGAGGAGACAATACCACCTAATTCCATATTTGATCAGAAAACTTCACAATTCATGCCCATTAATTGACACTGTGTACTGATCTTTGTGGATTGGATCCAGTTGTGCATTCCATCCCTAAACTCAATTTTGCAGAGCACATCATTATGTGGGCTTGCGGTATTCTGTCCAAGTCCTTTCTCTGGTGTAGACTGATGGGTTAAGTGTCTCCCCTTTGTGGTCATACCCCTGACGAGATCAATGCTCTCAGAGATGTTCTTGCCAGGTGCAATGCAGACTTGTTCCAATTAACTATGACCTTGAACAGAATTTGTAGCCAACGTTAAGAAGTAAAATATGTTGCCATTGGCTCATTTCCTCCCTCTTTCCACTATGTCTAGGTGCACTGCTGCAGTCTGCATCTAAGGCGGAGAAAGCCTGTCGTGGAGCATGTTGACCTTGAAGGTTTGGGCAGGTGACCACAGAGTGAGGGCAGGTGGGGAAACGCGATGGTGCGGGCTGGCATTTGTGGCTAGAACGCCCAGACACGCTGAGAACGTCCTGTCCAGATGTGGGTTTGTCTTGCTCAGCTTCAACTTGTAAAGGGTTATGGGTCACAGCTAGCATGGAGGTGGAGCTCCCACGCGTCCACTTTGGGACATCGGAGGAAACTTCTGAGGGGGCTGATGTGTGATTCTTCCTCTCTGCAGGTCTGCTGGAATCACCCTGCTTCTAGAGAGGAAGGAGCTGCTCATCCCCCACACACCTTGTCTTCGATGCTGAGTACCAATGGCTAAAGTGAGGTGGAGTAAAAGTCTGCGTGTGTATCCAGCAGGCACTGAGCTTTCTGCTGAACCTGACTTTCTGTGGAGACAACCAGGCATATGCATACAGAGCCAGCACAGCACAGATAGTGTTGATGGGTTCCTCCAACCTTTGATCCACCAGCCCACTGCTCCTCATTTTGTGTATGATCACACAATATATTCCTGCTGACGCTATGGGGTCCTCTCCTCCTTATGAGGAGAAGGATCTGGGATCCAGTAGTCCACTGAGTGGCAACAGCCTGGGTGTTTCCACCATGGCTAACTACAGAGACATTGTGCCAAAATGCCCACCAGAGTGCGTTCCCAAACCTAACCTTGCTAATGAGCCCACTGAGGAGCCAATATCTGAGCTGCTGGAGGGTGCAGCGGAAAGCCTTCCGAGTGTATCCTCTGGAGGGCAGAAGGTGGCTCCTCCCTCAGAGGTGAAGTCACTGAATGTATTTAGGAAAGAAATAGATTTTTAGAAGCTAAAGGAGTCAAGGAGTGTGAGGAGACACTATAAAGCATTGAGAGAAAGGATCAGCCATGATCATGTAATGGGGCAGCAGGCTCAGTGGGCTGAATGGCCAACTCCTGAATCTATGTTCCAAGATTCTGTGTTTCCTGTTTCGATGGTGGGTGAGGGTAATCTTACCTTTCCTTATGGATTCTGACATGTTGTCAGATTGAAGCTCACTGTCTCCAGCAGGTTCAGACTAATACAGTCTCACAGATTCGAGTCCAAGTGGATCTTTCTAGATTTTGTACAATATTGTATAATATATACCTTAGCCATTAACCATCATTAAGCTAAATAGTAGATTTTATTCTCATGGGATGTGGGTGCCACTGGCTGGGCGAGCATTTATTGCCCGTCCCTAGTTGCTGTTGAGATTGATTTTCATTAGACTGTCCTAAGTCAGTCTTTCTGAGCAAGTAATTGGAGTAGTTTCACTTTTCCTATCTGATTAGAGAATTTGAAAGGTTGCATTTAGTTTAGTTTGTTTTTTGCTGGTAAGGCCAGCATTTTTACAATTATTTGTCCTTTCCAAAAGAGATTAGATAGTTAAAACATATTCTTGACACTCAACTTTTGTACAAAATAAAATTCTGCAGTTTGTAAAACAAAGGACGATATGAAATGTTCTCATTAGCTTCTTTTTTTAAGATACTCAGCCTGTGTAAGATTCAGACATTTTTAGGATTGTCTTTTTCAATGGTTTACAGTCAATAAGAGCCACAATGTTACATGTAAACAGGTTCAAACTCCCAGTCAGACCCGTGTTGTGTATTTGGGGTGGGGAAGGGATAAAGTTGGTGGGGATGTATGGAGGGAGATTAAGTTGTACAATTGGTAAATTTACTGAGATTACAAGGTGTGGAGCTGGACGAACACAGCAGGCCAAGCAGCATCAGAGGAGCAGGAAAGCTGACATTTCAGGCCTAGACCTCCCCCTCCCTGGACTGACCTATCCCCTCCCTAACTCCCCACCTATACTCACCTTTACTGCCTCCATCCCCGCCTCTTTGACCTGCCTGTCCCCTCTCCATCTATCTTCTCCTCTATCCATCTTCTATCCGCCTCCCCCTCTCTCCCTATTTATTTCAGAACGCCCTTCCCCTCCCCTTTTCTGAAGAAGGGCCTAGCCGAGACCACCCTCCAGGATCAGGCTGCCACAATGGGATACCGCTGCACTAGCCAATGTTGATAGTGTTTGATTCACTAATGATAATACCATTAAATGACAATGGGCAATAGCTAGATTCTCCCTTGTTGGAGATAGTCATTGCCTGGCACTTGTGTGGTGTAAATCTTATTTGCTCTCTGTCATCCGAAGCTTGGATATTGTTCAGGTCTTGCTGCTATTGGAAATAAACTGTAAATGGTGCTGAAGGTTGTGCTATTGCAAATGAACATTCTCACTTCTGACACTACGATGGAGGCAAGATTGTTGATGAAGCAACTGAAAGTGATTGGGCCTAGGACACTGTCCTGAGGAACTTCTGCAATGAAGTCCAGAAGCTGAGATGACTGACTTCCAAAAACCGCAACCATCTTCCTTTATGCCAGGTATGACTCCAAACAATGAAGTGTTTTTCCCCAATTCCCATTGGATTTAATTTTGCTAGAGCTCCTTTTTGTCATACTCAGTCAAATGGAGTCTTAATATCAAGGGTAATGATAGTGCCGTCACTTCCAGAATTCAGCTATTTTATCCATTTTTGAACACAGGCTATAATGACGTCAGGAGTGTCTCTTGGTATCATGTGGACTGAATTGAATTGGCTGAGGACTGGCTTATGTGACGCTGGTGACCTCCAGTGGAGCCAGCGATGATCATCAACAGGCAGTTTCCTTACCCGTGTTTGATTTGATGCTGTGAGAATTTGTGGGCTCCGGAATCAAAGTTGAGGAGTCCAAGAGCAACTCCTTCCCTCTCAGATGTATACTGTACCACCGTGCTGCCATCTCTGCTGGGTATGTCTGGTCACACTGGCAAAGCAGATGGCACTGTCTGTGACATGGTCTATAAGTTCCAATTCTCTGAGTATGGCGACATCGGATTGTTGTTTGACTAGTGTGCAAGACAGATTTCCCAATTTGGTATTCTAATGTTCGTTAGAAGGACTTTACAGGGTCAACATGGCGGTGTTAGCAATTGTTGTATCCCGTGCCTAGGATAATACCAGGTAGACTGTCCAATTTCATTCTTTTTTGATACTCTTATGTGGTTTGATACAAGTGAGTCCCTTGCTGGTCCATTTCAGAAGGCAATCAAGAGTCAACCACATGTATGCCAGACCAGGTAAGGATAGCTCATTTCCTTTGCTGAAGGTCATTAGTGAACCAGGTGGCATTTTACAACACTGTTTTCAATGGTCATCATTTGAACTTTAAATTCCTGATTTTTCTTTGACTCAAATTTCACCAACATTGTCTGGTGGGATTCAAGCCTGGGCTCCGAGAGCACTCTCTGAGTCTCTGGATTACTGCCATCAATGATTCCACTAAGACAGTGCCTCCCCTTTTGACAAAACTTCTCCTTGTTCAGCAAACCTCAGGATCTGTAAGGGCTAGGAATCATGGAAGGACCATAGATACCCAGCAACGTATTCCCAGATGCTGAAACATCCACCTCTGCAATTATATTTGACACACTAATAAAGAAGACAACTATTTCATCTGTAAAACTAATCACGGTGTTACCATTTTTAAGGTCCTTTCTCCATCGAAGCATTTGATTAATGCCAAACCAAAGCTTTTATGGCCTGCAACAGACAATGCATCAGTGAGCACCCTGTTACAATTTTTGTATTTATCCAGAAAAAAATCCATGAATTTCACATGCAACCGACCTTGACAGAAATGTTACAGATTCATGGGGCCATAATTCGACACATCTTCTGAATCAATTGAATTGCCATTGGATTTATTATTCAGGTAAATGGCCATGGATATATTTTATATACGCTTTGCAATGCACCTTTCTATCATACATTTTCATAACCTATAATTAGAATCAGTTGTGTTGGCCTATCCTGAAAACCAGAATTTTCTTCAGACAGACAAATGATTTATAAAAATAGCTAATCCATACAAAACTGTGTTGGGGACTGCCCCCCAGAATATTTCAATACACAGCAGGTCTGTCTCAGCAACTCTGTTTATTGATTGTATTTCCATTTTCTGCTTTCTCTTGTCAGGGAATCCTGAGTCTATACTCTAGTGGTTTCACTGTTGGTGCCAGGGAATGTACTGCTCACTGCCCAGAGACCAAGACTGAGTCAGCAATGCTTATAAAAATAATTCCTGCAGTGGCAGATGAGAGACATAAATCATTGGAAATAAACTACTCCGAGAACCACTGCGCACATGGAGCAAACATCTTCACCTGTAGTATTTTTTTTCTGGACTCATACAGGAAATATGATAATAGATATGACAGATTTGAGGAATGTTCCTGCAATTGTATCACAGCATGAGATAAGGCCAGCACAGGAATGCCAAATCTGGGGAAATGAGAACACGAATTAACTAACTTGTGTGAAGTACAACAGCTATATTTAGTTACCTAATATAAGTTATAACAATGCCAGTGTTTATCATTAATGATCTCTGACATGTGAACTGTGCACAAAATTCACTCAAGAAGCTTAATGTCATCAATGACAAGCAGTCTATTTGTTTGGCAAACCTCCCCAAATCTCAATATTGCCTTAAACCTTCACACCTCCACCTCGTGCACACAGTGTGCCATGTACATGATACATTGCAGCAATGCAGCCAAGAGTCCTCCAACAGCATCTTCTAAACCCAAGTCCTCTATCATTCAGAAAGGCAAAGGCAGCAGGCACAAGGGAACACCACCATCCACCAGTGTCCCTCCCATACCACACACCATCATGACTTGGAACCATGTCACCTTGACTTCTAAGTAACTAAGTCAAAAAACTGGAACTCCCCTCCAAGTAACAATGTGGGTACAATTAAACCGGATGGACAGGATCAATTCATATAGGCAGCTGATTACCAGCTTTTTGAAGGCAGTTCAGAGTGGGCAACTAATGCCGTTCTAGCCAGCATCCTGAAAAGATTTACATGCACAAACTGAAATTTTGATGGTCAAATATTGTGTTGACTTGACACAGTTCATATGCTGTTGTCTACTTATGAGAATAGTGGGTGTTGGTATGATCTCTGCCCCCCAGGCTTCAGCTTTTGGGCTGATACATTTCGTCTGACGGAGCATTAACCCGAGGCTTTGACTGGTTTGGTGTCGAAAAGCCGTGGGCGGGATGTGCAAAAAACTGGAACTCCCCCTCAGTCCTGTGCAACAATTGTTCCTCAAACAACATGACAAACAATAAAATAACTAACTTGAGTTGGAGAAGGAAATTAAAGAAGAGGGAATTCAATTCAACATTTAATTTGAAATGCTTGTTTCCAGCATAATAACAAGTACAAATATTTCAAACAGCATAGGATACCTCTTTGAGTGCAAAATCAAAAATGCTTTGGATATTGGAAAGCCAAAATAAAGCCCGAAAACATTGCAAATACTCAACAGGCATTGGGTTTTGTAGTTGGGACGTTATGTTATAGTTGTATAAGTTATTGGTGAGCCTGTCCTTGGAGTATTGAGAACAGTTTTGATCACCCTGTGAAAGGAAAGGCGTAGTCAAACTGGAAAGTGTGCGAAGAAGATTTACAAGGATGTTGCCAAGACTAGTAGACCAATAGAGAGAGGATTGCCAGGACAGGACCTTTTTTCCTTGGAATTTAGGAGAATTAAGGTGTATAAAATCATGAGGTGCACAGGTAGGATGAATGCATATAGTCTTTTTCCCAGGGTTGGGGAATTGAAAACTAGAGGCATAGGTTTAAGGTGAGAGCGAAAAGCTTTAAGAAGGACCCGATGGGCAACTTCTTCATGCAGAGAGAAGTTTGTATATGGAATGGGCTGCCAGAGAAAGTGGTTGAGGCAGATACACTAGCAACATTTAAAAAACATTTGGATAGTTACATGGATGGGAAGGGATTGAAAATGTGGAAGTCAGGAGTAATTCAATGACAAAAGGGACAATAGTGCAAGGCAAAAGTGGGCGATGAATAAGTCAGTAACTATACAACCGATGAATCGACAGGAGGCATGAATGGAAAAAACACATCATTATTGACGATTGCTATCCAAAAGATGTGGGCAAAGGTTATTATCTGAAGTGTTCAATTCAGTGTTGAGTCTGGAAGGCTGTAAAGTGCATGACTGAAACACAGGGTGCTGATCCTCAAATTTATACTACACTTCATTGGAACAGTGTAGGACAGTAGAGAGATCAGAGTAGGAGTGAGGCAGAGAATTGAAATGATAGAGCACTGGAACTTCAGGATTGCAGATGAAATGGATGTGTTCTGCAAAGCAATCATTCCTATTGACATTGTGCCAATGAAACTTGAGGAACAGCACCTCATCGTTTGATTGTAGACACTTCACAACCTTTCAGGCAAAACAAAGGTTCAACAATCTCAGATCGTAAGCATGGTTATCCAAGTGGTTCTGAGCTGAAATACTAACTCTGATGTTTCCTGACCTGCTGAGTAATTACTGCATTTGCAGTTTCATTTCATATTTCTTCCTGTCCTTCCAAATATTATACCTCAACTAGCACCTGGCAAAACATATGATCTGATCAGTTTATTTCAGTGGTGTTTGTGGATGCTTGCTATGTCTGAATTGGTTTCTGCATTTCTTACAATACAGCAATGGCTACACTTCCAAAGCATTGTATTGGCTAAAATTGATGAAGTGCTGAGATTGTAACTGGTGCTGTAAAGAAGTCTTTCCTTTCCTTTTAAGTCATGTTAAGGTGCCTCCATGGCAGAATAAATAGAAATCCAACAATTTGATGCGTTTTATCAGTGTTTTAAATCCCCAAAGCTTTTTGCATTGTTATGATCCCAGCTGATAGTATTATCAGACAAGTCAGATCCCAAATCTGCTTTGATAGATAATACTTCTTTTGTGTTTGGTTAGTCTTTTCTTTTGATTCATTTTTTTCCCTTTATTCATTCACAGGATGAGGGCATCGCTGCTAGGCAGCATTTATTGCCCATCCCTAATTGCCCAGAGGGCAGTTAAGAGTCAATCATATTGCTGTGGGTCTGGAGTCACATGTAGACCAGACCAGGTAAGGATGACAGATTTCATTCCCTAAAGGACATTAGTGAACCAGATGGGATTTTCCTGACAATTGACAATGGATTCATGGTCATCATTAGATCCTTAATTCCAGATATGTATTGAATTCAAATTCCACCATCTGCCATGGCAGGATTTGAACCTGGGTCCCCGGAACATTATCTGAGTCTCTGGGTTAACAGTCCAGCAATAATACCACTAGGCCATCACCTCCTCATCAACACGGTAGTTAGTCACTAAGACATATTTACGCGTGACTGTAGATTTTCTTTAACAACTGAACAGAAGTTTATTACATGAAAGATTTCTTTTAGAAAAATGACCAAGTTATATCAGTCGGTTCCATTCTTGTGTGATCTTGTGTTATGAGAAAATCGTGCATTAGCTGCACTATTTAAACTAACGGGGCTGGAATCGCATTATTGCCAATACAGGTAAGGAAAGTTCACATTCTACAAATAACGGTCGAAATCCTTCAATTGTGTTAAAGCTAATTCACATTGTAGAAACACACATTTTGGCAGAACCGACTGTATATGATAGCCAGAATGAATCCAAATCACAGAGTCAATCAAAGCCTTAACCTGACACTATCCATTACAGAGACTCAAATCCAGAGAAATTAGTCCATCTCCAAATTCAAAAAATGACAGTACTATCTATAAATGACCCACCTTTCATCACAGCATCCAATGTAATCGTTTCCAAAAACTTACGTGAGTAAATGCAAGATCAAATTTTCACATGAACAACTTAAGATTGTGGCTTTATACCCCTGAAATTTTTTTTCAGGTGTTGATTGAGGAGAATTAATAATAACTGTCACTGGATAACATCTCTAAAACATCTGAAGACATTTAACAGAAACAATTATCCAATTTGATTTGAGGGAAGACTACTACCCACTGAGACAAAATTGAGATTGGGCAGCACATGCACAGGGATAGATTGTATAAATAGGAGTCATGTGTACTCAGGGAGCAAAAGAAGATTCAGAAATACATGAGGTGGGAAATTTGGTTGAGTCCAGTAAACATACATGAGGAACAGAGGACTGGGGATGTTAGTTAGCACTTCAGACATCAAAAAGAAATAGTTTATCAAGAGGAAATCCTTACTTTATTTGCGAAATAAACCCACAGAGGCCGGTATCCTGTCACCAAGTCACCCTTTATTTACATGTGTATAGGACTCAACACTGGTCCGACTTCCTCAGAACGAGCTCTTGAAGTGAACAGAACATCAAATATTCCTGCTCATATCTTCCAGCCAGGGCTCCCTGATTGAATCAGGTTAATGTGCTCAATAAGCGAAGTCATATCTATGAGGTCCACCTGGCTGATTTCAGTACAATCATTACATCCCTCCCCCTTTGAGTCTGAGGACTTAGGTTGGTTCTTTATCTTGTAGCTTAAGATATGGGCAGTATGTCCCAGAACGTGGTCTGCCTCTTGCATCTGGAGCATTTCTGATGAATTTCATCTTCTTCAGGCAGTAAAAGAGTCAAGGCTGTGATATCCACTGTGTCCATCTCAGATTCTAAGGTTCCTTTGATGCTAGATAGAGGGAGAGAATGCATGGGTTCTGACAGACTTTCCAGCTGTTCCGAGGGGCTGTGTATGTTTTGCTCATGCCCCATTTGCAAGTTTGCAGTTTTCATGTGGTCTATATGTTTGTTCAGGACTGCCTCACCTACCTGAACTTTGTGCATCATGGAACCTAACCTCTAGTCAATCATGCCCCTCACTCATGCAGGGCCATTCCTGTGGTTTAGACACCAAACTGTGTGCCCTGAAGTAAACTGCCTCTCTTGCTTAGAGGAATCTTATATCCAACATTGGCAATCCTGATGCTGTTTTTCCCTCCCTCCCAGGTCCAGGAAGATCAGATTTAACCTGGTGCAGAGTCTTCTCCCCATTGGCAACTCTGCCTGTAGCTGCATGAGGGCCGGTCCAAAAATCAAACAGGAAACACGACCGTTTGGTATTGAGTGAAGCTTTAGGCTGTTTCTTTAACCTGCCTTCAAAGTTTGGGCTCCTCTTTCCACCAGACCATTGGACGATGAATTGTATGGAGCGCTGGATGCCATTTGACTTTAGGGGATACTCAAATTCCCTGCTAGTAAATGAAGGCCCACTGTCTGTTGCCAAGACTTCTGGGAGCCTGTGTATTGCAAAAGATGCTTGCAGCTTTTCCATTGTCATCCCCATGTTTGATGAATGAACTCTCTGTGTGTGTAGCCAATTTCAGTGGGCATCCACAACAACTAAGAACATTGAGCACTGGAAAGGGCCAGCATAGTCGAAGTGTAACCAAGTCTAGGGTTTACCTGGTCATTTCCATGAATGTGGGGGTGCTGCAGGTGCTAATCATTGTCCTTGTTGGCACTCTGGGCACTGCCTCTCCAATGTGGCTCTGTCTGCATCCAATGCTGGCTGTCATACATAACCTTGTATGAACATCTTCATTTTGGACAACCCTGGATGACCCTGATGCTGTTCAGTAAGTATCTGGTGGTGACCTTTTCTTGTGACAATCACTCTTGCTCTCCATAATAAAATACCACCCTCTATGGTAATGTGGTCTCACTGGGTCCAGGAAGGTGTCGATTCTGGTTGTGCTAGCTGTTTTGTTTCAACACCACCAGCTGCTTTAGTCTTCTAGGAACAGACCTTTTTGCGTCCACACTCTGATATTGTGAACAGTGACTGGAAGGGTGAACAGAAAGATTAAAACCAGAATAGGCTCTTGCAGAGGCAGTACCAACGGCTAGTGGGAGGCAGATCAAGGCATCGGCATTTGCTACTTGGCCTCGTGGATCGTCTTCCAACTTGTAACTGTATGCGCTTAGAATGAGAGCCCACGGGTGAATTCGAACCAAAGCTATGGGCAGCATGGTCTTCTCCTCCTTGAGTAGCCCTAGGATTTGTGGTCTGTTGTTATGACAGGTTTATGTCTGCAAAGGTATTGGTGGTCCTTTCTCACACCAAAAATGACCGCTAAACCTTCCGTCTCTATCTGGGCATATCTGCGCTCTGCATCAGCCAAAGTCCAGGAAGCAAAGGCGTTATGGCCATCTGTGGGCCAACGCTATCCCTAGGGTGGGGGATTTCAAGAGTAGGGGGCATATTTTTGAGGTGAGAGGAGAAAGATTTAAAAAGACATGAGGGACAACTTTCTTATGTGTTCCCGTGTGGAAGCGGGGACGGTTACAACATTTAAAAGACATTTGGATAAGAAGCTGAATAAGAAATCTGTAACTGAGCTTTTGATCATTTGTCCTAATTTATGCAAGTTGATGTCAAATTTTGCTTGCTAATGTTCCTTTGAAACATCTTTGGACATATTCGCTGCTTTAAAATTGCTCTGTAAATACAAAATATTTGTTGTGATTCAAGATCCTGTTGCCATGTTCCTCATGGGGTAAATATGCATAGCCTCTAGGTGGCGCCACAATATGATATAACATTGAAGCCAAAGATATCTCTGAAAGAAATATTAGAATTAGCCTATATAATAACCTCATCTTTCAGTATTTTCCTCTTGGTTTATCAAAATATATAATTATTTGTGATAGATATAAAAATAAGCAACAAGAACACGAGAAAATGAGAAGGAGGTAGTTATTCAGCCTCTCAGATCTGCTTCGCCATTTAGTAAGATCATAGCTGAACTGTCCCAGGTCGCAACTCCTGTTTTTGTATAAACTCCACTAGGTTTAAAAAAAGCCCATCTACCTCCTCTAGGCGTAGAGTATAAAAGCAAATATGTGATGCTACACCTCCACAAATCATTGTTTAGTCCACACTTGGAGTATTGTGTTCAATTCTGGGCACTTTATTTAAGGAAGGATGTTAAAGCCCCGAGACAGTGCAAAAGAGATTTGCTAGAATGATAGCAAGGATGGAGGATTTTAGATACAAGGAAAAGGCCAAAGAAATTGGGCTCATTGTCCTTGGAACAGAAAAGGTTCAGAGGTGACCTTATTGAGGTATTCAAAATTTTGAACAGTTTTGACAGGGTAAAGAGGGATATTCTGCTTCGACCAATTGGTATGTCGGTAATCTGGGCTCACAATTTCAAGATTGTCAACAAGAGAGCTAGGAATGAGATAAAGAGAAACTTCTTTACTCAGAGAGTTGTTAGGATTTGGAATGCATTGTCAGCAGAGCGGTGGAGGTAGATTCCATAGTAGTTTCAAAAAAGAACTGGGTATAAATTTGCAAGTGATTGATTTAGAGGGCTATGGAGATAGGGCTGGAAAATGAGAGTAGCTGGGTAGCTCTTTCACGAGCAAGTACAGAATCAGTTGGCCAAATGGCTTCCTTCTGTACTGTAAAACTCTATGTTTCTATATTCCTTTAAGTATTTTCAATGATCAAGCCTACTGAATCTCTCTAGAGAATTCATTGCCTTCTGAAGAGAAGAAATTCTTTTGCATCTCAGTTTTAAATGAATGTCCCCTTATTCTGTAATCTTAGATCAAGACTCCCCCACTGGTGGAACACAGAGTCGTAGAGTCATACAGCACGGAAACAGACTCTTTGGTCCAACTCGTCCATGCTGACCAGACATCCCAATCTGACCTAGTCCCATTTGCCAGCATTTGGCCCATATCTCTCCAAATCCTTCCTATTCATGTAGCCATTCAGGTGCTTTTTAAAGGTTTTAATTGTAAGATCATCATCTCCACCACTTACTCCGACAGTTCATTCCATACGCACACCACCCTTCACATGAAAAAGTTTCCCCATAGGTCCCTTTCAAATCTTTCACCTCTCACCTTGAACCTGTGCCTTCTAGTTCTCAGTCTTCATCCCCCACCTCCCCCACCCCGACTCCCACCCTAGGAAACAGGCTTTGGCAATTCACGCTATTCATGGCATTCATGATTTTAGAAACCTCCATAAGGTCACCCCTCAGTTTCCAATGCTCCAGGGAAAATAGCCCCAGCCTATTCAGCCTCTCCCAATAGCTCAAATCCTTCTATCCCAGCAACATCCTTGTAAATCTTTTCTGCACTCTCTCATGTTTAACAACATTCTTTCTAAAGAAGGATGATCAAAGCTGTACTTTGTATTCCACAACTGGCCCCACTAATGTCCAGTACTGCCATAACATGATGTCCCAACTCCTCTTCTCAAAGTCCTGACAAATGAAGGCAAGCATACCAAACACCTTCTTCACCACCCTGTCTAACTGCGACTCCACTTTCAAAGAACTACGCAACTGCACGCCGAGGTTTCTTTGTTCAGCAACACTCCCCAGGGCCCTACTGTTAACTGTATTAATCCTGCCCTGGTTTGCCTTATCAAAATGCAAAGCCTCACATTTATTGAAATTAAACTCCATCTGCCCATCCTCGGCCAATTGGCCCATCCGATCTAGGTCCCGTTGTACTCTGAGATAATCTTCTTCACCACCCACTATACTACCTATTTTGTTGTCAACTGCAAACTTACCAACCATCTTCACAACATCTATTCTGTCAAGCCCCCTTAGACTATTATAATTTTCAAAAAGATCACCCTTCATTTTCTTTTAAACTGTAAAGGATAAAGGTCTGACCTGTTTATTAGTTTTGACATGTCAACACCCTCTTCCCAAGAATAGGCCGAGCAATCTCCTTTGAACAGCTTCCAATGCCAATTTATCCTTTTGTGAATATGGTGAACTAATCTGTACATAGTATCCCAGATGTGGCCTCACCAACGTCCTATGCAATCGTAACAAGACTTCCTTAGTTTTAACATTCTCAGCAATAAAAGACAACATTAAGTTTGCCTAATTACTTACTTGATAAACCTGCATGTTAACATGCTGTGTCTCATGCACAGGAAAATCCACATCCCTCTCTGCTGCACCTTTTTAGGGTCTCTGTCCATTTGAATAATATTCTGCCTTTTGATTCTTTGTACCAAACTACCTAATGTCACAATTTCCTACATTGAAATCCACTTGCCAAGTTTTACACATTCATTGAACCTCTGTACGTCCTTTGCATATTCATTATGTCATCATCACATGTCCTCCACCTACTTTTGTACCATTGGTAAATCTGTATACATTACACTCTGCCCCTCCAGCAAGTCATTCATTACGGTAGTAAATAGTGGAGGGTCAGGGACTGATCCTACTGGTAGTCTACTCGTCTCGATTTTCCAACTAGAAAAAGTTCCATTAATCCTAAATCTCTGCATTCTGTGTGTTAACTGATCCTCAATCCATGATAATACATTACCCCAAATACCATGAGCTTCTATATTGTGCAATAACTTTTAAGTAATACATTATCAAATGCTTTCTGAAAATCCAACTATAATACAGCTACCAATTTGCCTTTATCAACTCTGCCTCTTAGATCCTCAAAGAACTTGAGCAAATTTATCAAACATAATTTCCCTTTCATAAAAGAAACATAGATGGAATGGATAGTCAGAGACATTTTCCCGGGTAGAAATGACTATTACGAGGGGACATAATGTTAAGGTGATTGGAGAAAGGTATAGGGGAGATGCCAGAGGTAGATTCTAGAGAGCGGTGGGCGTGTGGAATGCGCTGTCGGCAGTGATAGTGGAGTCAGATACTTTAGAGACTTTTAAGTGACTCCTGGATAGGCACATGGAGGATGATAAAATGTAGGGTATGCAGGGTAGTTTGGTCTTAGTAGGATCTGTAGGTCAGCATGACATCGTGGGTCAAAGGACCTGTAATGTGCTATAGTGTGCAATGTTCTTAAAACTATGTTGATTCCAGCATCTGCAGTTCCCATTATCTTTGATTCTTTTCGATTGCTTTAAGCTTTTCTATTATTTTCTTTCTGTTCTTCTATTTCTTCCTTAATAATGACTCTAACATGTTACCAATAACAGATTTTATTTTAGAATCCCTACAGTGTGGAAGCAGGCCATTCGTCCCAACAAGTCCATACTGACTGTCCGAAGAGCACAGAACCCAGACTTACCAACACACCCTATCCACATAACACAGCATTTCCCATGGCTAATCCACTTAACCTACACATTCCTGGACATTTAAGGCAATTTAGCGTGGTCAATCCACCAAACTTGTATATCTTTGGACTGTGGGAAGAAACCTGAACACGCGCAGGGAACCATGCAGACTTGGGAAGAATGTGCAAACTCCACACAGACAGTCACCCAAAGCTAGAATTGAACCTGAGTCCTCGGTGTTGTGAGGCAGCAGTGCGAACAACTAAGCCATTGTGCCACGTATGGTAATAAAATATGAGGCTGGATGAACACAGCAGGCCAAGCAGCATCTCTGCTTCGGGCCTAGACCCTTCATCAGAGAGGGGGATGGGGTGAGGGTTCTGGAATAAATAGGGAGATAGGGGGAGGCGGACTGAAGATGGAGAGAAAAGAAGATAGGTGGAGAGGAGAGTATAGGTCGGGAGGTAGGGGACGGAATAGGTCAGTCCAGGGAAGACGGACAGGTCAAGGAGGCGGGATGAGGTTAGTAGGTAGGAGATGGAGGTGCGGCTTGGGGTGGGAGGAAGGGATGGGTGAGAGGAAGAACAGGTTAGGGAGGCAGAGACAGGCTGGGCTGGTTTTGGGATGCAGTGGGTGGAGGGGAAGAGCTGGGCTGGTTGTGTGGTGCAGTGGGGGGAGGGGACGAACTGGGCTGGTTTTGGGATGCAGTGGGGGAAGGGGAGATTTTAAAGCTGGTGAAGTCCACATTGATACCATTGGGCTGCAGGGTTCCCAAGCAGAATATGAATTGCTGTTCCTGCAACTTTTGGGTGGCATCATTGTGGCACTGCAGGAGGCCCATGATGGACATGTCATCTAAAGAATGGGAGGGGGAGTGGAAATGGTTTGCGACTGGGAGGTGCAGTTGCTTATTGCGAACCGAGCGGAGGTGTTCTGCAAAGCTGTCCCCAAGCCTCCGCTTTGTTTCCCCAATGTAGAGGAAGCCACACCGGGTACAATGGATGCAGTATACCACATTGGCAGATGTGCAGGTGAACCTCTGCTTAATATGGAAAGTCATCTTGGGGCCTGGGATAGGGGTGAGGGAGGAGGTGTGGGGGCAAGTGTAGCACTTCCTGCGGTTGCAGGGGAAGGTGCCGGGTGTGGTGGGGTTGGAGGGCAGTGTGGAGCGAACAAGGGAGTGGGTTAGGTTAACTGACCTATAGATTCCTGCATTCTCTGTCTCCCTTCCTCTGTGAACAAGGGCATCACATTAGTAGTTTTCCAACCCACTGGAAACCTTCTGGATCCCAGCAAGTTCTAGAATATTTCAAACACTGCTTCCACTGTCTCTGCAGCCACTTTTATTAAATCCCTTGGTTGCAGGCCATTGGGTGCTGGAGACTTGCCTGCCCTTAGTCTCAATAGTTTGCATAATGCTTTGTCCTTCATGATAGAGGCTGTTATAAGATCTTTCCTCCCATTAGCGCCTTGTTTATCGGTTACTTTTGGAGTGGTTATAGAGTCCTCCACTGTGAAAATTGATACAAAGTATTGCTTTGATGACCTGCCATTTCCGTGTTCCCCATTAGTAATTCTCCAATTGCAGTCTTAGTGCAACTACATCTCTGTAATAACTATCAAATTGTAGTCAAGTTTTTCTATTTGTACCAATAACTCATCTATATTGTTACAATTCCTGCATGCATTAAAATGAAGAGCTTTAAATTCTTACCATTATTACTTACTCAGCTTCTAATTTTTCTCCCATCTTTTGCATATATTTTCTACCCCTTCCTGTCACCATTAGTTGGGAAATGGCTGACCTATTAGAGGAAACATTTCTTCTTGATTGTTATATATAAAAGAATGATGGTTACACTTTATTTTAAAATAAGCTTTTCTGATTTTGAGACAGTTGGGAAATTCTCCCAAAAAAGCTGCCAGGGCATTACATCGTCCCAAGATTCGGTCCCAAAATGAGAGTTTCTTTTTGCTTAAACTCATTCCCAATTATTTGTATTCTCCTCCATTTTACTTCTAAGACAATACGATGTATCTTACACCACAAGAACATTATCATTATAAATATTTAACCTGAAATGTTCAACACTGGAGATAAATTATGTCCTCTTATCTACATTTATCTCAATATTTTATAGATAATACAAACTGTAAGCAAATAGGGAATCGAAAAGGAAAGGCAATTTATAATTGGACAGAGAGTGAATGAATGAGCAAAGTATGCATTTTGTGAGAAGAACAAAGTAAATGGCGGCACGGTGGCTCAGTGGTTAGCACAGCACCAGGGACCCGGGTTCGATTCCAGCCTCGGGCGACTGTCTGTGTGGAGTTTGCACATTCTTCCCGTGTCTGCGTGGGTTTCCTCCGGGTGCTCCCGTTTCCTCCCACAGTCCAAAGATGTGCAGGTTAGGTGGATTGGCCGTGCTAAATTGCCTGTAGTGTTCAGGGGTGGGTGGGTTATAGGGGGATGGGTCTGGGTGGGATGCTAAGTAGTGTAAAACTGCAGTAAGCTGCAACACAAGGGGAGTGCACCACAATGACTCAGTGGTTAGCACTGCCTAAGACCTGAGTTCAATTCCACCCTCAGGTGACTGTCTGTGTGGAGTTTACAATTCTCCTCGTATCTGCGTGGGTTTCCTCCAGGTGCTCTAGTTTCCTCCCACCTTCCAAAGATGTGCAGGTTAGCCAGACTGGCCATGCTAAATTGCCTGTAGTTCTCAGGGATGTGTAGCTTAGGTGGGTTATAAGGGGATGGGTCTGGGTGGGATGCTTCAAGGGTCAGTGTGCACTTGTTGGGCCAAAGGGCCTGTTTCCACACTGTAGGGATTCTATAAAACACAGAAAGCTAGAACACAGGTGCAGCCGGTAATCAGGAAGGCAAATGGAATGTTGACCCTTCTGTTAAAGGTGCTGGAGCATTTTGGGAAATCTTATGACATCTGCACAAGGTGCTGGGGAGACCACATCTGGAGTACTGTGATAATGGGAACTGCAGATGCTGGAGAATCCAAGATAATAAAATGTGAGGCTGGATGAACACAGCACGCCCAGCAGCATCTCAGGAGCACAAATGCTCTCTGATGAAGGGTCTAGGCCTGAAATGTCAGCTTTTGTGCTCCTGAGATGCTGCTGGGCCTGCTGTGTTCATCCAGCCTCACATTTTATTATCTGGAGTACTGTGAGCAGTTTTGACCCCTTAATTTTTTTTATTGTAGGCAGTTCAAATAAAGTTCACTGGGATGATCCCTGATATGGAGGGAAAGTCTTATGAGCCAAGGCTAAACAGGTCTACTCATTGGCATTTTGAAGAATGAGAGGTGATCTCATTGAAACAGAAACGATTTTAATTGACAAGGTCAATGCTGAGAGAATATTTTCCCTCAGGGAAGAGTCTAGGACCTGAGGGCATCGTCTCAGAATGAAGGGACACCAATTTAAGACTGTGATGAGGAGAAATTTCTCCTCCTAGAAGGCTTTGTGATTTTGAAACTCCTTGCCAGAGAGAGCTGTGGGAGTAGAGTCCTTGTTTATAATTAAGGCTGAGATAAATCCTTTGGGAATTGAGGGTTATGGGAAAAGGGCTGGAAAGTGAGGCCTGTGAGGTATGTCAGATCAGCTATTATCCTATTGAATGGTGGAGCAGACTTGAGGGGCTGAACAGCCTACTCATGTGCATATTTCTTATGGTCTTACAGAGATCCACACTTAGTGCCATGTACTCCCTTCACATCTATCTGAAGAACCACCTCACTGTATCTCAAAACTTTCCGGATCCAATTTTACTCCATCCTTCATCACAACCTATGCATTAACAAACAACGTTTTATTCTGCGGAAAGAAATCAGAGTTAATGTCTTGGGTCGAGTGACCTATTCTCAGAAGATGCTGCACAGATCTGCTGAGTTTTTCCAGCAGTTTCAATTTTTGTTTCTGATTTGGAGCATCTGCAGTCCTTCTGGGTTTTATTGCCTAAATTACAGAATTGCACGTTGAAAATTTATAGATTTGCCTTTTTGGGGGTCGAATATTCAACATTGGCTCTCCTTCAATTACCACTTTAATCCCGAAGAATTCCTAGTGCAGTAACTTAAAATTAATTCGGGGGAGAGTTTCGCCTGAAATCTGACCAGTTGCGGATATCACTTCAGGAGCTCACTGGCGCCACCTCAGTGAATTTCTATTCTTGCCCGACCGAGACGCTTCCGCAGGAGAGTTGAGATGTGGATTTAGAGGGTGGGGTTGTTTAAGCCAAGCCCTACTTATTATCAGCTGCTTCAGAGTCATTGTGCCTTCGTTAGGGTCTGTTTGTTACTGTACATCGAGTGAAATTGGGAGGTAAGAGACGCTCTTCATTCTGTAGTTCGCCCCCCGGGTTGCGAGCTGCTCAGGCTGGGTATGTGTTGTGGGTAGAAATGAATGAGGGAGTTGTGATCCAACTGTGTTACCTCGGCCTTATTGTAGGGGAGTGGGTGAAATTGCTATGAGTAATGTGCGTGTCTTTCGCCGACTATCATTCTCACTATGTGGTTTGTAGTTAAATCCTTTTTTTTAGAAAAATGGAGATATTCTTTTACCACTTTACCCTGCACAATTATTCAATTTTTCACTTTATTGAAAACTGGAATATTTCTCACCAAATATGAGTGTTTGTCCGTCTAGAATCCTGCAGACTTAAAAGGACTTCACAATGTTCAGACTTGTCCTAAGGTCATCTCTGTCTGACTTTTCCTCGCCTCCGTTTGCATTGTGTGTGTTAATTCCCTGCCTGGAGTAGAGTTTCCTTCTCAAATGGGCGTTAACCGGGGGTTCACAATTGATCTAATTCAAATTTTTGCATATTTTTCCTGCAGGCTGCAACAATGAAAAGATTTTTTTCCCCACTTAAAGAGAAATCTTCAAATGGGCTTGGTCTTTGTTTTTGTTTTAAACTCCAGTTTAATTTTTTTTAACTTAAAGGAATTTAGTTTGTGCAAACTTTTTGCAATTAGAGTTGTTTCACTAAACTGATAGTGGTCTGTTGGGAGAATGAGTCAATAGGAAGAATTGTTGATGACTAATGCTCTAATGTATAAGCACATTTTTCCATGTTTTTAAAAACTGTTTATCTTCTGGTAAAGCCGAAGAATTTGGGCTATTTTTACTGCTGCGATAGATTTTCACTCGTCTCGCCATTTTATAGAAGTTAACTAGTCGGTGACTGCTTTCGAACGAGTTAACTTTGGAATTGGGTATCTTTTATCAATCACATTGGCAGAACGGCACGGCATCATCATTTTGATAGTGAATAGGCGAAAATCTCTTCGGTAGACAGTGGGAGGAACGCTGGTGCCACGTTTCAGATCGATTCTGATCTAGCAGCGGCAATTCAGACACACTGATCTGTGGGAATTGTTAACCGGTTATCCACACTAGTGTTTTAGTACTTGTGACAGTGTTGGCACAGGATGAAAGAACTCCAAGTAAAACATTGGGGCTAAAATGATCATTGTTGAGTGCCCCCTTTTTCCTTTTTAAAGGTAGTAAATCTGGCGAGGATTCACTTCCACAATTAGTGGGAGCCTCTCTGCAGTTGGATCAAGTACAAGAAAATCAGCCAGTATTTCTGGAAGTGTATGCAACATAATTTTTAATTTTTTTTCAAGCACACTGGCTTTGCTTACAGTTTATGTAATTATTTTAAAATAAACACATTCACTTCATGAGATGATGATCAAGTTCTGATTCCCCAGTCTCCAAGATACTGAATCTCAGTTAAATGGGGATGCAGCCCCACCCTGGCAATGAGCAGCAATCTAAATGTGGAAGAAACTTTTCTTGATGATTGTCAGGAGTATGAATCACTGCATGATTTCATAGCTTGTCCTGTTGTACTTTTCCTCTGGGTCAGCTCTATGTAGTCTCAGTTTTCATTCCCCATGAGAAAGTTGAACAAGCACAGTCAGGCCCCCCCCCATCCTTGCAGACCAGACCCTTGTGTGTCAAGCAGCCAAATCTTTAGGGGGTAAAAAACTTTAGTCCAGCGGTAGGGACACTAGCAGTGTAAGTGATGTAATCAGTGGGCTTGATGGCTGGTTTGTGATGCAGAATGTGAGAGTTAAATTTCTGCACTTGTTGAGGTTACCATGAAGGGTAATTCTTCTCAATTTCTTCCCCTTGCCTGTGGTGACCCTCTGTTTCAACACTACCATGTCTGTCATGGGAAAGCAGCTTTCTAGTCTCAAAACTATAACTCTTTACCTGTATCTCTCAGCTGCTTAGCTGTAAACTTACCTGTTCATAATCTTGCTATGTTGCTTCCTCTCTATTCGTTAGTTCATTTATTTCACTTCCCTTTTTTGTTTTAGTGATCTTCGCCTGAAACAATGCAATAGCACGATCACTTTTAAAATGTTTTGTGCTTTGTAAAGTGTAAATTGTTCTTTAGAACAAAAAGAGCACCTGTTAACACCATAGCTCACCTTGTTGAAAAATGCTATTTTGATTAAAACTCTAATTCTCAAATGGTTTGTAATGCCTTTTTTAAAAGCTGTGGGTCAGTGAAATATTAAATGGAGCAGTGACTAACCAGTGAATTCAATTATGACTGAAAACTGACATTTTAACTTAATGGCCGTAAACACTTGCCCACCATTTTTGTTTTAATGATTTGTTAGGAAAGCAATGCTGAAATCAGTGGGCAGTTAAGAATGTCCTACAGGTGTTATTTTCAACAGTCTTGCTCAATATTTTGGGGGAAATACATCTGCGTGTGGCGAGATTGTATAGAATGATCGTCCTCACTACGTTACTGTATTCACTGAGCTCTCTATTTGTTCATGTGTAGTTTATCAGGTAGTCAATATAATGTGTGTCGGAGGAAGTTAAGGAGGATTGATCAAATTCTGAGGAAGCAATCCATTACTTTGGTTGCAGACACTCCTTTCACTGAGGAAGCATGCAGGGAAGTTTTAGTACCACATTGTTTAATGTTTTTATAACGAGGAGATTTCCAACCAGCTGGACTGAAGAATTCAAGAAATAACGTGTTTTCTTTTCTTGAGAATAATGTGTGCTTTATTAAGTGTTTTGCTGACAATGAAGTGAAAGCTGACTTAAATGAAGGTGTTCAAAGAAATTGCAAACAATTTTTCTTGACTGCAGCTGGTATTTACAATGGCAATACCTCAGCAGTTCTATTTTAATTTTAAGTCTCATTGAGCAGTATTTTCCTTCAATCTTTTCAGTATACATCTTTGAACTAAATTTTGACATCTGATTTGAGAGAGATGACTTTAAATTTACGTACCTTTTTTAGTTTTGAAAAGACTGAGTGAAACCTTTTTATAGGTACTGATTGGCCATTATAAATTCACAATATAAATTTGTGGTTCAAATATTGTTAAAAATAATTAGAAGTAAATGAAGGGGGTGAAATAATCTCCAAACAATGAACCAGCTTGTGGTCTCTTTGAACAAGTGTTTCAGAATTGCTGTCTAATCTTATGACAAATGTAGTTCTCTGTACTCTTGCTTTTGCTTTTCCTTTGCCGTGTTTTGCCAGCATCCATTTGGTTGTAAACAGTAACAGACACACATCCTCAGTGTCCGTTTGAAAGGTTTGTCAACACTCGTTAGTGTCACAGACTAGGCACTTGTTACTGAAGTTGGATACCAGATGTGATAATGGCTTGCAGGCTGACCCAACCTAATTGTATGCAAGATAATGCTTTCTTGTGTACAAGATTGTGTTTGACTGCTACCCTCCCTCACCCAAAGGGTTTGGAGTAAGAGGAAATTGAACGACATTTTTTTAAATTATAAAACCATGCCTGGCTCGCTGCTATTTTGATTGTAAGGTGTTGACTATCTCCTATGAAGAGCTTTCAAGGGGTGCAGGTGCACAGCTGCTTGAAAATGGAGTCCTGGGTAAACAGGGTGGTGAAGAAGGCATTTGGTATGCTTGCCTTTATTGATCAGTGCATTGAGTTTAGGAATAGGGAGGTCATGTTGTGGCTGTACAGGATATTGGTGCGGCCAGTTTTAGGATACTGCATAAAATTCTGGTTGCCCTTCTATGGGAAAGATGCTGTTATTGAGAGGGTGCAGAAAAGATTTTAAAGATGTTGTCAGGACTGGAGGAGTTGAACTATACCAAGAAGCTGAATAGGCTGGCGCTAGTTTCTCTGGAGAGTCCGAGGCTGAGGGGTGTCCATGTAGAGGTTTATAAAATCGTGAGGGGCATTGATTGGGTGAATAGACAAGATCTTTTCCCCAGGGTAGGGGAATCCAAAACTAGAGGGCATTGCTTTAAGAGTGGCTAGGAGGGACTGGAAGGGCAACCTTTTCATGCAGAAGGTGGTGTATGAATGGAATGAGCTGCCAGAAGAAGTGATGGAAGTGAGTACAATTACAGTATTTAAAAGGGATCTGGATGGGTATATGAATAGGAAAGGTCAAGAGGGATATGGGCCAAATGGGACTAGATCAGTTTGGGATATCCAGTCAGTATGGGTAACTTGGTCCAAAGGGTCTGTTACTGTGCTATATGACTCTTAAGATTATGCCCATATTCTGTGGACTTGAGAATGGGAGTTGATCTCATTGAAATGTATGCCATTCTCAAGGGGGTTAATGGGGTAGATGTTAGAATGGTTTCCCAGCTGGGAAACAATCTTGGAATAAGAAATTGGTCAGTTTAGATTGAGAAGTTTCTTCAAAGGGCTGTAAGGCTTGGGAGTCCTCTACCCTAGAGGGCTGTGGATGTTCACTTGAGTATATTCAAGTTTGAGATCTGAAGTTTGGTTTCTTAGGGAATTGAGGAAAGTGGAGATCTGTCATGGACTTCTTAAATAGATAAGGTTTGAGGAGATAATTAACCTACTCTTTTATTTCTGTCTACTTGATGACAGTATACGTTCCCGAGCCAGCTCCTCTGAAGAGTCCTTTAGTATCTTGAGACCACACATCATGGTGCTGGAGAAACAGCAGGTCAGCCAGCATCAGAAGAGCAAGAAAGTTGGCACTTATGGCCAGGAGATAATGGGATCTGCAGATGCTGGAGAATCTGAGATAACAAAGTGTGGAGCTGGATGAAGCCAGCAGGCCAAGCAACGTCAGCTTTTGTGCTCCTAAGATGCTGCTTGGCCTGCTGTGTTCATACAGCTCCGCACTTTTTGTTACTTATGGTCAGGACCCTTCCTGTGTTCAGAAAAATGGTCCCAGCCCAAAACATCAACTTTCCTACTTCTCAGATGATGCCTGACATGCTGTGTCCCTGTGGCTCCACACTGCATTGTATCTGACTCCAGCATCTGCGGTTCTTGCTGTCTACTGGAGTATCTTGTTCACAAGGGTGTTTACTCAAGTTCACAGCTATTAGGTCTAACAAATTACGCTAACCCTCTGTGAACCTTTTTTGCCTCTTGCTTACAGAATCCTGGCTCGAACTCCAAACGTGTAGAATCCGAATAAGCAGGAAATAGGATCTCCTATTTGGATCAGTGAGTGGCATATATGCAGCTGTTTTAAGGGGAGCCACCTGCTAAATAGAAGCCAGTTTTAAGCATTCTGTTTCTTCACATGGCCTGCCAAAACACTCTGCACCTGCTTTGACAAGCTTTCTCAAATATAACATTTATATTGCAGTAGGATTCATATGCATTTTGTAACAGTATAGGAACTAGAAACATGTTTGTAGCTGACTGCTTGCCTCATTCAGTCTGAAATTCCCAGAGCACTCTCTTTGGGCTGTTCTTTTGCATCTTGTTGTCTTTCTCACCCAGATTCCTGTCAATCCTCTGAAGGGTCTGCTGCCATGATCTATAACTGACTGTTCTGGACACATCAGTAGCTACTAATGGACATATTATTGATACATGTCTTGACAAGTGCTGACCATTGATGGAAGCACAAGCAGAAATACATTGTTTTGCCCAATTCTTTTCTACGTTTTTGATAACCATTCTCTAATATAGGTCTGAGGGTAGGATTGGTGGAAGTGGGTGGCAATGAGACTAATCTGTAACACTATTCCAGATGCCATTGTTAACTCCATGTTGACCAAAGCCTTCTGTAAAGGTTCAGCAGTTACTCTATTATACAATTGGGATAATCCCTTGAGTGAGGGAGTTGGGTAAGCCAGTATTCTCATTAAATACCTAATACATTGGTAGTATTTTCAGTGTTAAACAGACATTGCATTATACAGGCATTTCATTGCCAGTCTGATTGCTTACAAATACTGCAGTATTTGTAAGCAGAGGTTGCTGTTATAATATGATCATCTCACATGGGAGTTGTCCACTTAAAGATCTAGACATGGGAAGATTAAAACAAAGGGGCCACGTACACCTCGTTTGAGAGCTTTGAGCTCTCGTGCTGCCTCATTGGCGCTGTAGCTGTTACAACTCCAGATGGACTGTGAAGTTCAAGAAAGTGGCTCCCCTACATGAGCAATTTGGAGGCGGCAGGGGTGGGGGGGGGGGGGCGGGGGGAGGAGTGGAAATTGGGCAACAAGTGCTTGCCTTGCAGACCTTCCTCTGAGGGCTTAAAATAAAGAGCACTTGCACTTGCTTCTTGTGTTCCACCTCGCCCTGACCACTGCAGATGGCCACCTGAAATCCTTCTCTAAAGAGAGCCAGTAACTCTCGGAAGTTGCTGGAAAAGCTCAGCAGGCCTGGCGGCATTTGCGAAGAAAAGATCAGTTAATGTTTCAGGTCTGGCCTAACTCGCTTCAGTTAGGGGTTTTTCTGATGTTTAGATTGGCAGCTGTGCTACATCCATAATGAAACTGCCCCAAGGGATCCCTAATTGAATTCAAATTGTCTGCCATTTTGTAACTAATTTTTCCAGCTCTAGAAACACACTACTGTTCTATGACTGCCTTGTTCCCCTCTTGACTTGCCTTTAAACCGCTGCATTGCAAGAGTTCCTACTAGCTGAACAGTATGAAGCTTGCGTAGCAATGAGTGGATTGCTTTGTTTTATTTAAGTAATAGGATATGTTACAATAGCTTGGCATTCCTCTCTGCAGGTTACACTGTAGTGGTAATCACCACAAACAATGATTCAGTTCCTCATCTGCCAAGTCATATTTAGTCATTCTCAAATATTACTAGAGTTTCGTCTTACAAAAAGAGACTTTGGCACACAACATCTACACCATTTTTAAAATGTCCTTGTTTAGAATTATTTTTGGCTGAAATCAGAAGCAAAATACATTTCGAACTGAAATGAAGGTCAGTCTCCATTTATAAATCAAACGCTGTCCTTCTGCATTGCAAGTCGTTGCAATAAAGCAGGGGATTGTCACTTTAAGTTGTCCTGGGTTGTATAGAATTGTACCAACTTGTATCTAGGTGAGGAGAGAAAATTAATGAGATTCTCATTTGTGAAGTTCTTAAATAAGAACTGAGGAGTAGGAACGAGACCATTCAGACTGCAGCATGCAGATTACAGCTAACCACAAGGTAATAGCCCAGAAACCCCAATAACTATGCTATTCAACCTGTACTTGTTTTTATCACTGGCTCAGGCTATATTTTGAGGTGGAAATGGACAGGAGGCTTTGAATAATGAATGACACACTGAAGAGGCAATCTTAAACTAGAGATGAGATCCATGAATAATGATGTGACCTATGAAAGAAAAAGCATACCAATTGAAATGTGGCTTTAAAGTTCCTCGTAGCCCACAGAAGATTAAGTTGGACACTACTGAATTTGTAACACTTGGTGACAAATTAACGATGTGCAGAACTGTTAAGGTGTTTTTGTAACGAAGTGCATGCGGTATTGTCTGAGACACTGCACTGAGTCTAGTGTTCTTCTTTTCGGGGGGGGGGGGGGGGGGGAGAAAAAACTCAAATATAGCTTTCTTCAGAACTGCGGTAAATGCATTCATTTTTGACTAGTTCCATCATTTGCAGTATCAAGTAGAGTTGGCGGTGTCGCTCTATATAGGAAGGATGTGAGTGCATTGGGGAAAGTGCAGAAGTGGTTTACGAGAATGGTTCCAAGGATGAGGAACTTTAGTCATGGGGATAGATTGAAGAAGTTGAGGTTGCCTTCCTTTTGGAAGGAGAAGGTTGAGAGGTGATCTAACAGAGGTTTTCAAAATCATGAGCAGGCTGGATAGTATGTATAGAGGAACACTTCCCCTCCATAAGATAAGGAACAAGAATGAAGGGACCTAGATTTTTGTGCACAAGATGGTGCAGGTGTGATGAGCTGAATGGCCTCCTGTGCTGTACCATCTCAAAAATCAAATTCCAGTTTTGCCCCTTTTGAGTACTTGCAACATTTCCTTTTTTGTTATTGGGTTGTGTAGCATAATCATGAATTGGAAGGCAGTAAGCTAGAATTTTTGTTTCTTAGTAGAAAAGAAGAATGCATTGTCCCTTTTAAGAAGGGATGTGCTTTTCTAAGCTTGGTGATTTTAAACAGAATTTATTTGTAACCAGCTGAACAAGGACCATTCTAAGATTTGAACATGTATCAATTGGTTGTGATTGCTAAAACATGAAAATAAGCCTAAAGCTTCCAATGTGCTGGAATCAGCCAATTTAAACCAAGCACTTAGTGACTGCAAACTAGTGAGTGTAAATCTGACATTTTTACCAACCTCAGGTAAATGCTATTATAAGAAAATTGAAAATTATAAGGAGAGAGTTTTTGAAAATTGGTGTGAGTGAACTGCCATCTGAGAAACAAGCACCTAACTTCTACAAGGAATCACCAAGCTCTCTAAGAAATCATCTTTATCTGTAAAAGGTACCACGCCTGCACTTCGAGCTAACAGTCTTCAGAGAAAACACCCCTGACAGGAGCATCAGCAGAAGAATGGCATTTATGACTGGAGACATAGTGGAGAAGGCAGAGCATTCTGGAATGCACGTTCTGGTTGGATTAGAGACTATGTTTTCATTTTAACTACTTTGGGTTATTTAAGTGGGACTTATGTTTATTGGAATAGCAGACCAGTAGAATTCTGTTTGGGGAGGGAATTGTTAAATTTGTTTGTAGTTCTGGTAATTTAAGGGTTAAACAAGCTGTTACTTATAACGTGAATATCAGGGATTTTCTTTCATTTTAATGTCCTGTACTCCGTAATGCTTTCTTGAATTGCTTTCCACCACCCTTTTTGTGTGTAATTCCCTGGAAATCCAGTCGTCTTGTGCTTTTGTCTATTTTAGGTCCCTTGAATTCCCCTCCTTGTTGATCTCCATGCAAGTGGATGCAATTTCTCTGCAAGTCACTGCCCAATCTCTCCTTGTTTTGAACATCTGCAGCATGTCAATTACATCTGAAGGTCCTGCATTCACTCTTCTGAGCAGGAAGCAAGCCTTCCATAGCTTTTTGTCAGCAGAGGCTCATTCTACCTAAGTTGCAATGTTCTAAGAGTTACACTCCAGGACTTGAGCATGAAACCTAAAACTAGTATTCCAGTGCAGTGCCAAGGACTTGCTGAGCTGCCATCTTTCACTTTGCATGTTTAGCCAAGGTCCCATATACCCTCCAAGTGGATACAAAATATCCATGAAACATTTGTTTTGTTTTTGGAGAGCCACTTGTAAGCTATTACTGATGTCCTGATCAATATTTATCCCTCCATCACCATAGTAGGAAAAAAAAATTGCCATTACGTAAGACTTGGAGGGGGAGGGGTGTTATGCATGGAACCTCCAACGGTGGTTTTTATGCAGGAATTTTTAACATTTTATTGAGAAGCCACAATCTAGATGCAATACACAAACTCAATGACTAACAAATAATTGACAGTTTATTTATTTCAGCAGCTGGTGATGGCAGCATCCTCTCTTTAGCCAAAATATTATGGAACAATTCCCTTGGTCCCACTCCCAACTTACCTGGTCCATCCTTTCACCTGAAGGTGAGGATTGCCTCTCTCTGAGCACTTAGTTATTGAGCCCGGTAGTTTACTCCCTGTTAATCACCAGTTTGGACTCTAACATCCCAAGAACACAAGTACCAGGATTATCATCACCATTTCTGAACACTCTTTTTAATGGATCACGGGGTCCACAAGATGCTATCCCAATGATTTTGAATGTCAACATGGAGTCCTGAACCAAGTGCCGCTGATTTTTTTCAGGGGACTGTTTTTATGATAGTTGCCAGTACTTAGAATTTCTGTCTCTAGAAAAAGGAAAATCACTGCTCTGTTAGCTCCTGGCAAGAGTTCTGTGCAGAATAGACCAGTTTAAGGGCCCTGATTTCTTGCAAGTTGCTTTGTGCACCATAAGATCCCACAATAAGCAAATTGGCTGCTAAGATTTTTTTCATCATAAGTGACTGCACTTGAAAGGTACCTCATGGGTTGTAAAGTGAATTGTGACATCCATTTGTCGTGAAGGATGCTAAGTAAGTCTGTCACCACATTCCAGGTCTTGAAATGGTGCAGTCCACTGTGTCCATGTGACTGAAGTCGCTCACCCTTGTTCTATTTAGTTAATTCATAATTGACTTAACGTTGTTTGAAAAAAATTCTGTTTCCACTTAAATGGATAGCACAAGCTTGACCAAATAAACAAACCACCTTTGAAAAGTTGTCTTCCCCCTTAATGTGTACATCTTGAAAGGACAATCTTTTGATCTTTTTAAAGATGGTAAAAGTTAATATCCATTCATGTAGGATAAAATGAGGAAACTCATTGTACACTTAATGAAGTTGCAGCTGCAACTGGTTGCTTTCAGTGTTGACCACAAAATCCACAGCAACTGGGACAATGGCAAATGAACAGCAAAACTTCCTGCCCCAAAAATGAAGTTGACAGTAACCAAATGTGATCACTAGAACTTCATCAGGTATCCAAGACTCTAGCAATGTGTGGCTGTTTAGTGACTTCTGTATCTTAAAATGAAGAAAAACAACTTGTTTTATAATCTACATGTTCAAAAAGATGAGTTTGGCCAATCATAATTCTGTTCAAATTTGCTGGCCAGTCAGGTCGAAACTAGAATCAACCAGGAATCCAATGAGCCAAGAATTTGAGTTCTCACCATGGGGTGATGTCAGTGCCTTTTGTGGTCATTTTGCTTTCACAAAAATGAAGTTAACTTTGCACGCACAGGTTATGACTGGTTCACCAAATGAAAATTGGGTATTCAGTCAGTAAAGCCATTTACCTGAAGAATGAGAACCATGAGTGGAACAACTGCACATTTTGGGTTTAAGATGGGAGGTGAGGGAAGCCTTTTAATTGTTCAAAAACATTCTGTTTCCATTTGGATTCTTGCAGTTATTCAGCAACCTTTGACCCAACTTTTCTCCGGCTCATGATGAGATATGCTGTTGAATTTGACCTCACCCATTCGTGCTTCTTTAGTTTGAGTCACGCAGATCTGAGTTTTAGGTATAAATTTCTGAAGAAGGGTCCCAACCTGAAACATCAACTTTTTTGCTCCTTTGCCTGGTCTGCTGTGCTCCTGCAGCTCCACACCGTTATCTCTGACTCCAGCATCCACAGTTCTTGGTATCCCTGAGTTTGTTTATACTTTCGGCTGTTGAAGCTGGACTTGTGGAGGAAGCTGCTATACACAGCTGTCTGTCACTGCTGCTGCAAAAGCTTGGTCTCTTCCTTCTGCCAGACTGGATTTCTTTCAGTGTTTTGCTCTGCTGGGCGAGAGTGAGGAGACTGTCCGTGATGGTAACAGTTTTGTTGAATTTCCCTTTTTCATGGGTGTTTTTTATGGGATGCTGCTCTATTGGAACAGTTGATGAGCGCAATTTTAGTTGGTATATTTTAAAGTTACGCCAAATCATTTTTGTTCGTGTTTTTGACTAATACATAGTGTTTTGCTTAAAGCCTAGTAGTTTGACTAATCAAATTGCATCTAGAATGCAGTGCCATACACTTAACCTAGACCATAACTTTAAATGAGAAGTTAACTCCTTGATGTAGTGAAGGAGTTTGGTCTGGCCCATAACTTCTCAAACAGCTTGTTAATTTTTTTTTTCTTGGTTTTAAACACTTTTTCACACCATCTAGCAAGAGCAGGGGTCCTTCTTTTTTCAATTTTGTAGTTAGCTTTTCACATGAAAAGGTTTAAACCTAAAAGTTGATCAGATTTTCACCACCCTGTGTTTTGAGAATCATGTGGTGCCCGTGGTCTGTTATGGAAGAGAGTCTTCAGTTCTATGTATGAATCTGGTAGCCCAAGGCTTTTTGTTTTTTTTAATTGGGTGAAATTTGATTCTTTTAAATGTTTAAGTTGTTGGAACCTCCAAAGGGGAACATTTTGATCGTAGTATGTCAAAACCTTGTGTTTGGTAGCTGTGGCTTTACACAATTTGTATTTTGTCCTGCAGTTCAAACCTTCACTTGGTGTAGTGGTAATGTCCCTGTCTCTGGGACAAAAGGTTCACTTCCCACCTGCCAAAGGTGCATTATGACTTGTTCACTTGGTACCATGGCACGTGTGCATGATTTTGAAATTTTGCTGTCAGTTGAAGGTTAAGACTTCATCAGTGCTTTGTATGAGGTGGATGGATAGAAACTGCTAGGTATATTTCTGAACTGAATTGTGGGATGTGGGTGTCGCATTCTGCCGTCCATCCCTGGTTGCTTTTGAGAAGATGGTGTTGAGTTGCTGCCTGGATTGTGTAGCCCACTTTGTCCAAAAGAAGGGAGTTCCAGGATTTTGACCCAATGAAGGAAGGACAGTTGTATTTCCAAGTCAGGATAAGTGGTGACTTGGATATTTAAGACTCACCCTTCAGTGCTGGCCAGCTGTGGTCTACCAACAGCACATGGACTGGTTCAAGAAAGTGCCTCACCACCAATCCTAGCTTTGTGCTCACTCGGCTTTACAACTTTGTGGGCAAGCTTCCAAGTTGTGTGCTAACTAGGCAGCCACAGCTATTCTCTGGTAGTGAGGTAACGTGGCTATCGTCAAATGCTGTTTGTTTTCTCACGTGATATTTTTGCGCAATAACAGATTGCACCATCAATTTGCGCACTCATCATTGGTGAGATGAGAGTTAATCAGTGACTGAGTGAAACACCCCCTTGGCAAACAGCATGCTGCTTAGTTGAGTGGCTCGTGTTCAGTCCAGAGGTTAAGATGCATCATGAGATAAAGATTCTCTGATTATCCATGAAAAGTTTTTTTTTCCAGCAAAAAACGGGGAGGTGAAGCAACAGAAGTTATTACTTGGCTTCAATATGATGGGTGGACATGCTCCCACTTTCTTTCAGGGGACTGCCAAATTATTAGTCTTTTAAATATTTGTCTAAAGTCCAATAAGGAAATCAGGAGCAATTCCATCTATGCAGTTGGAAGGTGGAACTTGGAGCCAAGCAGTAGTTTGAGGTGCAAAGCATGATGCAATTTGAGGGAGAGGATGAGAGGAAGGAAAGCTTTTCCCTGAAATAGATTCTCCAAGGGGTGTATAAATGTTGGTTTTTTTTTTTTGCAGACCTAATTTATGTCAAGATAGCCTGTTCACCTGTGTATTCTTGGACTATGCAATGTTCACTCTAATGGCTTGCTCTTTTGCGCTCTCTCTATTTTGTCTTAAAAGGTATGGATGAAGTAAGTTCCAGGCTGAATCATAGTGAGCCCAGAGCCTGCTGAGGTCTTGGCTGTCATGAGGGTGGCTGAAAATCCAGTCAGCCTCTTGCAGATTGATGTAGAGGGGTTTTGCATAATCAAAACCAGGGTATCCTTTTTAAAGTGAAGTTCTGTAGAATCCCTGCACTGTGGAAACAGGCCCTTCAGGCCAACAAGTCCACACCAGCCCTCAGCATCCCACCCAGACCCATCCCTCAACCCTCCCAATCTACACATCCCTGAAGACTACAGGCGATCCACCTAGCCCACATGTCTTTTGGACTGTGGAAGGAAACCAGAGCACCCAGAGGAAGCCCATGTGGTCACTAGAAGAACATGCAACCTCCACACCAGTCGTTTGAAGGTGCAATCAAACCCAGGTCCCTCGTGCTGTGAGGCAGCAGTGCTAACCACTGAGCTACCATGCCGCCTTTATATTTAAATATAATGTTTTCCACTTGCAACGCTGCGGCCTCCAGGACTCTAAGAACAGTCAGACTAGGTCAAGTAACAACAGTGTGCAAGTTTTAAACCGGCTGGAGCTATACTTTTTCTTTCTTAATAAGTTTACTTCTCCATCCTTGGTACCTGAGGAGTGTTTCATGGTTACCAATGTGTGCACAAGTACAGCAAAAAAGTAGAGGTCAGTGAGTAAGCAAGTTAGTAAACTCTGTGCAACTGCCTTTCCCAGAACGCCCCCCTTTTTTCTCAATTTGCATGCAGTGTGGTTTGCCGTTACAAATTATCCAAATACATCAACAACGAGAGTTATCACTCACTAACAGAAGGGTTTCTTTTCCAGGGGTGGGGAGTTCTATGCCAGAGGGTGTAGGCTTAAGGTGAGAGTGGAAAGATTTACAAGGGAATTTAAGGGGCAACCTTTTGACACAGGGAGGTGCGTGTATGGAATGAGCTGCCAGAGGAGGTGGTGGAGGCTGGTACAATTACAACATTTAAAAGGTATCTGGATGGATTTGTAATGGAGGTTTAGAGGGATATGGGTCAAATGCTGGCAATTGGGATTAGATTAATTCAGGATATCTGATCAGGGTGGATGAGTTGGACCAAAGGGTTTTGTTGCTGTGCTGTACATCTCTATGACTCTGTGGTAACCTTTAGTCATTCCACTTTTTGTTTTTGTCTGTGTCACCTGTGCATATGTAGTGTTTCTTTTTATCATGCCAGTTTCCTCGTGGTGTGCACCTGTCAGCTAGTTGTCAAGTGTCTTCCTTGGGTTAGTCTCTTTCTGTGTGTGGTGTGTTGTTTCCATAGCAACTGTGTTGCTACTGCCCCTACAGCTGGGGGATGGTGTACTTCCAGGACGAACAGTCACCTCTGTTTGGTGAGGTAACGGAGCAGCTGTCTGCAGTGAAGGCTCACCGTTGGCCTTGCTAGTTGTACACTGTTCTCTGGTTGTGTTGATGAAACGGATTTCTGTTCAAGCTCACTGCAAATATTGGATGTACTTCTTCACTGCAGTTTCTCAAGTTGCTACTGGTGCTTCTCTCAATCAGCAAGAGGTGGACATTAGTCGACAACTGAACAGTTCCATCTATCTGAAATTCTGTCTTTTTTCACTTTCTATTTTTGCCACTCGTCCTATCTGTGTTACTGCTTCTGGCTGACTGTTGGCCTTATTGCCAGCAAGACAGGACAGTATTAGGGTCATCTCTTGAGATTAATGGAGTGTGCCAGCACTAACATGTCAACAGTTGTTGCTTTTTCTTTGTGAAAGTTGCTGTTTGATCCGTGCCCTCGAATGAATTTTTTTAAATGCCTGCTCTGGAGTTCCAGATTTGTTTTTGTCATTGCCATTGCATAGGGTTGTTGACTGCATTTGTTCTCTTGGCGGATTGTTTCATGGTATAACATCAACCTCCTACTCCTGTGGGCTTCTGTCCTTGTGGGCCGCAATCTGAGGTAACTTTTTTTGCACCGGTTTTGTGCAACTCGTGAAGTTGCCTGAAGCACCATTGTCTATTTGATACTTCACTTTCACTTGATGCTTGCTCACAAATTATTTGACACCTTTTTAAAAAATCTTAGACCAGCCTGTTTTTTAGTGTAATGATTTTATCAGACTTGTTTGCTCATCTCTCTTCAAGCAGTTAACTGTATAAGTTTAGTGCTGCTTTTTGCTGAATACCTGCAAGAATCATTTCAGCTTCTAGCATTTGGGACCGTTCTTTTGAGCAGTAGACATGCTTCCTTTTACTTTGTCTTCTTCTCTGTCTCTTCTGCAAATTTCTTCCCAATTTATTCTCATTTTGTGTGCACTGTGTGTTGGCAACTTGTTGTGATGTCTGTACTCCCATTACAGTTGGCCTGCTTGGAGACCAAATTTCTCTTCGGCTGACCTCTTCTGGGAAGACCTCTTTTTTGATTTAGGCACTATAACCTGAAATCTCTTTGCACTCTCTCGGTTCTCAAGTTTCAGGGTGTTTATAGACTGATCAATTGTCTCTTCAGTTTATTCTCACCCTGAGCTTTGAAACCAGAAGGTGTAGGTTTAAGGTGTTTATATGTAATATTTAATAGGAAGCTCACTCTACCACCTTTTCTTGCTGTCTGCTGTTTTCCTGGCACTGATAACCAAGTTGCTATTCTTTGCTTTTAAGAAAACAACAGAATTAATTTTCTAGCACAATGTGAGTTGAGAGGTGTGGGATTCCAGTTGTCTTATTGCCTTGGGAATTTTAAAAAGGCAACAGGAAGTAGAATAAGGAGTGCTGGAGTCAGATAAGTGTGGGACTTGAGGAACGCATCAAGCCAGGCAGCATCAGAGGAGCAGGACAGTTGTCGTTTTGGGTCAGGACCCTCTTTCAGATGTGGGCTGCCCACGCCTTTGGCAGAGTGAGCAACTACATTCCAATAGTAGCAGAGAGAGCAGTGCAACAAGGCACGTCTACTCCTGGAGTGACTAAAAGCACTGCCATATTCCTTTCTTTGCATTTCTGAAGAAGTGTCCTGACCCGAAACCTCAACTTTCCTGCTCCTTTGCTGCATGACCTGTTGTTCCTCCAACTCCACGCTGTAGAATATTAATTGCCACTTTTTGACTTGCCTAGTAACTTGTGGCTGCTTTGTTCATCCCATGGGATTTTTCAGGCTGGTCACTTCTGATGTTAATGATTGCTTGACAGGGAGACCAACATTTTATGCGGTCAAGTCACAGACTATGGCAAGTTAGCTGGATCATAAAGTGCAATTTGAATTTTGCCAAATAGTAAGCCTAACTTCATGAGCAAGGTTCTTTTGCAGAGCTGGTTCCCTATTTAACCATTGCAGACGCTGAACAGTTTGCATTGGTGCTTGACAAATATTTTTTTGTGACGGGACTAATGTTTTAAATACTTTTTTAGCAATTTTTATTTTGGACAGATTAACAAAAGCTATAATGCATGCTGCTGACTTGCAAGGGTTTGTGGCTTTAAACAATACTTGCTGTTCTAGTGAACTGAAGCAGAGATCTTCAAGTTTCAAATGTAAATCCATGTGCACACAATTTAAACTTGTGCAGAAAGTGGCTTTTGGTAACAGCTGAATTTGAGTTGTTATCCACGCAGAGAAATCCATCTTGGACAGCTTCACTTTTTTGAGTTGGTTTGCAGCAGGACGTTAGACCTGAGCCGTAAGAGTTTAGTTGATGCACAATACAGTTTTATTTTTAATGTACCTTCCTGTAGTAAAGCCTACTCCACATTTTTGTTTTTCAAACTTAACTCTGACTTCAGCTGCTCGCAAAGAAATGAGAAGGGCTTTGCAATGCACTGCAGTTTTGAGATTCTCTGCCATACAATAGTGTATTTCCGTCACTGTTAATGTAAACAACTTGTAACTAACTTTTACACCTAGTGAGCAGTCTAAATTTCAACCTGATCAATATCTTCATTTTCCCCCACACATGAGTAGCAAGCTGGGAAGAAAGGAATATGGCAGTGCTTGGAATCACTCCAGTAGCTGTCTTGCTGCATTGCTCTCGGTGCTCCTTTTGGAATGTAGTTGCTCACTCTGCCAAAGATGTGTGCAGTAGTTTTTTCATTCTCTATACTAGGCCAACTAACAGCTGACCTGGTAGATTTCTTGCAAGTGTCTGAAACTTTCCCTAAACCATTTCCAAAGTTAGCTGTTGCCTTTTGACAAGTCTGTGATTCTTAAAGGCAGACAGCAGCTCTGCTTTTGTTTTTATTGCTTTACATTTGAAATGAAGTCTGAGTTTGAAGGCAGACTACTTGGGGGTAAGGGAATGAAGATTCCCTCGAGGGGAAGTCGATAGAAAGGAAGAAGCTGACTCAGAATAATTAGGTTGGACATTTGAAGTCCCTGTTTCACCCAGTGATTGCCTTGACATTGTGATAATTACCATGTTGCAGGTGGGCCCTGTGGAAGGACTAACTCAGACATTAATGCTCCAAGACACTCTTGAGGTGATCACCCAATGATGTGAACTGATTTCCTGCTTGGAATTCACTTTGCCTGTAAACCAGACTTGGATCTGCACTTTGGTTTCCTTTTTGAAACCATAGACTGAAATTATTTTGCTTCGAAAATATAAACTAAACCCAAGTACAATGTTAATGAAGGGTATCATGCTGTGCTTTTGTTTAGTATTACAGCTAGTCTTGCTCCAGTAAGATTTGTCATTGTACTCCTGACTAGAAGCTTGGTTTAGGGATGAGGGAGTCTTTTCTATCAGTGATTAAAAACACTTCCTTATGAGTGAAGACCATACAATGATGTATTGCTTCACCAAAATCAATTGTTCCAGTTCATCTGCAGTAATGTAAAATGACTAACCATTCAATCTCCAGCCAGATAATATAGTTTTTGAAAGGGTATGAATCCTGTGATCTGTTGGCTGCCCATAGTTGATTAGCTGAAAATCTCCTTGGAACTCATTCAGTATGAAACCCTGTTGTTGTGGTCCTTTTTAACCCACTTTCTTTAGATTCTTGAACATAGTGGCTGTTGCTGATCTTGTCAGTGGGACTTAGAGCAGCTCTATCTGTTTTTCATTCAGGTTTTCTTTTCTACAGTCTCAAACTGTCATGCAGTCAGGCATGAACAAGAATCCCCAGCCTCTGAGGTTTTTGAGGCTCGGGTCTATTAGTTACAGCCATGTCTGAACCCTCTTGTACAATTATTAATTTTCAGTGAAACATCTCTCGGTGTTGTGATTAAGAACAAAAATATATCCTGAGCCACAGAAGAAATCTAAACAATTAGAAAGACACAACATTCGTTAAGAGCTAGAGTAAATTGCATTACAAAAGGATCTGGGTGTTCCCTTTAAACAAGTCTTGCCATTAGTGTGCAGCAAGTAATGAGGAATGCAAATTAGATATTCACTTTTTCAATGGGGATGGGATATAAAAGTAGTCAACTGCTTACTGTCAAGATAATAAAATGTGAGGCTGGATGAACACAGCAGGCCAAGCAGCATCTCGGGAGCACAAAAGCTGACGTTTCGGGCCTAGACCCTTCATCAGAGGATGAAGGGTCTAGGCCCGAAACGTCAGCTTTTGTGCTCCCGAGATGCTGCTTGGCCTGCTGTGTTCATCCAGCCTCACATTTTATTATCTTGGAATCTCCAGCATCTGCAGTTCCCATTATCTCTGCTTACTGTCAAGTCAGAGTTTTATTGCCCTTTTTACATTGGGCAAGGGTTGGCGGGGGACATTGTTGCATTAGAGGCAATTCAGAGAAGGCTCCTTGAGTTGATTGCCAGGTTGAATGGAAGGCCCTGTCTTTACTCATTCTAGTTTGGAAGAATCCAATCGGAGGTGATCCTGTTGAAACAGTGTACAACAAATTTTAGGTTAATGCCGAGGGGATGCTTTTCCTTGAAGGAATCCAAAACCGTAGAGGGACAGTTTGAGAATTGGGTCTTTGATTCCAAGCTGAGATCTTAGTGCTCCTAAGATGCTGGTTGGCCTGCTGTGTTGATCCAGCTCCACACTTTATCTTAGATTCTCCAGCATCTGCAGTTCCCATTATCTCTCATTTCTTTCGCAAGTCCTTACGACACAGTTAAGGTTAGAAGTTGCTGAACTGGGGCTATAATTAGATGTAGAGCAGGAGCCATGAGTGGGGCCGTACGGGGTTTTGGTCCAATTTGGAAGCCATTTCTGGAAGAGAAATGCCTGAAATAATTTAAATGGAATTTGCTGCAGTTGATCTTTCACCAAATGTGAAAGAAAAGCAGCTTGTTTCAATTAAACAGCCTGCAGGAAATTATCCTCGAGACCATCTGGTCAGAGTTCTCATTTGTACGTTTTGTGGGGGGATGACGGGAGGAAACTTAAATGGTAGGAGGGTCACTTAGCAGCAGGTTTGCTGTGATGGTGAAGTTGGATGAGTTCCAGTGAGGGAAAAGTTGGATAAAGTGGTCCATGAATGCAATGTGCAGTCTATTTTTATTCCTAGCTCAAGTTGAGCAGGAGAGTAACAGTACAATTCTGCTTCATACACTCCACTTTCTGTTTAATAAATTAACTTTTTTGTTTTCATCTGAAGTCCAGGAGAGAGACACATAACTTGAAAACATTCCTAAACTTCATGGATGTGAAGGCTTTGCAATTAAATGTTTGTTTCTAGGTATGGGACAAATGTTTATACTTCTGCAGCCCCACACTCATTGACTAGAGATGCTTATCAGAGATCAGCACCGATGGAGTCTGGCCTCCACTCTTTGAGCAATAAGCAGCCTTTAGCACTGCACGTTTTTATAACTGACATTTTTCACTGAGCCAGAATCAGTGGCAGTTGTGAACTGTCAGTATTGATGATGAGCACAATCACTTTCAGGGTGCAGTTAACTAAGGGTGGGCTAGTCAAATGCTTAGGTGGCAATATCTGTTTTCTTTTCCCCCATGGGTTGAATTCCAGAGCTAAACTAGCGCAGCCTCTGAGATCATAAGAACTGCCGATGCTGGAGTCTGAGGTAACAAGGTGTGGAGCTGGAGGAACACAGGCCAGGCAGCGTCGGAGGAGCAGGAAAGCTGACGTTTTGGATCGGGCCCCTTCTTCGTAAATGGGGTCATTTATGAAGGAGGGTCCTGACCTGCAATGTCAGCTTTCCTGCTCCTCCAGTGCTGCCTGGCCTGCTGTGTTCCTCCAGCTCCACACTGTTAGTGCAGTCTCTGCTCTCTCTCTCTCTCTGTAAAGTACAAGTACCTTGCAAAGTACAAGAGGGAGGTGTTGGTGAATAATTGACTGTTTTCTCTCCACCTTGTTCCCTGACCCCCTTCCCATCCCCAACACAGCTGGATGTAGAGTGGCCTTGAGTGGTATGTTTTGTTCTAAAGTCACTTCACTCTATCCCACAGAGTCCGCTTGAGAAGGAATTTGTTTTAATTGGGGCAATCCATTTGTTGTAACCAATCATTTGTCTCTTTATTTCCTTTCTGCCTTTATGGTGCTAAATTGGACTTTAAACTGTTGCTCCAGGTTTTGCCATTTGAAGTCCTGCCCTGTTGAAAGCAGAAGCTGTCTTCGAGTTGAGCAGTTCATTGCCCTAACTCTGATCAGCCCATGCCCCAGGGATACAAGAAGTGTAGGAAGATCAACCTCCAAGATGCTGCACACTCTCTCTTCTGAACTTCACTCTCGAAGTGAGACACATTCCGCCTACTGCCTCTACTGGCTGTGTTGCAAACTGACTAGAAATTAAACTGGAAGCAACCAGCAATTTCAAAGGAATGCAGCATGTCAGAACTTGAAGCCTCCTTTTTGTAATGATTTCAAAAATTCGATCGAGTCTTTCTCCTGAGCGATTTCTGCCCACACTAATCGCTCAAAATATTCTGCTTAGATGTTTGAAGAACATCCATGCAGTTGAGCTTTATGTTGGTTAGTCCTTTTTCATCTAATAATGAAGTCCAATAACTGATGGTAGGTTTGGGTAGTATTTGTAATTTTTTGACTCTCCTCTTATAGACTGTCTCTAATATTATTCCCAGTTGACTTCCCATATTCGGGCATTCCAAAACCCCCTTTTTGTTATCCAAATACAGCTCTTGATCCATAATACATGACTGACGGGCTAGATTTCTTGTAATCTAGCAGTCTTGCCCAGATTGACCTCTTTCCTCACATGGAAATGGTCAATTTGTATTCAGTGTATTGAGATTGTAGTAGTGATGCTTTAGAGGTGACTTGCAGAAAGGCAGGCATACACTGTTGCATTCTCTTCTCCATCCCGGAGCACATTAACAATTTCAACCCCAAGCTGTTAAATAGGTTTCCACTATAAAGTCTCCGTCAAAAGGACGACTAAGAGGAATTTTAATCTATTCCTTCCCCCGCCCCCCCCCCCCCACCCCCACCAACCTGACAGCGATATATTATTTCCCTCTTTTTTTTAAACCCCATTCTTTGCAAGAGGATACTCAAATTTCAGACACTTCTTTTTTAAGGTGAAATCCAAAATGGAGTTTATTAACAAGCGTCAGAATACAAAGCACATGCGCACAGTTAAAGAAACCAGATGGGGTAATTTGATTTTGTCCTAAACTTGTAACCCAAGATATTAGTTATCTGTTTGATTTGCAACTATCTGGATGTCACTGCTGAGTTCACTTCCAGTGAGCTGGCTCTAGTATTGTTCCTCCTTGAAGCCTAAATATAGGTTTCCTTCCAGTGAGTTTCTGGACAAAAGAGGGTCTATCAACCCAGCCTGGAATTGATTCAGCGATAACCAAATGTGGAGCTGGATGAACACGGCAGGTCAAGCAACATCTTCGAAGCAGAAAAGCTGACGTTTCGGGCGTAGACCCCTGTGCTCTCCTTCTGGAGGTCAAACAGTAACTGACTTGAACTCTCTCACTTCATGTGCTGAGGATCCATTTCAGTTTCGTTCATAGGAATGTTAAACTGTGTAGCTTTTGTAGATGATGGAACAGGCGTTGTGGTGACAGAGCAAAAGCATTAATACTCTGACCTACAAGATGTAGAGCTGGATGAACACAGCAGGCCAAGCAGGAAAACTGACATTTCGGGCCTAGACCCAAATTGCTGTGTTCATCCAGCTCTACGCTTTGTTATCACAGATTCTCCAGCATCTGCAGTTCCTACTATTTGTGAAACAGCGTTAATAGTCTTTGTTTTAGCATAAATTAACACTTGATATTTTTCTCTCTTGTCCAGAACTGGCAGGAGTCAGGCAGCTCATGTCTAAACCTTTTTATAGCTGGAATGATTTGGCACTGTCAGATGGTTTGGAAGTTTCTTGAAATAGGATTGTGATTAGCCTTGGCTGTTTTTAAGTCCAGTGAATTTCCTTTCTTTTATTTCTTTCTAGAAAAAGAAATCAAATTCAATTCCAGAAATTGAGAATCAAGGTTCATTTGGGCTTTCCCTCCATGCATTCTCTGATAGAGATTTGGGCTCTGTGACCACTCTTTTCTCCTTGACTGGAGACTTTCACATTCTGTCTGAATAGACCTTTAATTGCACGTTCACTGCTGTATTAAAGAGCCCATCTTTTTGAAAAACATCACTTTTTCTTGTTTGTGTAAATAAGTATTTGTCGGGCTGAGTGCCAGTAAGAGGGTGGAAACAGCCTGTGTTAATGTGTCAGCTATAGTTTCAATCGCTTATCCTCAGCCCTGAAACGAGGCAGTGGGTTCACGCTTCATTTCAAAAGCTTTGATTATTTTCGCAGCTGACCATTCCTCATACCTCTTTTGAAATTTTTTTTTAAACCTCTTGCCTAGTGTCAAATGCTGGGAGTTGTTTTGAGAGGGTTTCTTTATCTGAGCTTTGGTCTTGGGCCTATGTGATGAAGTTAATGGCAGATGATCCATCACCATTTGAGCACTGACAATTGAGGCACTGTTCTTGGGTAACAAAGACACTTTATTGCATGGTAGCAATAAGTAAAGCTACACTGGTCAGGAGTAATTGCTGGGTGTTTGTTTTTTTTTGGAGCTGGTGCGGATACATCTTCCTCAAAGCTAGAGCAGAGCTCCTCATCTCTGCTCACAAGACTAGAGTCATAAAATCCTGACAGGGCAGAAAGATGTAGTTCAGTCCATTTAAGTCTGCACTGAACTTCAGAGCGTTCCACTCTTAATCCTATGCCTTTAATTTACCATAGACAGTTCACCTTACCCTGCACTTCCTTGGACTGTGGGAGGGAAATAAATAGTGCATTTGCAAGCCCCCCCCCCCCCCCCGTGACACGTGCACGCGCCTGGAATGGAGCCCCTGTCCATGGTGCTATGAAGCAACAGTGCCACCATGCAGCCCTATTGACTGATACCAAAGGAACGTTAAAATTCACCTTTTTTTTTAAGAACAGGTATTACCTTATTTATACAGCAATCTTTAGTTTAAGAAAACCAGTGGATTATGGTACTATTTATCAGCAGCTGTATCTCCCCTGTTGTTGATGTATCAGGTCCCATGGTGCTATTTTGAAGAGGTTATCCCTGTTGAGATTCAGATATGGACCAGGACAAGCTGCAGGGAGCTTCCTGTGTATGGATTGGTTGCCAGATTTTGTTGTACTCTGACGGGAAACCACCCTTGGAATGTTTGAGGTGTCAAAGTGCTTGTGACGCTTTCCTTTGGCTGTGAAAAGTGTTCTAAGGGAGGTAGTGGCATGGCAGCGATGTCAAGGGCCTTGCAATCCAGAACCCCAGGATCTTGCTCTTGGATGTCTGTTCGAATCCCACCAAGGAAGATGGTGAAATTTTAAATGAAATGGGTTCAGCTACAACCAGTGATTATTCCGGATTATCTGCTTCACCAACGTCCCTTTTCTTTTAATTTAGGGAAGAAAGCCTAACATCCTTACCTAGTCTGGCCTATGGGTGACTCCAGACCAACTGCAATGTGGTTGGTTTTTAACTGTCAGCTGGGCAGTGAAGGATTGGCAATGAATCTCGGCCTGGCCATGGGTGCCCACGTACTCTGAATAATGTCTGTGCTCAAGTTGCTGGAATCAACATGCAAGTACTGACCTTGTCAATGGCTCAAAGTCTGCTATCTGCCACTCTCGAAACTACATCTCTGTAGAGACCTTAGTAATGAGAACTAACCTTCAGGCTTGGCCCCTCAAACACCAGCTTACTTGTTTTTCTTTTCAACAAACCAGCTGTTGCCCACAATCCACCTGTCCACTTCAGCTTACAGGTCTCGACTCGAACCAAAAGTAGCACTAATGAAAAATCACTAAGAGTTCTGACTTTGCATCAAGTATGTTGTTAATCACCTGCATAATCAAAATACATATAACCATTAATGAAAGTTAATGCAGTACAATAATGTAAAAACAGATGAGTGATAGGTTGGGCAAAGGCTTTAACTTACCCTATGCTTCCCACCTTCCCGAGTCTGCATCTTGCATTGTGCTATTACATAGGGTACATACCCAGGGAAGTTCCCTTGTCTATGTCCATAAGTATGTGCAATTCCAGTCCATGCTTCATCCTTGAAGCCTTGCAGTTGGAGTCCAGTGCAGAAGGTATCACTTGAGCCAGAGACGTGTCAAATACAAGGGTGCCTGGAATGTTTTCAAGACTGTGTAATCCTGTTGTCTGTGTGCTAGGTTGAAACCCTGATACAGCAGGACAGACTTTGAACTGAACACCCCTGGCATGAACTTTTTAAAGGTGTTGCATTTTAATATCAGTTACTGCACACCGCCCCCCCCCCCCCTCCCCAGCCCCCTCCTTGTCTGTTTAAATGCCTGACCTTTTTAAGCAATGAAAACCTGATCAGGGAACCGAGTACAGCATGGATTTTATTTTATTTTTTGTCCAGATTTCTTCAAATTCTGCAAACCTTTTTACTCAACTGGCAGTGCTGAACACTTGAGACATTTATATTGTGACCATTAATATGGTCTTTGAGGCAAAAGGAGAAACTCCCAGTCGTGAACCATATTTTACAGGAATTAGATGTACCTTTTCGGGTGTTTTTTGTCTATCATCAGCGCACAGACTGCAGTGGCCCAAAGTAAGTGCCCCTTGTTGTCTTCTCAAGAATGGGATTAGACACAACATGTGAGCAGTGGCCGCTTTGAGAACTTTTGTGTTCAAAATTACTTGGTATTGAGAATCTTTTCTTCCTGCCCACAGGGGCTACACTGACAGTAAGAGGGGGCCTGGAATGAGAGAATTTGGCCCAGAGTTTTAACATAGGACATAGGACAATACAGTGCAGAACAGGCCCTTCAGCCCTTGATGTTGCGCTGACCTGTGAACTAATCAAGGCCCCTCCCCCTACACTATCCCGTCATCATCCACATGCGTATCCAAGGACTGTTTTAAATGCCCCTAATGTGGCTGAGTTAACTACGTTGGCACGCCCTTACCATTCCGAGTAAAGAACCTGCCTCTGACATCTGTTAAATCTATCACCCCCACTCCCCACCAATTTGCAGCTATACCCCCTCATACAAGCCGACGTCGTCATCCTGGGAAAAAGGCTGTCACTGTACACCCTATCTAATCCTCTGATCATCTTGTATGTCACTATTAAGTCCCCTTAGCCGCCTTCCCTCCAATGAGAACAGACCCAAGTCCCTCAGCCTTTTCTCATAAGACCTTTGCTCCAGACCCTCTGGACCAGGCAAGATCCTGGTAAATCTCCTCTGCACCTTTTTCCAAAGTTTCCACATCCTTCCTGTAATGAGGCGACCAGAACTGTACGTAATATTCCAAGTGAGGCCACAGTAGCGTTTTGTACAGTTGCAGCATGACATCACGGCTCTGGACCTCAATGCATATCCTGGTTTTTTTTTTTTCCTACAGTCTCTAATGCCAATTGCATTACAGTGACTACTCTAAGATCACACAAAGATCCCTACACAAGTCTGAAATCCTGAAGTGTGACTAAATATGAGAGCGATATAGTATGAAATGACATTTGCGCATCAGTGAGATAGATCAAGGGCTCTTAACGTTCCCAGGTTTGAGAGTATGGGAATAATGAACCCAAATGGCTTCCTGGTGGCCACCCAGATGTCCTTTTTGAATTTGTCATCTCCCAAAATTTTACATTTTAAATCAATCTCTGCTACCAATATAATACACAAAGATAACTGTCTAAATCCACAGTTAGTAAGCTCTTTATTTCAATTCACCACTCACCATAAAAGACCCCGCCACTGATTTACGAAATCTCCATATTTATATGCTCCAGTCAAACTCAATTAGCCTTGCCTGAATACATTTCATCACTTGGGGCTCTGCTGGTGATGTCCCCACCTCTCGGCAGAAGGCCTGAGTTCAAGTACCAGCTGCTCCAGGAGGTAACACATCTGAACCGACTGATGAAAATCCATCATGTTTCCTCATTCCGTTTGGTTTCAAACATTCTTTCAGGCCATTTTAAAATGAGAATATCTTTGACCATATCCTTGTAATGGAGTCACACAAAAAGAATAGAGTAATTTTGACTTATCACAAATTTGCCTGCTGATCTAGTCTGCTTTATATCTAAGCTTCAATGGTGTAACTGTATTGCCTTCATTACTTTTTATCCGTACATCATGCTCGTTCCAGTACAATAAATGAATAGAAGACACAATGACAGATAAAATGTGTGACAGTCAACGTCATCTTTTGACTTGGCATAACTTATTTTTTACAAGCTGTTGGTTTTTAAAAGTTGATGGGTTTTTTTTTTGGCAAAAAGGATAGATTTTTATTGGTGTTGGCTGAAGCCGTTGTTTCTTTTTTTTTAAATAAACAAGGTCCCACAATGGTTTACCATCATGAATTTGAAAATGCTGGCAAAGAGCCTGGCCTGCAGATCTGGAGAGTGGAGAAGTTGGACCTAGTCGCTGTGCCGAAAAACCTCTATGGAGATTTCTTCACTGGAGATGCGTATCTTGTGATGCGCACCATTAAACAGCGATCAGGAAACTTGCAGTATGATCTGCATTTCTGGCTGGGTGAGTAATGTTTTTGTTTAAAGGGTCTGTGTTCATGGTCTGTTGCTATATTTATTACAGTCAACACTTCAGGCTTCAGGAATGACATTCAGTGGTGCTGAACGCAGCTGATTTGGAAGTGTCCAACTCTTCATGGCTGCTAAGACTTCAGTCGATTTACAGAATTCTGTCAAGTCTCATCTGAAGTAAATTCTGACGCTTAGTCCGTTTTTGAATTGCTATAGTTTATGGGCCAAGTCCTTGCCCACCAGGTTCATGTCTAGCATTAAATTCTGATGTTAAAACCATTCAAATCTTTTTCCTTTTATAATGCATCAAATATCAACATGTTAATAGTTTCCTGTGTGTATAGCATTCAGAAACCTGCTTTACCGGACAGAAATATCTGCAAGGCTCCAGACTCCTCTGACACCAGAGAAAGGGACTGTGGCTGAATTGCAGTCTGTTCTGTCCCAGAGTGAAATGTAGCTTCTTGACCTTTGCCCTCCAAAGGCCATTGCCTATTGGGGATTCAGAGCAATATTCTGGAAATGAAGAACAGAAGACCAGTCAACGCATGGATGTTCCTAGCCCATCTTGCTCTTCTAAAACTTGAGGCAAGGTCCCACCTGAAATATTTCCCCCACCAAAAGCTGCTTCGGTTTTTCTTTTGATGCATTTGCCTATAAGCTGTACTTTGGGCTGATAGCTAGATGCACCATTTATGGTAGTGAAAGTTCCCAGCATGCTCTCCTAGAATGGTGCGCGCATTTCATTGTCAGCGAGGCACAGCTTGACAGACACCAGCGAGTTGGCTAACCTTTAAACAACTTTTTTGGCTTTTTAAAAAAAATATTTCTACACAACAGAGGAATCTGAGACCGTAGATAACAGTAGAACTAGGAGCAGGATGAGGTCATTCAGTCCTCGAGCCTGCTCCACTACTTTAACCCAATCATGGTTGATATTCTCAGCCTCAACTCTACCTTCTTGCCCATTCCCCATAACCCTTCAAACTGTCTAAAATTTCAAATATCTGTATCACCTCTCTCTATACTGTGTCTTGTCCATTCATTCTAGGGTAATGAAGTGCACAGATTGGTGACCCTATGATATAATTTCCCTTTGTTTTAAATCTGCTACCCTTTACCCTAAAACGGGCCTCTCCTTCTGGATTGGCCCAGAGGAGACCATATCCTTTCTACATCTAGTTTGGTATCTCCTCCTTTTCAGTATCTGGCAGATCTCGATGTCCCCTTATGTTGCTAATGAAGGGGAGACTTTTTTTCCTTGTACAGTGATACAGGATTTGATGTTCTCCTGTTTTGTTTTGCTTCGTCTCTACCAACGCCTGTGCACTTTAAGGGCCTGACTAATCTTCCATTGTCATTCCCCCTAGCTCAGGATTTGAGTGCAATTTGTAGCCCGGGTGCTGGTTGTAGATATTGGTGTGTTAGCCCAGCTGGTGGTGGCAGGGGGAGCAGGTTTGATACCAGATGTTTTGCCCCCTATTAGGTGACATCCTTCGTGCTTCAGTGCCTCCTGTAAAACAGTTTTCTTGTGCCAGTTGGAATTTACATCATCTGGTTTCTGCTGTTTCCGGTAGGTGCTGGTCCCAGCTGTGCACTGCAATGGTCAGTATAGTGGGCCTCCTTCACTGCATTTGGCGTCCACAGATGAATCCTAGGCCTCCAAGAATTCCGCTGGCTGTCCTATTATAGCAGTATCGGAAAAGTGTGTGGTTTCTCTCGGCTGTATGTACTGAAACCTGGGACATCTGGTCAAGTCATTTAGTTGCTGCCTGATGTTTGTGGATGCTAGTCTGTCTAGTGATAAAGTACCTCAGGCAAAAGGAAAAATGCACAACTAGTTGCTGGTCTGCCTGTTTTGTGCAGTCTCCTCTTGCTATCTTGTCAGCCGTATTTGTCCTGTCCATGGTACTTATCCAGTCTTTAACTCTGGTCAATTGCTGTCTTAGTGCGGCTGCTGCGAGAATCTCACACAAAAAACCCATCAGTATGGGGATGGGGGAGGAAAGACCAAATTGACCAATGATGGAGGAGACATGACTGAGAAATGGGTAAGAAACCTTTCCAACAGGTGGCTCACAGATGCAGGAAGAACAGTACTCAAAAGGACTGGATTACAACCACAGCAGCTGCACTAAGACAGTAACTGACCAGGGTTAAACACCCGATAGATACCATGTACAGGATGAATGTAGTTTGAGATACCATATGGAGGTGGGATAAACAGGCAGACAACTAGCAGCCTGTGTCTACGAACGCCAGCTAGCAACTTAACAATATGCCCACATGTCCTTGGTTTCAATACACGCAGATGGGAAAAACCACACTTTTTCAACACTGCTGCAATGGGACTAGCCAAACAGGGCAATT